>NC_060138.1:739744067-740050900 GCF_021461385.2 Schistocerca piceifrons
CCTAAGGACATCACACAACACCCAGTCATCACGGATCTTGAACAAACGTGCAACATGAGTGATGCAGTTAACGATATGCATATAAATTCAGTAATCAAAATCTGAGACGACTCAGCAGAGATGCACAACAGGCCAGTTCTCCACATTAGTGCAGAAACCTGAGGGAGTCATGTCTCTTATCACCAGTAGCCAACACGGTGAACGAGTTTTGGCCAGACACACTTATAGCACATTTGAAATAAATAGGAAGGGATAGAAAAAAAGAAGCATCAGAGTTAGGAAAGAAAAGGGAACAAGATACGATGAACTTAGAAAATAAGTCAGGAGAAGGAGAAACGAAGAGGGAATAAGAAGCTAAAAATTTAGAAAAGAAGATAGATATAAGTTCGAGAAGTCAGAAGAGAAATTGACAGCACATGTGAATAATATCGAAAAGCAGGTGGGGCAAGTAGGGAGGACGGGCGCCAAGTCAAAACATGTCACATCAGGAGCGAAAGAAGATACATGACTAGCAGGAATAGAAGCAGCCGGCAGATAAACATGCCAGGCTAGCTAGGAGTGCCACGAGTAAAAATACAAAAGTTTTGGTGTTACTGCAAATACAGGATCAGAACGTGTTAGTGGAGGCTTCGAAAAAGATAGATAGATAGTAATCAAGTTTAGTTCGAGAAAACATTAAAATAGAACAAAGAGCACATGGACCTTTTGGAGTAGGAAGCATAGAAGGGAGCACCACCACAGCATGTCAAAGAAATTAAAGCAATCAACCACAGAAGACATGATGGGGCCACTTCCACAGATGCAGAGAGGGTTCAGCAATATCAACGTGTATAGTGAACTGACCTCCACTAAAGGCACACCACTCAACAAAGCAACAGCATTGACTGTGTCATGTGCTCTGCACGAAGATTTCCTACCGCAGGTTGGAGAAAATAATATTGGACAACAGTCCACAGTTCATGACATGTATTCGTAGTTGTGATTATGGATAACCATCAGCTGTATAATGGAATGGCGGCAACTGAAATTTATGCCAGACTGGGACATAAAACCTGATTTGTCGGTTATTACAAGTGGTCGCCTTACCATTAGGCTATCCAGGCATGACTCATGGCCGGACCCAGACTTCCATATGCCACCAAACATGTGTCTTCAATCTGCACTCGTACATTCATTATGTAAATTCCCATATGGGGGAGATGTTTTAATTGGAAGTCACTCGCCCAGTGTCAGCAGATAAATATGATATTGCAGTGCCTGTGTTATTCACAAGAGACATGTCTGAAGGAACATTGCACCATACTTATGAATATCATTTCCATAGTTCAGGCCGGAGAGATGGAAAGATGTGCTCATAAGGCATAGGACTGAATCTATCTTCATCTTATCACTTCACCCAAGTTCAAAACCGGATGAACGCATTATTGGAGAGCTAGGGAATCTTTGTAGGATCTATAGCACCAAGCAACAAACTACGAGGGAGATTTTCTTGAAAGAGCTCTAGGATGTCATGTATGAGGTATCTCATGGAGTAGCAATCCTTATGAGAGAAGTCATGAACTTCCTGCTGAGGACGCGAAGACAGCATCAGAAGATAGTGGAGTAGGCACTCTTCGAGATCCAGTTGGTAGCAAGAAAGAGAAAAAAATGGTCTGACAAGGAGACACAGATGCGAAAATTTTATTTCTGGCAAAAGGTCTTGTCAAATCTTTTTGGTTTTCTAACAAGCAGGAGCTACAGTTCCATTAGTTCTTCTCTGTCTACAATGGACACTTTCACATACGGAGGATCACGCATGTGGTAGAACTAGAGTGTTTGAGAGCAAAGAAGTCGATTGGTGTCCCCGGCGTGTGTTATGTGAAATATTTTGTTGAAGAGAAAGGTTTAGTGAAAGCTCAGTTTTGCTAGGATTAGGTTATTTTGTATCTTTGTTGTGTACATAAATTAGAATTAGGATATAACTTTTTTATGATTATCTTGCTGGCCATTAATGATTACCAGTGGCATGTTGTCATCATACATAACAGTGGTGTCAACCCGCTTACAAGAACCAGAAGAAGCTGTGAATCTGCGGTCCTGCCTATAGCAAGTTACAGTGTTAGAAGAAATAGTAGATGTGTTGCATGTTCACATAAAGGGGATTGTCATAAAATCATTTGTGTCTTGAGCACTTAGGGGCATGCTCCTTGTTAATATCATCAGCCTGACTTACGTGGGAGATGCAGCCATGTTGTTTGAAAGTGTGGGAATCTAGTTTGTTTTTGTTTCTAAGCCTAGCTGGCTTTCCGTCATTGATGATATCAAGAGGAGCTTGCTCTGTTGACTGTGTATGCACTGCACTAGCGTTTCGATGGTGTTTCGTCGTGTATGGCCACACCTGAGATTCCACTTTCTCCATGATATATGATGCTGAGGGGCCACTATGCATGGCCCAGGCGGCAAATGCATCAGGTTAATCTTTGTTGGAGTTGTGAGATTCTCGCAGAAGTGCCATGTCACTGTACATGTGGAGTCACTGGTGTCATGCTGCATGTACCGTGGAAGACTTTATGAACAGCAACTTCACGGCTGTACCATGACAGAGGTTTGACAAGGACTAAGGTACAAGCAAACCATAGTTTTTTGATGTCAATTCAGTAACATTTAGACAAAAAGTAAAGCATGGATATTTATTGTACTTTTGGTTATCCATGCGCTAGGACTAAGGCAAGTTTGCAAGTTTTAGTGATCAGCAAATCTCATGATGACAAAAAAAAGGAAGCAGGAACATAAAGCTTGTCCTGACTTGCCTGCAAGAAGACATCATACCCAGAAGTGACATCAAGAGATGGAGGAAGCCATCAGTTTGGTAATCATAATGGGTCATTATTATTGTGTATGTACTGATATTTTTTCCCCTTTTGAGTTCACATCTGGTCAGTGTGTATGTAGAAAGTACCCCTTGTGCTCTGCCCAGGATAAGACATGTGATACTCAATTCAGTTTTCGTTGTCTTGTTTTGTACTTCAGAATAAAGTTCACAGGTAGTTCGGCTGGCATACTATGACGAGTACTATGTCGCTCATGGGGTACCACATGTAGCAGTTGGGTTGTAATTCATAGTTAGGACAGAATTTACGGTACCTCATCAGGTGGCAGTTATTTCTTACTAGGTCTGTACTCACTTTATTGCATGTTAAGTTGTACATCTTCTTAACCCACATTTTAATATGGTAAATAATAAATTAAGTTCCATTATTTTGGTAACAGTAATCATTATGTACTAACTAGTGTAACTACATGCACTCATACTGATATGATAGTCTAAAACGGGCCCAGAGGGATTAGTCACGTAACACAAGAGGATTTTTATGCTACACTTTCAACACCTTGGAAATAATTTTGTATGTCTATTGTTATATAGTGCAGGAGGTTTTATTTATATGTGTACTATATTTTGAAACAGCATAAAGATAACCCTTTTATCATAAGTAATGTGGTAGTATGTATTATTGGCCTATTTGTAAAGTTTGGTTTCTTATTTTCTATTTTCTGTATGTTGTATTGTCATTGTACTCGTATTATGTATAAACCACACTTGCATAAGAACTGTGCCGACCCAGCCCAGAGATGTGAGACAACACGAGTGGGACACAGACTGGTTTCTGAAGAACAGAGGCGCATCTGCAGGGGAGTGTGCGGGGCAGCCGTCAGCTCATCTGAGCGTGGGAGCAGACGACCCACTTTCTGGTCGGCTTACAGTCGTGTTCAGGTGAAAGGGAACCTCGAATGGCACAGCTGGCTGCTGCCTACCTAGACTACAACGCCGGAGCAGCCGAAGGACGAGAGATCTGCCACTGTGGCAGCCCACTTCATGGTAAATTCCAGTGCGGTAGACAGTCTGACGTCTGGGCAGATGCTGACAGCAGAAACAGCCACTGCACTTTGACAGTGATCCAAGACAACTCACGAGCTTTTCCCTGGCTGGAGGCTACCACTAAGTCGCTACAGCGACAATACTCGTAGAGACACTCTGAGTGCCTGAACATTACTGTGACTTTCTTTGTACTCGACCTAGTGGCCAGCCTGTAATCATACACAGCTCTGTGCTAAAATATAGTCAACTCGGAATTATATACTGTTTCTCTTTTTGTGAGATTAGCCCTGAGCCATCGGCCACAAACGTGGTACAGATCAGCTGCTCACTTT
Organism: Schistocerca piceifrons; assembly: GCF_021461385.2. Lineage (NCBI taxonomy): Eukaryota > Metazoa > Arthropoda > Insecta > Orthoptera > Acrididae > Schistocerca > Schistocerca piceifrons. Next base: position 739,748,256 of record NC_060138.1, read on the forward strand.
CAAGTAAGCCAGTATAGCAACAACACACCAGCTGTGCTACTTCATTCTTGCCTTCATTTTGTTCACATCTGAGCAACATACATCTCGCTGTCACCTGACAAATGATAAACAACTCCAAAGCAGAGACATGGATGAAGAGGTCCGCAGGGAGAATGACACCTGCGATGTGTCACCGCCAGAGAGTCAGAACGCTGAACCACCACAACTCTCAACCAGAGTCTCAATACTGAAATACATTGATGTCACACGGCACCGTCCCACCCCAAGAGCCATTTTGTCCTGCCTACGGTGCCATTAGCGTCCATGACGGGACGATTACAGGCGCTGCTCATTTTTGCCCTCTGCTGTTCCACAGCCAGAGCTACACCTACAGGGTGGCACTCCCCATTGCTTGTGTGCTTCATAGTCTTCACACACACGCCGACCAACATGTTTCACATGTTTCCTTGGACAGCGATGACTGAATGAGAGGTTCCAAGTCTTGTGTGTTAGTGCAGTGCTCTATGCTTGCGTGTGATGCTTTTCTCTGGTTCTGGAATCGTCAGGCTCTGGGTCTTTCATTTCACGCCATGTCAAACTGCTGACCTTGCATTCCACAAATACATGATGAAGTGTCTTGTATATATCACATAACCACGTGTCTTCATTTCATATGGTTGGTTTTGTCATTTTTTTCTATCGTTGTTTTTTTATGTGGTTTAGCATTTAAGGTCTCATCTGACACATAACGATTTTCTTGCCACACATGTGTTCACACTGCATGTTTATGCAAGCACTTTACTGGTAATTTTTTTTTTGTTTCTTGTCAGCCTTAAAGAATACACAACAACATTATTACTTTTTTGTCACACTTATGTCGCAATTTAAAGTATTTCTCGTCGAAATTTGTCATAATGATCCATTACATACGTGATACATATTTCTATCCGCTTTATGGTAGTTTTTGTCGCTGTACACACAATTCAAATTTATCATTTTTGCTATTGGCATCATGAATGTTCACACAACTTATCCACATTGTTCTTTTAATAAATAACTTAGCTGTATATTCCATTTCATACCACCGTCACAACAAAGGAAATTTATTGTCTACAGTAAATTGCCTAATAATAAAATAATAAATAATTGTATATTTTTGATTATTAATGCAATATACGAGAGTTGCCCAGAAAGTAATGCACCGCATTTTTTCCCAGCCGAAAACAATGCTACGAATGCGAAACGTTACGTATGTATTATCTGAAGTCTCCTGGGTGATCGCGCCAAGTTTCCGTCACTTCAGACAGATAACGTCGCTGGAGGACAGTTTCAAAATGGCATCTGTAGGTGATGTACGTTACAAGCAAAGTGCCGTCATTAAATTTCTCACTGCACAGAAAGAAAGTTGTGGGGAGTATTCACAAACGCTTGTGCAAAGCCTATGGGTCATCTGATGTCGACAGAAATACGGTTAATCGCTGGGCACGGAGGGTGAGGTCATCAGAAGGTGGTTCGGTGGAGCTCCACGACTTGCAGCGGTCGGGAGACCACCCACGGCTGTCACACCTGACCTAGCCCCCCCCCCCCGGACTTCCACTTGTTTGGGCCATTAACGGATGCTATTCGTGGAAGACATTTTGAGGACGATGAGGAGGTGATTCACACAGTGAAGCGCTGGCTCCGCCACTAGGACAAGGGTTGGTACCGACAGGGCAGACGCGCCTTTGTTTCGCGCTGGAGGAAGGCCTTAGAACGGGATGGAGATAACGTGGAAAAGTAGGGCGTGTAGATAAAATAGCATTCTTTCGTGTGTGTAATTCTCATTGTGTTCAACAAAGAATTGTTGAAGAAAAATAATGCATGGGCAACACTCGTCCGTACATACAAAAAAACACCTGACGCTTTGGACTGTTGTCGATGTTGCAGCGCTAGTGTGTGATCTGGCATTGTCACGATGAAGGAGAATGTGCTCCATGTGTGGACGATCTCTCTGAATTCGAAACTCGATTACAGCACGCTGTTTCGTATGCGCCGACATAGTTACATTACACGACGCCATGTTACACGCTACAATTTGGAGCCCTCTGGCGACAGAGGGCGGCAAATATGAAGGCGTAAAGAATAAAGGTGTAGAATGTTAATAACATTTGTTTTATTTAAAAAGCTCTCAGAGTTTCCGCATAAAAATACGGAGACATTGCCTTTCGTCACGCCTTCTTATGATTTCGATCCACTTATTAATTTTACCAGATCGAGTCCCAAATATTTCTTTCGAACTCACTGAAAGCTTCTTGGTTTGCTCTCCTCACAATCATTTTCGCTTCATTCTGTTTGTCGATACAGCTGTTACTTCGGTTAAATCTGTGATGACCTCTCTTTGCCTTCGTAGCACTTTGGTAACATGGCTACTGAATTACAGTGGCCTTACCCATTGAGCCGTGGTAAAAATTTCTGTTTTGAAGAGCGCGCCTCAGCGCATAGTGTGGAGCAGTCGCCCTCCGTTTCTGACGGTGACTCCGCTGTGGCAATCGCAGCTTTGGTGTCTCCCTCTGGTGGGAAAGGGGAAAGGTTGCCCGTTCACGTGCATTTAAGGGGCGCTATGAGTTCGCCAGTGGGTCAGTCTGGTCAGTCGGAGTCAGTCTGGGTCAGTCTCTCGTCCCCAGCTTGCTAGTCTGCCTCTCGTCCCAATTTGTGAGGTAGTTAGTGTCTGTCAGTCGTCCGGAGTGCTAGTATGTCTTTCGTTCGGATCAATCTTTAAGGCCGGATAAATGAGAGTCTTTCCACTCCGCCAGTAAGAGAATTCAGCGAGTGGTCGCCCGTTCGGGGCTTAGTTCCGGCATCTGAGTCTGCGCGTTAGGCCGCCAGTCTGCTCGGGTTGCTCATGCAATGGTCATTGGCGGTTGGTTCGATCGGTTGGTCGCTCGCGCACTGAGACACAAGATGACTTGTCCGCCAGCCGGCCGGAGTGGCCGAGCGGTTCTAGGCGCTACAGTCTGGAATCGCGCGGCTGCTACGGTCGCAGGTTCGAATCCTGCCTCGGGCATGGATGTGTGTGATGTCCTTAGGTTAGTTAGGTTTAAGTAAAGTTCAAGGGGACTGATGTCCTCAGAAGTTAAGTCCATAGTGCTCAGAGCCATTTGAACCACTTGTCCGCCTTGAGCGTTGGCGCATGTGAGGTCGCCACGTGAGTCCAGTGGGCCGCGCCGTATAGCGAGGGGTAGTGGCTTCGCGGTCGACACGAGAGCAACAGGAGTCAAACCACGAAATCGGTCTGGCCGGTGCGAGCTGCGACGCCGTGATACGGTAGATCGGCGCGCCTTCCTGCGTCCGTTGAAGCGGTTGGCAGCGGATGGTTCGGGAGAGCGATTTGGGGGTGTGGCACCAGGTCTTCTCCAGAAATCGCAGTTTATTAGAAGTTAAGTGATTGGTGATCTGTTGTTTCATTTACTTGTTAAATTCTTCTTGTTTTCTTGGTGAAGTCACCAGCCGCTTTGTTTTGGGGTCGTCCCACCATTCTTCTCCGTTTGCCCACCCGCGGGAAGGTGGTTATTTATGAATTGGGTGGTCCGTTTTTCCCTTGTGGAGTAGGGGCGGATTAGAACAACCTGCGGTTCGGGTTATTCAGTAATCTCCCTATCAATCTGCCGTACGTTAGTAGTTGGCTCTGTCATGTTTGTCAGATTTGGTGTGTTAACGAATTTATTGCTTGGAGTGTAACGGCCTAATTCCTGAAATATGTTTTGATCTTGAGAGGCAGTATCTGTGTACTGTAGAGCATGTTAACTTGTTTGGCCAACCTTCTATAATTTTATATAAGATTGCATTTCATGGGCTTTTATTTAAATGGTCATTTTAGTATCTAAAGTTGCCACCCATCCACCGTAAGGCTTTTCTTAGAAGTTAAAATCAAGTTGCACCTTCGGTGGCAAAGTTAATATTTTAATTTTGGTGTTTTGTACTATTTCCATCCCTTCTACGGGGTTCATAGTTTGTGTGCTTGTGAGTTGTTATAACTTTTAGTTTAAAGTAATCTGTAGTCTTTCAGAGGTTGTTGAGAGCGGTCGTAACTACGCCCGTATCAAAAGGGAGCGGCAAAGTTCTCAGCCCGAAAGCTCATACAGTCAAAAATTTGTTTCTTTCTGCCTCTGAATAAATTGTAACTTGATATTTAGAGGGTGCTTTTGATTATAATTTTAAATCTGTTTCTTTTAAAAAATGCTTTAGGCACCTTAAAGTAAATAAATTACAGTTTGTTAAAAAGGAATTTGCTTATGATTTCATCAGTTACTCCCTGGCAGCTACTACCACGCTCACATAGTGTGATTAAATGTGTTTATGTTCTTGGTGAATCGCTAATAAGTAGAATAAATTCTCAAGAAAATTCTTTGAAAATAAACCACGGTTCACCCATCTCTAACTACCTTTCTTAGTACATTCAAATCCGACGCGTACTGTAGAATGTTTTAGAATTTTATTTCCGTTCCTGCTCCTTCCAGTGCCGAGTTAACTATTCCTGGGTGCTATAGCAGGTGTCCTTCTCATCTGTCCCTTCTTCTGGTAGTTTTCATAGATTCTTCTTCATCTATTCCTTTTAGTGCAGTACCTCTTAGTTTAATATTACATTTGTCTACTCTGTTTTTAAAAAAAGAGTTCGATAACACTACATTTCAAATGTTTCCAGTTTTTTCTCTGTTTTTCCGATGGTCCACATTTCGCTCAATGCATTACAGTGACAGAGAGAGGTGGCGCAGTGGTTAGCACACTGGACTCGCATTCGGGAGGACGACGGTTCAAACCTACGTCCGGTCATCCTGATTTAGGTTTTCTGTGATTTCCCTAAATCGCTTCAGACAAATGCCAGGATGGTTCCTTTGAAAAAGGAGACGATCGACTTCCTTTCCCGTCCTTCCCTAAGCCGATGGGACTGATAACCTAGCTGTTTGGCCCTCTCAACCAACCAACCAACCAACCAACCAACCAACAAACAGTAATATGTGCTTCAGGCGTCCACCTTAGGAACGTATTCCTTTCTCTACAGTCACAAACGTTATGAAATTATCCTTAATTTTCTTCAATTGAATTGTTTCACTGGTACTTTTTATACTCCCCGAGCAAAACTGGCCTTCATCCAGTACGTCTGCAGTTTTTATTACGATTTTTCTGTTTATTATTCTCTTCATCAGTTCACAAGAGTACTTGTGACTCAGAACAATCATTCAATATTTTTACATTTACGTAACGATAATGTTTCTTTGAAAATTTTATGGTAATCACACGTTTCAGCGATCTTTGACACCAACTCAAGTAACCCAGTTCCTACATTTCTCACAGATTTCAGCAACTCCGAAGATATGTCATCGATTCTATTGAGGTCAGATGTTTCAGTGCTCTGTCAAACGCTGATCGCATTACTGGATCGTCAAATGTCTTCCGCATCAACTTGCTCCTCCAGTCACACTTCAGGACGATTCCTTTCAACCGCTTAGGTTTTCGATGTACTATCATCCGCCTATCCTGTCAACTGCATTTAATAGAGATTTTCCATCTGCAGCTACAGTACTTCATGTCTGGAAACAAATACTGTGATGCAAGAGCCACATTCCATAGGGGTGGGGTGATGGACAAAATAGGATGACATAGGAAACGGACAGGGAGAGGGAGAGGAAGAGATGGGCAGAGAGTGAGAGAGAGAGAAGAAGAGATGGACAGAGAGAGCAGAGAGGAGGAATGGGACAGAGTGAGGAGGAGATGAACAGAGAGAAGGGGAGGGAAGAGGTGGACTGAGAGAGAGGGGACAGACAGAAAGAGGGGAGAGGAGAAGGTGGACAGAGAGAGAGGGAGAAGGAAATGGACAGAGAGAGGGGTAAGGGGAGCTGGACAGAGAGAGGGGGAGGGAACACAGACAGAGAGGGCGAGGAGGAGATGGACAAAGAGGGGGAGGAGAAGATGGAAAGAGAGAGATGGGGGAAGCGAGATGGATATAGAGAGGAGTGAGGAGGTGGTGAAAAGGGAGAGGGAGAGGAGGAGGAGAGTTGTGCAGCATATTTGACAAATGCATAAGTGGATGAAGTGCAGATAAAAAGCGGTTCTAGGCGCTCAGTCCGGAACTGTGCGACTGATACGGTCGCAGGTTCGAATCCTGCCTCGGGCATGGATGTGTGTGATGTCCTTAGGTTAGTTAGGTTTAAGTAGTTCTAAGTTCTAGGGGACTGATGACCACAGATGTTAAGTCCCATAGTGCTCAGAGCCATTTTTTTGCAGATAAAAAGCTAGTTCTGTTATAAATATGTGGTATTCCATATCACTTTACTCTTATTTTTCTTTAGGCTGTTAAAATTCAAGACTGTTCGTAGCTACAAGATTACAGTCTATGTCCACACCTGGACAAGCTTTGCGGTACAGGATTCGATTCCTAAATCTTTGTCTAAGGATAATACTGTACACAGAAATTGTGCCACAGTTCTGTGTGTTCAGTATATTGGTATCAGTGATATGGTATTATAGAGAAAAATATCTTTCTGAATAGTTTAAAATGAGAATGACCTACGCCTTTTTCCAATTTCTTGGAGTGGTTCATTGATTCATTGGTATACAATAAGCTACTGAAAGAAAGAGAACATTTTCTTTTGCATAATGAGTGACCGTCATAAAAAGAGATGCACTGAGAAGGACCTACAAACTGGGTCGGTGTTTTGCACACCATCAGTTATGCGGATGATTACTTTTGCACAGTTGGCAGTAGGGTCAGAGAGCGAGAGGGAGGGGGAGGGGGGGCGCGTGATCTCGTACACACCTGTCGGTATAATAGGGTCCCAAACAACCAGTCAGCCAGTACGACACTGGTAGCGTCAGCAGAGCATCACCTGAATGCGCACTGCGCTCAGGCGACTCCTTCGACAGCAAGTTGCCCAGCTAGACAAGTTAGAGAGGGGCCGCATCATGGGGCTGCAGGAGGCTGGATGGTTCTGTCATTGTACTACACGACACACCAGTCGTAGAACTGATGTGCAACGATGCTGGTATCAGTGGTCTCGTGAATATTCTCACATCGGTAAACGAGATTCTGGATGTGCATGCGCCACAGACGTCCGCCAGGATCGTCGTATTTTAAGGGCACCAGTGACAGATCGTACAGCTACCACAGCACGAGTAAGAGGGCTTGTGAGCCCAGACGTGTCAACACGAATTGTTGCGAACTGATTATTAGCAGCATGGCTACGGGCACATGCACCTCTAACCAGTCTTCCACTCACGCCGCATCATCGAGGTACAGTCCTTGACTGATGCCTCACTGCATCACTTGGAAGATGGACTGGCGCGCCATGGTCCCCAGAGATGAAAGCAGATTCTACCTCCACGAAAGTGATGGTTGTTTGCACGTACAACATAAATCTCGTCAGTGGTGCCTCACAGTGTGCATTAGCCCAACTCAAGCTTGCCCCGCCCAGACCAAATGTCTGGGGTGCGACAAGCTATAACTCTCGTTCATCTCTGGTGTTTCTGGAGAAGACGCTAACCAGCGATCGGTACGTGCAAAATTTGGTCAGATCCATTATTTGGGCATTCTTGCAACAGGAAGTGATGTGTGGTTCCATCAGGATAAAGCTTGCCCTGACACTGCACGTGAAACTCAACGTGCTCTGCAAGGTGTGCAGTAAGTTCCCTTACCAGCATGATCAGCAGGCTTGTCTCCAATCGAGCAATTGTGGGATGTGATGAAAGGAAAAGTGACTCGTGCGATTCATCAACCAAAAACTGTTACAGAACTACCTGAACAGGTCGAGCAGGAGTGGGATGATGCACCCCAGGACAACATTCGCCATCTATGCGATCGGCTGGACGCCAGAATCAGTACCTGCATTGGCGCCCTTAGAGGCTACACCATGTACTAATATGGGTGTTTCAGCATGGGTTGGTTCCTGGTATCTCAAAAATGCTTTTGCTCTTAATCTGTAAATGTAATCATTTTATGCACTCTGAATGCACTGCTGCAAAAATAAATCTTGAGTGAAATGTAAACCTCTAAAAGGGTGAACTATTTTTTTTTTTTTGGCAGTATGCATTCCCAAATGATTTCACTAAGGATGACAGTAGCATGGTTCATTCACCGAACGAATGCAGAAATAACAAATATTGAGATAAGCGACCATGCTATAAAAAAAATAGCTAAAATTGCAGAGCAGAAGAACGGCTCCAGGACGTCAAAAGATAGCTGTTCGATTCTACACTGATCGTCATAAAAAGAGCTACACTCAGAAGAACAAGGAAGATTGTCATCATTGTTGTCACGCAGGTAGATGGTGCCATACATACGAAATGATTACACCCACAAAACGTGCGTGTTAATATGGCGTCAGTCTTACATGGTTGTGAATAAAAGCATCCAGATGTCATTGAATGGTGCTGTATAGGTCCATGTACCATGCAGCTGTCACAGAGCACTTTTGGAACACTAACAGTGAATGGGCACCATAAGATATCGCTCCCCACGCTATCATACCATGCTGGCGGAATGTGTGATGGGAGACCAGAAACCAGCCCTGAGAAAGACAAAGGGAATGTAATGATTTCTGTAACACACTGAAAACTATAATGCAACAGGTCTCAGCTGCTTGTTTACACGATCAAGTTGTTTTACATATTAAAAGTAATGCAAATGTAGTCTATGAGCATCAAATGATGCTGGATTATGTCTGTCTATTATACAGGTTTATGGATGCTTGTTGATTCATTGACATGGTACGTAAATGGTATGTCAAGGTACTATCCAGAACACTTTCACCTGAAGATGTATTCCGATGGTCATGAAGATGATCACCTACACATTATGTTCCCCAATCCGTAACGTATGCAGCTTAATCTTATATGACTTATAGTTTAAATCTACAACAGAATGAACTAATTATTTTTCCAACCAGTAATTTGCAAATACAAAGAATTCTCGAATTTTAATATGCATCTAATCTTTTCTCTAAGCTATTTCTTTTATGGCTTTAACGATTAGCTCCGTTCCTTCCTGCAATTCTTCTAGCTGAGAGCATATGGTAATTTTAATTTTTCCTTTTATTTCTTGCGTTGCACTATTGTTAAAGCGTTATATCTTCTATGTCATCTTGGGTGTACATTGGCAACTATTCTTTTCCGAAATCTTGCAGAATTCCTGTATAGAAATTTAAGTTTACAGTTTTTTCAAACGAAGTACTGTTAAAAACAGTTATTCTATTAGTTTTGAACTCTGCAAATGGCTTTTCTGTTGCTAGTTGCATTATATCCAGTCTACCATATTTACATTCCATATAACCATCCTTTTTAAGCAGATCAAAATGGGAATTGATGTTTATAAACAGATTTCTCGTGTATTTTTTAATACAATAAACGCCCTTGGATCTATTAGTTTCTGCGAGTACTCCAGTGTGTTGTAGGGAAGCAGCCTACTCACGCTATAGTAAATTCACATCAGTTTCCATTATGTGCAAGTCAGTCTGCTGTAACTAGCTCTGACGTCATAAATGTTGCGCAATACCTTAAAAATCAAGCAAATGAACTAAAACTTTTCTAGCATGTCAGAAATAATACTAAATTAATGTGTGTTAAATATCAGTTCGATAACTTCAGCCATTTCCGAGATTTGGACGTTTTTCTGGAAAAATCATTGGCGCAACAGAAAAGAGCTAGAGACTTCAAAGTTTATATTTAGATTCATCTTTCATAATGATTTAATAAAAACAGTACTTTGGATTTCACAAATTAAGACTTTAGTGGAAATTCATGATTTTCTGGTTTTCGTCTCAAAACTGAAGGAAGCAAGATAGATTAAGTAGGCTAGTAAATAAGGCTAGGATGTTTAGATTTAAATAGGTTGGAGGTCCGCTATGATTATGAAGATGTGTAAAGTTTCTTTTTAATACCTATAAAATTATAGCGATAGCGGATCTCAAAAGGGACAGTTCAGAGCTCATCTGCTGCGTGCAGTGTAATTTAATTAATTCTCTCGCCCAAAGTATTTAACTTAGCCACGTCAAAGTTTTATTATCAATACTTACCTGTGTGCTGAATGCACATTTAAATTAAGAGCTTCTTCGGCCATCAGCCAAAGAAGCTATAAATTATTATGTAACTTGAAGTGGTGCGTTACTAGCCCAGCGGCTAGTCGGGAGAGCGGATTTAATCAGGCGTTCCCTCAGCCGTCCGCACCGCGGCTTTATATATAAGAACACTGCGCGAGGAAGCAAGGCCCCAGTTCTCTCCAGACGCTGAATGACACGCCATCTGTGTCGGTAGTCGCGTCGCATCAGTGTATCTGCTACAAACAGCCTCGGGTGCCGTATTAAGTTACTAGAGATATGCGGAACCATGAAAACATTTCATGTGAAGTGTTAATTCTGGGGTGATTTTCATTAACTAGCTTCAGTTTGCGTATTGTCGTATTTTTCACGTGCCGTCGCGGGACAGACATTCTACCAAGAATTTAGCGTGGCGTTTGATGAAATATTTTCATCAAATTATGGCGAGCATTCTTTTTTAACATTTGATTCGGACATTTATAGTTGCATCAGCGCATTAGACTCTGAACTGTTCTGTTAGTTAGGTTGTAGGGATACTTGTGGTTTTTATTAGTGAATTTCAGAATATACTCAACTATTCTGGAAAACCGTTTTTGATTAGAAATCCCGGACAATCTCCTAATTCCTCAGAGCTATAAGCTGCAGCTATAAGAACATTCTCAGGTAACGTGGGCACTAGGATATCTATTTACTGGCTCCAAGTTTTATTAAATCACTTTCTGGGGGTCACGGAGTAAATAGAGAGCCAGTGTTGAGAACGGCAAAAGACAGCAATAACAACATTCTAAAAGCTAGAAACTGATTCAACACGCAAGCGTTTATACAGCAATAGATTAATTATTATTACAAACTCACTCGCCGCCCCACATATGGTGCATCGGCCGGGAAATCAACTAAGTGAAAGTGATTTTTAACTATTCGGATTCGCGAGTGGAATGCGACAAGCAACTGAGTATAAAACAGTGAAAGTGTTACGTGTGCATGTGGACGACGCAATTGGATTAACACCGCATCTGGATTGACGGAGCTGGCACTGAGTCTAGCGGTGCTGCCGGCATCGCGAGAAGCCAGTCTCGCCGCACCGCAGTCGTCCGCTGGAGCTGCCGGCGCAGAGCCTGCAATTGCGGGCCACGCAAACACACAACAGCCGTCGGAGAGCCGTCTGCAGTTCAACGTGCCACGTCGCATCAGGAATCCTGGTACGCTGCGCCGGCAACGCCATACGTCGTGCAGAAGGAACTAAGTTAAGTGAAAAGCTGTTAAAAATTTTACTAACCTGCACTAAAAGACTGTCGGCGATGGAACCGTCAAAAGAAGCTGAGGTTAAACTTAAATCAGAACCTATGTCTGTTGAGGGAACTGTAAATACAGACAACGGTTCAAGTGTAAATATGCATGAAAGTAGTAATGTTAAAGTGAAACATGAAGTATTGTCTCCTGACAGTAGTGTGGGAAGGGGCAATGATTCAATAATAGAGACCCCTGTAGTAAAGCGGAAAGTAGAAATTGTAAATTTATTGGATGATAGTTTCTCTGATGAATTAAAAATGAAACAGTCATCAGAGATGGTAGAGTTTAAGAAGGAGAAGTTAGATGTGACTAATCAATCAGAAGTTTCATTTAGTTTTGATGATTCTGGTGTTGGAGCTAGTTTTTCGTCACCTGAGTGTGATAAAAAGCCAGCTAGTGAGCAACCCAAAGATGCTGGGGCTGTTGATCTAAATGTTATATTACAAGCAATAGCTGCCAGTAATGCAAAAATGTCAGCCAGTAATGCACAAATGACAGCTGAATTAAAGTCTGAAATAAGTGAACAGGTCAAAAGCAGTAATGCTGAATTAAAGTCTGAAATTGTGGCCAGCCAAACAAATTTTAATAAACGATTGGAGGTAATGGACGATACCTTCAAGGCTGGTTGCAATAAGTTGAAAGAGGATCTGGACAGTTTGAATTATAAAATTGATTGCAATCATGAAGATATTAAGAAAAAGGTTGCTCAACAGTTTTCTGAAATGTATAAAACAGTTAAATCCGAAGTTGCTGAGGTTCGCAAAGACTTCCAAATGGAAGATGCGAAGCTGGAGCACAAGTTAACAGAAAAGATAGAGGCGGAATCTGAACTGTGCTCAGATAGATTTAAAGATGTTAATATAAAAGTAAACATATGTCAAGCAGAAGTAAATGCAATCAAAACTGATACTACTCATATTGTGCAAAGAGTAGATAATGTTGAAACGAAAGTAGAAAATATCAGTACTAACATTGCTAACATTGAAAGTAAAGTAGCTTCAGTAACTTCTGGTAATGGTAATGTACAACAAGTTGTAGCTGCAAACGCCGCTTTTATCGGGTGTCGGCAGTTTTTGCGGTTCGATCCAGATAAAAATATCCATCCGCTAGATTTCTGGAACGATTTTGAAGATGTGATTCCATCAACTTGGTCTGAACGAGAGAAAATCTCGTTTATTAGAAGCCATTTAGCAGGTGACGCCATGCGTTGGTCAGCTGATGTTATGTTGAAGTGTAAAACATTAGCGGAGTTTAAAACAGCTTTCATTAATGAGTATTGGTCTAGCAATAAGCAAAATGAAGTGTTGAGAGAATTTTGGAGTGGAAAACGCTTCAATGCAGGAAAGGAGTCCATTAAAGAGTTTGCTAGGTCATGGATTTCACGTTTGTCACATTTGGCGGAAAAGCCAAAACCAGAAATGATTATACTAGGTCTGGAAGCTAAACTGCCATGGTACTGGCAAACTAGAATTATATCAGCCCCTAGAGACAATCTGGATCGTTTCATTGAGTATTTGGAACGTGTAGAACGTGTTGCTGCCAATGAAGAGCAAGCACGTAATAACCGTAATGCCAATAATAATAATAGTAATTTTAGGAACGAGCAAAATGGCAATGTAAACATCAGAACAGTAGGTGTTCGTCATCCTAAGAGAGGTAGGAATTGGGGAAATAATTATCAGAACCAACAATGGCATCCAAGGGATAGTAATTTTGTTCCAAACAGAAATATGCATGTAAACAACAGTACGGAAAGTAAGGCTATGCCAGTTAACTATAATGAAACTAAAGGAAACAGTAGTAGGCCGAGGCAGGAAAACTAGTTCCCGTCTATGAGGACGCTGGCGCTCACCAGGCGGTTACTTTTCCTATGCCAGTAGTTAAGAGAACTGGTAAGACAGATCAGAATACTCAAACTGAACATGTGGATGAAGAGTCGGTAGCACCTAAGGATACAACAGAAATATTAGATCACTCACAGTATTTGATAGATACCGTGTTAGAGACGCTTTCTAAGTGGGAAGAGAAAGAGAAGGCTCAGCAGTGTAACGATAGGGAGGAGCAACAAAATATTGAATTGTCGGGTGAAGAAGCAGAAGAAATTCATGCTTATATTTACGATGAGGATGATGTGCTCTTATCTAAAGTGCCTGTGCAGGAGGTTGATAATGTACTAATAGATTTAGGACAGGAGATAAGTGGGAATGTAGAGGGTAGGCTGTTTGGGGTCGATGAACCCAGTAGCTGTGACCAGTTGTCACTTGAGAAGGAAACCGACGATAATGGTGAAAGTGGTTTAGCTGTAACTAATGTTATGCCCGGTCTGGAGGCGCAGAATCGCTCAGACTATAGTAATTTGGATCATGTTCAGCAAACTAAATTTAATGAAGTCGTGCGGTGTTTCGATTTAAAATTAATAGACCGACTGGAAAAGGCAGCTGAAAGTGTAATTCAGGAAACCCCTACACACTGTAACCTAAATGTAATGAAGACAGATATTGATCACTTTAGTTGGAGACAAATCCAAAAGGAACTACTAGATGAATTTGAGGAACCACCTGTACAACCTAGAATAAGCCACCCTATAATAATAGTGAATATGTTGGGTATCAATGTACGTTGTCTCTTAGACAGTGGAAGTGAGGTGAGTGCAATATCTCAGTCCTTCTTTGATGCATTACCTGGTAAAGACAAGCTTACAGTAATGAGGGTATCAGGACTAAGAATAATTGGTGCTACTGGCAAGGTGTCAAAAACAGTAAAGCAAGAAGCGTTGCTACCTTTTAACATAAGTGGTAATTTAATTGATCATCCATGTTTAATTGTAAATAATCTCAGTATTGAGGTTTTAATTGGCATAGATTTCTTGTCAAAATATCAGAGTGTTGTTGACTTTGAAAGAAGCCAGTTAAAAATGGTCTTGCCAATAACCGGAGTAATTATAGTACCTTTTAGTGATAAACATGTAGTAACTGATCGTGAAACTTGGGAGCTGCCTATACGAGTTCTGAAAAACAGGAGGTATTGGGACGAGGATGTTAATCTTAATAACAATAAGCTGAACACAGAAGAAGAAGAAGAAGCAATTATTTTAGACAAAATAGAAGCTAAATTGCAGGAAATCGATAGGATTTCAGGCAATCAAAAGGAAGAACTGAGACAGGTTCTAAAAAGGCATCATAAAGTATTTTCAGATCGACGTGGCGTGGTCAAAGGTAGTGAATGAATGCTGTAGGGAGGAGGTTGTTCTGTAACCTCTACACAGTGTGGCAGCTGTGCAGTCCCAGCTGTGTGAGATCTTCTTTCCCATTTCAGGTCTCACTCAATCTTCATCTTTCCTATCCCCCCCAAAAAAAAAAAAAAAAAAAAAAAAAAAAAAAAAAAAATTTTCGACCTCTTCTTTCCAGACATGAAAATTTCCTGTCATGGCTATCAAGCCTTGAGTTATGTAACCATTCTATCTACCGATTAGTGAATAAAAACACCTAATGTGACAAACCTAATAGTAACAAAAAATAGAAAAGTATGACGTAATTAAGATATAAAATGTATTTGAGTAACAATTATGTATAGTACTCTGGTAATATAATAAGTACAAAGTGTTGTTTTATTGGAAATGGTCCACCAACAGTAATTTAAAAAGATATATGAATTCATGTACAAGCAGAATCTGAAGTGGTAGTGAAACCTAGTGTATGCATTAGAGCTAACTAATTAATAATAAAAGAGATTGCTTAGTGTTAGGAAAAATATGCAGATAAGTTGTAAGATTAAACTCACCTGGTGTAGCAAGGAAAAGCAGTGTAATGGAATTGGGCAGTGTTTGTGGTTGAGACGTGAAGGACACGTCCCTGAAGTATTTATAAGGTTGGAGCTGGCCATTATTTTAGTGTAGTGTGTGACAGGATACACCTACACGTATTGAGGTTATGAGTTGGAGGTGTGAATGCGACCATAGGTACCCTTATGTTAGATGAGACAGAGCAGCTCATGGTGTCCTATAGGTTTAAGGAATTTAGCATTACGCTCGTCCATAATTATTTGATGCAGTTTAGTGGTAGGTCTGAGAGAGACTACCTGTGGTTTCAGCGTCCGATTGAGTGGAAATGGATTGCCACGTGAGCAAACTAATCAGCTGCAATACACTATGAATATGAAATAAATGTGCTTTCCTATGCTTTAAATATTAATAGAGTGAGTGTTAAATAAGTACATACACTAGCAAAATAAATAAAGAACATACTGACAGACGTAAAATATTAGTTTAGCTCAGCATAAATACACTTCAAAGTAAGTAAGTACCTAATTGCAGATGTAGAACTGACAACAGCAGAGGACCAATTAGTGGATTTAGTAGTCAACTAAACGTAGTGTGTTTTGAACACTCAGAACTGTACTATTACCAAAAGTTACTCACATGTACATGGAAGCTGAGAAAACAACCACTAATCATACTCATACTATCTCTAAGAATAAAGTAATCAAAGATGAGCCAGTTAAGTAAATAAGATGCAGATTTGTCAGAAATGTACCGAGCATTGGTTCAGTGTTCCGGCCCAGAAATAATAAATTCAGATTAAATATGATTTATGACTGTATGCCTTAGGAGCATAAATTTTCTCTAATACATGACTAAAGGCGTTTTGAGACATTTGTTTAACGATTTTATGACAGTTAAGTAACCGCGAGAGTAATACTGAAAAAGTTCTGTTAACTTTGTTCCAGCAACATACTGAAGGATAAAATGTATATATCCACATTTCATTGTGATCCACCCTTAGATATTAAGTGAACAGAGTCTGAGGCACTCTTTTTGTTTGTTCTACAGGACAAACCAGATAATGGCAGCCTGGTAGCTGCATGAAAGCGTGGAGTGACTTGGACACAACTCACAGTGACCCCTCCCCTTTCCCCATGTAATTTAGAGAGAACGTGAAGGACGCACACCATAGCAACTTCCCCTCCTCTACCCTGGTGAATGGAAGTGTAGGACGCCAGCCAAAGCGGCTACAACCACGTGTGTAAAAATTATTTGTGAACTTTTTCTTTCAGGTTTAGAAAAGACTGCTAAGAGATAATCATCTGTTTATGTATCATGTTATTTTCTTTGAATTTGTGTATGGAAGAATGTATTTAATGGATCTAAGATTTTCATAATTTTTCAATTTGTATGTGTTTGTTTGTCTAAGGCAATATGTATGCCAAAATATTTCGTTGACTTTGCTTAAAATTTTGAGTAATGACATTGTTTACAAGGCAGTGAACATACCTACAATTTAAATAATTAATGTAGGTAATCAGTTATCTTTAATGTTTCTACGATTTATATTTCAATTTTGATTTTTCATAGGGAGTTAAACTGTACTCTTGCTTCCCTTTTTGTAATTAAATTTTTTCTTCATTCATTAACATTCATAAACAAAAAAATTTAAGTAGAGGGTGATGTAGGGAAGCAGCCTACTCACGCTATAGTAAATTCACATCAGTTTCCATTATGTGCAAGTCAGTCTGCTGTAACTAGCTCTGACGTCATAAATGTTGCGCAATACCTTAAAAATCAAGCAAATGAACTAAAACTTTTCTAGCATGTCAGAAATAATACTAAATTAATGTGTGTTAAATATCAGTTCGATAACTTCAGCCATTTCCGAGATTTGGACGTTTTTCTGGAAAAATCATTGGCGCAACAGAAAAGAGCTAGAGACTTCAAAGTTTATATTTAGATTCATCTTTCATAATGATTTAATAAAAACAGTACTTTGGATTTCACAAATTAAGACTTTAGTGGAAATTCATGATTTTCTGGTTTTCGTCTCAAAACTGAAGGAAGCAAGATAGATTAAGTAGGCTAGTAAATAAGGCTAGGATGTTTAGATTTAAATAGGTTGGAGGTCCGCTATGATTATAAAGATGTGTAAAGTTTCTTTTTAATACCTATAAAATTATAGCGATAGCGGATCTCAAAAGGGACAGTTCAGAGCTCATCTGCTGCGTGCAGTGTAATTTAATTAATTCTCTCGCCCAAAGTATTTAACTTAGCCACGTCAAAGTTTTATTATCAATACTTACCTGTGTGCTGAATGCACGTTTAAATTAAGAGCTTCTTCGGCCATCAGCCAAAGAAGCTATAAATTATTATGTAACTTGAAGTGGTGCGTTACTAGCCCAGCGGCTAGTCGGGAGAGCGGATTTAATCAGGCGTTCCCTCAGCCGTCCGCACCGCGGCTTTATATATAAGAACACTGCGCGAGGAAGCAAGGCCCCAGTTCTCTCCAGACGCTGAATGACGCCATCTGTGTCGGTAGTCGCGTCGCATCAGTGTATCTGCTACAAACAGCCTCGGGTGCCGTATTAAGTTACTAGAGATATGCGGAACCATGAAAACATTTCATGTGAAGTGTTAATTCTGGGGTGATTTTCATTAACTAGCTTCAGTTTGCGTATTGTCGTATTTTTCACGTGCCGTCGCGGGACAGACATTCTACCAAAAATTTAGCGTGGCGTTTGATGAAATATTTTCATCAAATTATGGCGAGCATTCTTTTTTAACATTTGATTCGGACATTTATAGTTGCATCAGCGCATTAGACTCTGAACTGTTCTGTTAGTTAGGTTGTAGGGATACTTGTGGTTTTTATTAGTGAATTTCAGAATATACTCAACTATTTTGGAAAACCGTTTTTGATTAGAAATCCCAGACAATCTCCTAATTCCTCAGAGCTATAAGCTGCAGCTATAAGAACATTCTCAGGTAAAGTGGGCACTAGGATATCTATTTACTGGCTCCAAGTTTTATTAAATCACTTTCTGGGGGTCACGGAGTAAATAGAGAGCCAGTGTTGAGAACGGCAAAAGACAGCAATAACAACATTCTAAAAGCTAGAAACTGATTCAACACGCAAGCGTTTATACAGCAATAGATTAATTATTATTACAAACTCACTCGCCGCCCGACAGTGTGACCACTCTCCAGTGATGTTCAAGATATCCTGTATTCCCCATTATACCAAGATTTTTCCATACACTGTGTTTAAAGTAATAGGTAAACCCTGCTTTCATATCTGCAATTGGTTTCCCTTTTTCCAACAGCAGTTTATATCCTTCCTTTATGATAGCTCGTTTCGTCTGTCTTTAACGCAGAATGGTGTAAGCCTCTGTTAAACATGTACTCTTTTTCTTATGACCTGTGGGATAACGTTATTTGTAGGAACTAGACCCAACTCAGCAATTTTTATATTTGTCAGTATCGTGGAGAACAATGTTCTAAAATGAGAAAAATATGTTTCTCCAGCTTTAATATAACATTTTTGTATGATACTTATGTCGACATTGTTGGAGCCTATGTTAAAAATTTCCGCACGGTTCACAGGTAAATAATTAAAACTGTAGCAGACAGAACATAGTTAATACACTTTTCGTGGCCTTGGTTGTCTCAAATGGTTACTTTTATGCCAGTCAACTTTTGCTGGATTCTTATAGATGTAGCAGACAAATTGCAGAACGCTGTTAAACACAACACAGCTACTGTTCCGTAAGCTATCTGATAATTTACGTCATATGGAAGCAGTTGGCACAGAGTACAGCAGAGGACACTGTAACTACTGTTTTGTGGCATTTAATACACTTTAACTTTCTTCCATAGGATCAAATACACCATCCGTTCTGTAGTTCGTATTGTAACTTTCAGTCTGGTAATACCATGTCCTTTAGCCAAGGAAGAAATAAAAGTATCTTGTAGTTGCATGTCTGTACACTTAATAAACATTACCGATATATTTTTTCGCTCCTGGGCTTATGGTCTGACATGTAAATTTGTTATATATCTTTGCTCTACAAATGGAGACCATCTACATTAAACAGATGATTCCAACTTCGTTATCATCATTTAGAATCACATTGCTGTTTCCTTGGTAGTCTCCTAGAAACAGAAGTCAATGTCTGATGTTAGGTAGATAAAAATCCCAGCGTACTCTTTCCTTACATCCAATCCTTAAGATAACAGTCATCTACACATAGCTGCTGCATTGTGCGACGCAGTTCATCCATTAGTGCAGATGTTTTAACATAAAAAAATCCATTTTGTATAGTACAGCCACAGGATTTTTATATTCCTTGAAATGGTTTCCAGTGCTTCCTTGCCGATTTTTTGCAATAAGTCTCTTTCTGCCACATTGTGCCTCCTGCGTAGGAGAAATGATAGCTTCAGTCGACCAGCGTGGCCGAGCGGTTCTAGGCGCTACAGTCTGGAACCGCGCGACTGCTACGGTCGCAGGTTCGAATCCTGCCTCGGGCATGGATGTGTGTGATGTCCATAGGTTAGTGAGGTTTAAGTAGTTCTAAGTTCTAAGGGACTGATGACCTTAGAAGTTAAGTCCCATAGTGCTCAGAGCCATTTTTTTTTGATAGCTTCATCTCGACGCCGTGTCTCGCTAATATGAACGTCGAGAATTTACCATGTAGATAATTGTTAGGTATACAACACATTTCCTTCTTTAGCATACAGACTACCCATTATTTAACCTCTTCTTGGTAGACCCCTTGATCGCAGATTTTGACTACTGTAATGTTGTCACAAAATGGTTCTGTAATTGGCATAAGCACATTTAAATTATTCTTACCAAGGAACACACCACTTTCAGTGTAATTTAATGTTACCTGTGTCAGTAACAAGATGGTCCAGTCTCGCTAATAATAACCACAAACCCAAGCTTTTATTCGTTGGCCTTGTCCTCCTCCCTAATAGCTAAGGAATGTTTAGCACTTTGGAGGTAGCCATGTTGACAGTTTTCATTACCACAGACTACTGACTAGTCCTGGCTATCAACACGTCTTATATAGAACACATAAAGATTCAAGGTGGTGGTAATTTCTGCTGATGGGGCAGACTTTGTGTTGACAACGTAATTTTGCTGCAGAGGCAGAATTTTTGTTGGTGTGGCTGTGTATCAGGTTACAGTAAAGCGAGCATTTCGCCGTGTAAGACCTTCAGGCTATGGTTCACGGTCCATTACTCCTCTAAAAAGAATTAGATGCTTCTGAAGCAGATTTAAATTGTAAGTTAAAAACTGAGCTGGTTGTTATTAAAACTACAACAAAAAAAGAGTTTTTTCTGTGTGTAAATGTATATGCAAATTCAATAATATTTTTGTATAAAAATTTGTTTTCCGCGGTGTAGATATTGTGTTGGTCGACTTCACATGGTGCGCCACACACCGCATATACTGCTGCAGAAGACGAGGTTTCAAATACCCCTGTAACAAGCCGTCGCCGGACCTTGCTCTCTCAGAGCTCACCGTCACCAGGTTCGCCACCAGAGGACACCATCATCTCTTCGACTCAATGCAGGCGAATATAACACGTCCTGTATCTTTTGAAGTGCTGCACACCAGGCTGTGCCCCAGATCTGAGAACAGATGGATCTAGCACGATGCTACTAATTTGATAATAATCAGCAAGTGATTGAACATTGTACTGACAGTCAGTGATCCACATTACTATTGAACTGTCAGAGTTTGGTACAGTTGCATCAAATAATAAAAAGAGTTATGTATTTATCTTATTCATCCGTATATATTGTAAACAGTGTAAATAAAAATGTTCATTTAATAAATACTGAAGTGTCTGTGCTGCCTTATCCGCATATGGGCTCAGCATTCTCTTGTTCACTACCCTGCCAAAAAGCCTAAGAAGTTTATTATTTATTGTGATCTGCATGTGTCTTTTGGATGACGACACTGCAAAGTAACTGAAACTGGGTGGTTGGTTGACCTTTATAGAGGTTGAAACAAGGTAGGAGCTTTGCAAAGCATTGATTATTACGTGAATTTTGCAATGGCTGTGAAAAATAAAAGCTGGCCGATTGGCCGAGCGGTTCTAGGCGCTACAGTCTGGAACCGCGCGACCGCTACGGTCGCAGGTTCGAATCCTGCCTCGGGCATGAATGTGTGTGATGTCCTTAGGTTAGTTGGGTTTAAGTAGTTTTAAGTTCTAGGGGACTGATGACCTTAGAAGTTAAGTCCCATAGTGCTCAGAGCCATTTTTGAAAAATAAAAGGAAGGACCCAATTGCATAAGAAAACATTCCACCAGTTGAAATAGACACCCACAAATTGAACATTTCACAGATTTGGAGACAATTCATGCAATTGTTGCGTGGGATTCCACAGCAAGCACTGTATCTTGGGAATACAGCGCACGGAATCGTATTCGATTCCACAAAAGAATTAAAAATATAGGCCGAAGTGTAGAGCCAGTATTACGTCTGCGTAACAGAATGCAGCGTGCAGTGTCCAGATAGGCGCTATCTAAGCACAGGGACGGTCAATTACTGACAAGTATTGCGGTTTGTAAGACAGGCACAGACTACTACGAGCGCCTTAATGAGTGAAAAAACTTTTTACTACAAAATTGTTGCATATAGATGCAGAGTATGCTTACCTGTTCCCTGTGGCAGAGATTGAGTTTCATTGATTGGATTCCTCGAAGACCGTGTTTCTCGCTAATGCGGAAAACCCAAAATGCAATGCTGGATCAACAACGAGATGGCAAAATGGTTCAAATGGCTCTGAGCGCTCATATCCATGCCCGACGCAGGATTCGAACCTGCGACCGTAGCGGTCGCGCGGAACGAGATAACACTTGTTGGCTAATGTTTAATAACCACATTTTTGCTTACTGACTCGGCAATAGCTTGTGCTGATGCTACACCATTAGAGTAGCCGTCATCATTGCTGGCAGATGCAGTGTAAACTGGCCGTCGTTGTCTCACCCAATAGCATGCAAGATAGTGGTGACCACCCCGAAAAGCGTATGTATCTACGTACTGCATGTAATTCAGAGGCAAATATATTTTTGAACACAGTACTATTTTATCCAAATAAACTTACTGTCTGATTTTAATGTCAAACTGATTAAATTCAAAGGTATGAATGAGTGTGGATACAACTCAGATATAAATATCTTATTCTATTCCGCGTAAATATCTTTGACCATGGCACGCAGCAAAGTGAAGGTTTTGTAGTGTCACAGCTACATTCTGACTGGTGGTTCATTTTAATACTGTGCTGTGATTACCTGGGGAGGGAGGAGGAAGGGGAAAGGAGGCGTGGCTTGTCAGACGATGACGTCGTTGGTAACGATGATGGTGTTACTGGTAAGAGTGATGACATCAGTGATGAGGAGGACGGGGCTTGTGACATCATGCGAGGGCAGCTCCTGATGCGCTCGAGATAACTTTCATAACAGTCAGTAGATGTCTGAGGGTAAAAAAAAAAAAAAAAGGTTCAAATGGCTCTGAGCACTATGGGACTCAACATCTTAGGTCATAAGTCCCCTAGAACTTAGAACTACTTAAACCTAACTAACCTAAGCACATCACACACACCCATGCCCGAGGCAGGAATCGATCCTGCGACCGTAGCAGTCCCGCGGTTCCAGACTGCAGCGCCAGAACCGCACGGCCACCGCGGCCGGCCTGTCTGGGGGTCAAAGTGTTCTGGATAATACCTTGATATACTACTTACGTGCAGATCAAAGCACTTTATTTGCACAGTGCTTTTCAGTGCTATTCATGTGTTGACAAAACATTACACAGATCTGATCGACAGCTGCCACTTCGAAGAAAGGAATTTCTGTACTTATTGAATTTAATCCAGTCGCCGTTGTCAAATGTTCACCGACGTTTACACCTTTATCACGCACCTTGGCACGCACTGTTAGAGAGTTATCTATTATTGTGATAATATTCGTTATATCATTGAAAAATTCAAGTGCTGTTAGAAAAGTACATCCTGTAGTAAAAAAAAATCTATTTACTTCTAAAATTCGTTAGATAAAAAAAATACAAGTGTTAAAAATACAGAAAAGTAGCTTCCCCTTCGCCTATTGTCACTTTTCAGAAACTTCTAGTCGATAATTGGAACTGTTTCCGACATATTCTGGATATCGAAAGTGTGAACATCGATAACAATGGATTTTGCAAACGTTATTGGAAATGTGAATCTTTGGAATACAAGATCGCTTTTTACGTCATAGACCAAATGGAACGCCGCGCGGGATTAGCAGAGCGGTCTAACGCGCTGCAGTCATGGACTGTGCGGCTGGTCCCGGCGGAGGTTCGAGTCCTCCCTCGGGCATGGGTGTGTGTGTTTGTCCTTAGGATAATTTAGGTTAAGTAGTGTGTAAGCTTAGGGACTGATGACCTTAGAAGTTGAGTCCCATAAGATTTCACACACATTTGAACATTTGAACCAAATGGAACAGACGCCGTATTGGAATATTTTTTTTCTAAAACTTAAGTGCTATGTTTCACAGTTTTTGTGTCAAAAGTTTCGTGCTGTGAAACTATGCTGTTTCAAGGCACAAAAATGATCTATTCAAAATTCACCTTTTTCTTTTTTTGTAATATAATAACAAGTCGAGAAATGGCAAGTACTGACTAAAAATGTTGCCATACCTCTAGGTTAAAAAGTGTGAGAGACAGTAAAATCTCTCTAGATATGTTACTCATCCAGAGGCTGAGTGGAGATTCCGTACACCGTCATCGCTTGTCAACCCCTCGCCTGCCTCATTCGAAACTATGCACTCACCCGCACCCACGTCTCGCCTAGCGCGTCAGATCTCGGGGCATCAGCGCGTAACGGTCCGACTTTTTTTTTTACACTGCCCAGACACGTTAACGTGAACACCTGTTCAGAGTCTGAACAACCACCGGCAAGAAGTACAGGAAGAGCCAGCGAGGTTCTGGACGGTACCGATAGGATTGTGGTGCCATGCCAATTCCAGTGAGGATCCGTGGCATGTACATCCCGATCGAGGTGGTCCCACGGTTTCGCAATTGGATTTAAATCCGGAGAGTTTGATGGCTAGTGAAGTAAGATAAATTCATTCTGGTGCTTTTCCAGTGAAGCATGAACACCGCAAGTTGTGCGACATGTTGCATTGTCCTGCTGGCAGATGTCATCGTGCCAAGGAAAAACAAACTGCATGTTTCCGTGGGCATGGTCTCCAAGGATAGATGCATACTGATGTTTATCCAATGTTCCTTCCTTAATGACGAGATCACCCAGAGAAAGCCACGGAAACATTGCCCATGCCATAACGCTACCTCCTCTAGCCTGGGCCTTCTCGTGGATTGTTACAGGATGTTTGGTTTGGTATGTTCAATGAAGCATGAAATGTGATTCACCTTAAAAAAGCCACCTGCCGTCGCTCATTGGACGCCGAGTTGGGGCAGTACCGGCCGGCCGCTGTGGTCGAGCGGTTCTAGGTGCTGCAGTCCGGAACTACGCGGCTGCTACGGTCGCAGGTTCGAATACTGCCTCGGGCATGGATGTGTGTGATGTTCTTAGGTTGGTTAGGTCTAAGTAGTTCTCAGTGTAGGGGACTGATGACCTCAGATGTTAAGTCCTATAGTGCTCAGAGCCATTTTGTGATCACTGTCGCACGCCGTTTTTCATCCGGTGTTCACGGTGCAAGTTAATGGTTTGTTTTGAACATTTCTTGAATGTCGACGATGTCCCATTAGAGCCATCTGAACCATTTTTTTTTTGCCCGCATCTCGTGGTCGTGCGGTAGCGTTCTCGCTTCCCACGCCCGGGTTCCCGGGTTCGATTCCCGGCGGGGTCAGGGATTTTCTCTGCCTCGTGATGGCTGGGTGTTGTGTGCTGTCCTTAGGTTAGTTAGGTTTAAGTAGTTCTAAGTTCTAGGGGACTGATGACCTAAGATGTTAAGTCCCATCGTGCTCAGAGCCATTTGAACCATTTGAACCATTTTTTTGTGGCAGCATTTTTCAAATTCCAGCCTTCGTCGCCGATGAAAAGCAGTCAGCATGGGTGCATGAATCAAGCGCCTGTTGTAGAGGCCCAAGAGCCGCAATGTTCGTTGAACGATCGTTGAGGATATACTGTTGGTAGCGCCTTGTGCATCCGGGCGGTCAGTTGCTTAACAGTTGCACGTCTACTCATCCCCACCCTTTTCCGGAGTCGTCGTTCATCCCTGTCATCTATGGCCCATGGTGCACCACAGTTACAATGGCGCCGGTTTTCGATAGTGCCATTTTGCCATGCATGATGTACTTTAATCACGGCGGTACACAAACAGTTTACAAACTTAGGTTTTTCGGAAATGCTTCAACCCTTGGTCCAAAACATGTGACCATGCCCTTTTGGGCGTCAGATAAATCGCTCCGTCTCTGCATTACGACAAAAACTGCATTGTTTTCCGCGTCCCTCCCACCCCAACACACGCTTTATATACCCCCACTTCTAGTGCTGCCACCCGCCATCTGTGAATGGTTATTGCAAGTTGACGTCGAACGCAGGCTGTGGTCACATTTATGTGACTGGACACGTGTATTTCCTCTTGTAAGGCAATAACTCTAGGGTGGCGTTGTAAAAATATTTCCTGAGTAATTGAATTAAAGCTGCAAGTGGGTGATAATCGCTGTATTAACATTTTTGTAAAATGTTCGATGGAAGTCAAGGGCCACCACGCAAAATCGCAACTCGGCATGGAGCTGTGTGTCTGGAGGTTAGCGGCGAGGGCGGTGGCGGCAACCTGCCAGTCGGCCGTACTGCAAGCAACGGGTAGAAGCTTACTGTTCAAAAATTGAAGATACGAATTCAGTTGCAGTGCGTCAGTTGTAGCACTGTATTATTTTCAGACTGATGGTGTTCGCTTACTGGGCCAGGCCATATTTATTAACAATGAAATGAACTTACTACTGTTTTTTTTGTGAAGGTCAGTAAGTCTTTGCGAGGCGGAGTGGTTGTAACTGAAATTTTCAGAATGTATGCAACAAACTTAGTGCTGTGACGGAATTTTTATTGTATGTATTGATGGGTATGACTTTGAGGAACTTGATTAAGTTCGTTACGAGTTAATCCGTTATTCAAAGCATGAGATTTATTATAAGGAATGTCAATTACTCTAAGATTGAGCACTTTATTATATTAAGCTTTCTTACAATCGCGGGACGAAGGATCTTTATCATGCCAGGAATAACGTGGATGGAGACAAATCAGATGCGCATTTAAGGCCGCAGGAAGACTTTTAGGCGTTCAGTCGGGAACCGCGCTGCTGCAACGGTCGAAGGTTCCAATCCTGTCTCGGGCAGGGATGTGTGTGATGTCCTTAGGATAGTTAGGTTTAAGTGGTTCTAAGTCTAGGGGACTGATGGCCTCAGATGTTAAGTCCCATAGTGCTTAGAGCCATTTGAACCATTTGAAGACTTTTAAACAATTGTCCATCGCGCATTGTCGGAGATTTTGTGTTCGGCCCCCTTTTGTTGGACGGTTCAATCGAAGCAGAACAATATCATTTATGAAGCGCGCAGGAACGGGAAGTTTCTATTAAATAAAATAATCGCCTCAACCACTGGTCGGCAGAGACACTAGGAGCTTGAAGTTTGCGCATTGCGTCTAAGTGTTGTGAACGCGAGAATTTTGTTTGTGACATCACATAACAGGCAAATTACCGACGAGATCGCCCCATTTTGGGCGCCAAAAATGCAGAAAACCCGAAAAATTGTCCGTGACATCACATAACATGAAGATTACCCATGAGATCGCCCCACACTGGGAGCAAATAATTAAGTGACATCAGTAAATAAAAGAAATCAAATGCAAACGGTTGTGATATTAAGGGGTTGATGGATGAATGGAACAGATTACGTAGAAGATTAAAACATGAAAGAAATGTATTCCATTTAGTAACGTTTACACAAAACAAAACAAAATTACAAATCTCAGGGCCGATTTGACTGGGCGTGGCCACGGCTCAGGTACTGAGCGGAAAGAGGCATCGACGAATTTTCTCACCATTATTCGTGGCCGGCCGGTGTGACCGAGCGGTTCTAGGCGCTTCAGTCCGGAACAGCGCCGCTGCTACGGTCGCAGGTTCGAATCCTGCCTCGGGCATGGATGTGTGTGATGTCCTTAGGTTAGTTAGGTTTAAGTAGTTCTAAGTTCTAGGGGACTGATACCTTAGATGTTAAGTCCCATAGCGCTCAGAGCCATTTGAACCATTTTTGAACCATTATTCGTAATCATTCGTCGTGTAGTGCTGTCGGTGGCAGGCGCTGCGGCGGTAGGGCGCGAGTCGCCTGCCCTTCCGGTATGCCGCGGCTTTGCAGCGGGGGCCCGCAGCGGTCTCCACGCCGACAGGTCGCCGTGTGTTGCCGTAGCTGAAGCAGCGTTATGGCGGTGTCGGAAGGTGGATGTTGCCGACATATGAAGGAGCCCCTGTGTCCTCTTCCTTCCGCACTGTCTCACCGACTTTCCTCTTCACCCATCGGGCCCATCGGGCCCATCCGACCGCCGTGTCATCCTCAGATAAGGATGCAGATAGGAGGGGCGTTTGGTCAGCACACCGCTCTCCCGGTCGTTATGCTGGATTTCTTTGACCGGAGCCGCTACTGTTCGGTCGAGGCTGAGTGCACCACGAAAACTGGCAACAGCCCATGGCGGCCCGGCTGGTCACCCATCCAAGTGCCGGCCACGCCCGACAGCGCTTAACTTCGGTGATCTGACGGGAACCGGTGTATCCACTGCTGCAAGGCCGTTGCCTGTCCTCTTCACCACTCATCCACGTTTCAGCTCAACGATTCCTCGAAATTTTGCACCTGTCGCGGCGTTGTCATTGGCGGACTCAATTTGCAATGCCGCCCAATGACTGATCGCTGTTTCATTACCGTGTCTCTCCGTGCAGAGTGGAAATTTCCAGTATTGCGTGGGCTGCTGCTGTGTGCCTCGGGAACAGGCTTCTCCCTTAGCCTTGGTGGAGCATTCTTCTGATGTTTTTTTGCGTTCCGAAGTTGTTGTGAATGCAGCCACACAACACTTCCTTGTAACCGCTCTCTCTTCTTGAGGCCTGAACAGACTCGTGTTTGGGCTTCGTCTCAGGGTTTGCTGGTGATCGTGATTTATAAGGAACGTTATTACTGTCCAAAAATGTCTTTTTAAGAAGGCTGACTTCTTTCACACGCCTCCCTGTGCGAATTCTTCGCGCTTTATGTACGCTCCTCCCAGCAACTGTGGTGTTCTGGAATTGTCCACACGTTCTTGCTTTCTAAGGCAGGTAAAACGATTGCTGCCAGGCCAGAAGAACTCACATGCTTTCGCGAGTGTGTCTTGACGTTCCATGTTAATGACTGCAAGGGTCCATTAGTTTTCGGCAAGCTTCTCATTGTGCGCCAGGCTCTTCGCGACGTGTCCATACTCAAGCGAGGCGAGGGCGTCCGCCCGGCTGCCCCCAGTGTCTACTATTCGTTACGGTAAGCATTTACAAAAGAACAAAACGTGTTTTTTAGAATACGAAATTACCTTTTTGGTGAATTCTTTGGTCACCAGAATTCAAACCTCAGCTGCCGCAGGAAATTCTTTTCAAAAGATAAAACAGCGAAGTTTGTAAGCCATTCTGTACTTTTTGTGGCTGAAAAGATTCTCAAAAGTGAGGCACTGCATACGCTAATAGAATAAGTTCAAAGAGTTTTACAATTTCACAATATCTAGTCTGAAGTCCATTCAACAATAAAATTCAATAAATCACAAACTTTTCTGTGATGTATATCTCCGAATATATACACAACCACCTGCTGTGATCTTAAGCAGGAAAACAGAACAATACAACCAAAAGACTATAGCAGTTTGTTATTATGTTTATATTGATCAAAATTATGTACATTTAAAAGTTCCAAAAATAACAAAGCCCAAGTTGCTGAATCTACTTTACAACTGTCCCATCACTGTGCCCAAAATTTTGCAGTATATTCTTACAACGTTTGTCTCCAAATTGACCCCAGCATCATACCTAGGACGTTTGGTTACTGGTTCATCCACATGGTCGCCGTGAATGACTCCTTCCCATTTTCTTTTACAGCTGTCACATTTGGTTTTCAACATTTCTCGGAATTCACTAATTTTTATTACACATTAGCCAATATCATAAGCTCTGGCTTGTGATCCACACCAGTTAATAAAACTGCGAAACCTTCGTGTCTGTCTGTTGGATCATACTAATCTCCAAAACCACTGGGCGAAATTTCGTGGGGCTTTTCCAGTTAACTTGAGTGCAGCCTGTTGCAGCGTAAAGGCTTTATTTTATCTAAATCGGATGACGGAGAAAAAGATACCATGATTAAAAATGTTTTATGTAAAACTGTCGTGTCTGTCTGTTTGAACACGCTAGTCTCCAAAAGTAAGAGACGAATCTTCACGGGGTTCGACAGGTAACTTGAGCGATGCTTGGAGCAACGTATAGCATTATCTCAACAAAATCGGATCACGGAAAAAAGATATCGTAATTTAAAGTTTTTCAGAGTCTGCTCAATTTATTAGTTCTGATGTTTACCTTAGTGCGGGCGTAGTACATCAAAGAACAAATAGATGGCGCTATTAGTTTTTTTTTACCTCAGTGGAAGAAGTATTTACGGAAGATTACTTCAGTGACAGAATTAAGGGCCGCAGTCTCATCCCTACGAAAACAAGAAAAGCTGAATTTACTTTGCTAAGACATTCGACTTCACTGGTTTCGTTTTGTGTATAAAAAATTAAAGAAATTGCTTTGCTTCTTTCGATAGGTTTCATTTATATTTGACTCCTTTGCAAGACAAAACGGATCTGTTGTCAAAGTGATCCTACAAAGGTTTGGTTTTAAGCGATTGAGGTACTGAACTCTCAAAAATGACGGCGTGCATAGGCCCTTCTTTAACTGCAGTTGCGAAGCACGCGAGTATAGTTCGTAGATCCAGTAAGGCGTCTGTGAGAGGGAAACTATATGCACATATTATGTAGAACGAAATTGACTTGCAACTTGACTTAAGATCTAAGAGCAATAGAAGAGGCTTCTTCGTCCCACTCATATGGATCAGTTATCGTGTTGAAAAGTGACACCATTAGACTACAATATAAGGTTTTCACCAAACTATGTGCAGAAGTCAACCGTGTGGCAACTTGAGCCAGTCGTTTCTTTACTTCCTTAGCTAGAACCCAGTTTCTTTTGGTTGACATGGAAAAACACTAACAAGATCATTGACATGATTTGTGATAGCACTTCAGTTTACAAGTCAAATGGCGAGCGAACATTGCAGTGGGAAACGTATTTATCACTCTTGATTGCCATCCATTCGAATGAGCAACCATAACTGCAGCTCCATTGTTAACTCTGAGCGTGTTCGTGTATTAAAAAAAAAAAAAAACTATTGTATACGTTACCAACAGCTGTCATTTAGCGAAGTGTTGAGGAGACCTGCGAGAAATTACGTACATCAATTGCTTTTTCTAGAATAAGAGGGACAAAATTCGATTCACTTATCTCCTATCTTATTTTATTCACGAGCATGTTTGAAGGAGACGCAGTCAAATAATTCTGTATTAGACTTTACACTCCAGTTAACATAAAAAGAATATTCTAAATGCCGTTTCAGCTTTTCGTTATATTATAAGAAGTTCAACAAAATTTCGTTAATTCACCTTTTGCATATCTGGGTATCCTGAGAGCCAGTTGTTGCTATTGTTAA
Organism: Schistocerca piceifrons; assembly: GCF_021461385.2. Classification (NCBI taxonomy): domain Eukaryota; kingdom Metazoa; phylum Arthropoda; class Insecta; order Orthoptera; family Acrididae; genus Schistocerca; species Schistocerca piceifrons. Next base: position 739,779,104 of record NC_060138.1, read on the forward strand.
CACTCGAACTGAAACGTCATATGCAAGATTTCTAGTTTTCATGCGGGATACAGTAGTAGGTCTTCCCAACTGTTAATGGCCTTCTCCTGTCGAAGACTACAGGCAGGAAATACAGGGTTATTACAAATGATTGAAGCGATTTCACAGCTCTACAATAACTTTATTATTTGAGATATTTTCACAATGCTTTGCACACACATACAAAAACTCAAAAAGTTTTTTTAGGCATTCACAAATATTCGATATGTGCCCCTTTAGTGATTCAGCAGACATCAAGCCGATAATCAAGTTCCTCCCACACTCGGCGCAGCATGTCCCCATCAATGAGTTCGAAAGCATCGTTGATGCGAGCTCGCAGTTCTGGCACGTTTCTTGGTAGAGGAGGTTTAAACACTGAATCTTTCACACAGAAAGAAATCGCATGGGGCTAAGTCGGGAAAGCGTGGAGGCCATGACATGAATTGCTGATCATGATCTCCACCACGACCGATCCATCGGTTGTCCAATCTCCTGTTTAAGAAATGCCGAACATCATGATGGAAGTGCGGTGGAGCACCATCCTGTTGAAAGATGAAGTCGGCGCTGTCGGTCTCCAGTTGTGGCATGAGCCAATTTTCCAGCATGTCCAGATGCACGTGTCCTGTAACGTTTTTTTCGCAGAAGAAAAAGGGGCCGTAAACTTTAAACCGTGAGATTGCACTAAACACGTTAACTTTTGGTGAATTGCGAATTTGCTGCACGAATGCGTGAGGATTCTCTACCGCCCAGATTCGCACATTGTGTCTGTTCACTTCACCATTAAGAAAAAATGTCGCTTCATCACTGAAAACAAGTTTCGCACTGAACGCATCCTCTTCCATGAGCTGTTGCAACCGCGCCGAAAATTCAAAGCGTTTGACTTTGTCATCGGGTCTCAGGACCTGTAGCAATTGTAAACGGTAAGGCTTCTGCTTTAGCCTTTCCGTAAGATTTTCCAAACCGTCGGCTGTGGTACGTTTAGCTCCCTGCTTGCTTTATTCGTCGACTTCCGCGGGCTACGCGTGAAACTTGCCCGCACGCGTTCAACCGTTTCTTCGCTCACTGCAGGCAGACCCGTTGATTTCCCCTTACTACAGAGGCATCCAGAAGCTTTAAACTGCGCATACCATCGCCGAATGGAGTTAGCAGTTGGTGGATCTTTGTTGAACTTCGTCCTGAAGTGTCGTTGCACTGTTATGACTGACTGATGTGAGTGCATTTCAAGCACGATATACGCTTTCACGGGTCCTGTCGCCATTTTGTCTCACTGCGCTCTCGAGCGCTCTGGCGGCAGAAACCTGAAGTGCGGCTTCAGCCGAACAAAACTTTATGAGTTTTTCTACGTATCTGTATTGTGTCGTGACCATATGTCAATGAATGGAGCTACAGTGAATTTATGAAATCGCTTCAATCATTTGTAATAGCCCTGTATGTGCCACAGAGTTGCATATTCACACTGGTGCTTCCCTGCTTGCATTCCTAAGAGCACTCCCCGCAGCGGTAAGATACGCAACGAGCGTGGTAGCTTACCTTACCACCAACAGCGGCGTGCCTATGGGTGATTGTTATAAACTATTGACGCTATTTATGGCCTTGAGATAACATAAAACTAAGTACGATGCGTGTAATTATTCATTACCTTAACCACGAGTACGTTTTCCGTAGTACCAGTACAGAAATTACGATGTTTAGTCCTTCTAACCTCACATCAAGACGCGCAGTCGGCAGATTGCAGGACCTGGCGACCTAGAGATCGGGGTTGGCAGGTAGCTGCGCTTTCCGGCGCTCCAGTCGGCTGGTGCTTATGCAGTCGATTCAGAGAACATCTTTCATTCACTGAACGTTCAGTGTAAAATGAACATGTTTCACGACAAGAGATTTTAAGACCTGAAGATGACGGCATAGTCTGTTGAAACCGATTGTCTTAAATAAAGAGATATTTTATGCGATATTGGCCGTTGAATGGTTTTTTACAATTAAAATTGACCCCCTTCAGTACCCTCAAAATGAGAAAAGTCAGTATGTAAGATTGATTTACGAGGGACGAACTCATCGGCATTTTACAACAGTCTGAAAATTTGAAAAGCTGTGAAGTACAAATTAAATACATCATTACACTAACGCATAAAACTTCATTTGCGGGTACGTCTGCAGAGTTACAGAGACGTATAGTGTCAAACGATAGCTGCTGTCAACAGCTACATTTGACGAAAATATCTCAACAATTTATTAAGCGCTTCAGTCAATTCAACAAGAATTAACAGTAAGAGACACGTAAATTCAACGAGAAATCCGCAATTTAGACGGTAACATGATGTAAACATACGCATTACTTGTCATCTTATTTACATAGATTGTAAATGGTAAAATTATCATTTAATTGAAAATTTGTTAGTAAAACTACAGCTCAAAAGCGAAGTAAAATATTTAAAGCTCGAGACCAGCAATGAAAAACGTGTAAAAAGCAGCTTAAAAAGTAGAATTATCTGATGTATTTTTGATAAATCGACAGATTTACCATTTGTTGTTGAAAGAGAGCCAACATATGTAAAATGAGCTCTAAGGTCTCAAAATGACCGACACGGAAATTTTCAAAATTCTACACCGGTCGGCTGAAGCTAGTGCGTTGTGGGGAGAAAAGCAGCGTACATAGGGCGGCCTGTCCCGCCTCTCGTGGTCTAACTCATTTTCGCGCCTGGAGGAGCACACGGCGTGTCGGCGGCAGCAGACTTTCAACTTCCGAGTTTCCTAAAACTTCAGTCTGGGACTGATTCTGAGGGGATCCCTGTATAGATCGACTTGGACATTTTCAGATAGCCGGCCGGGGTGGCCGAGCGGTTCTAGGCGCTTCAGTCTGGAACTGAGCGACCGCTACGGTCGCAGGTTCGAATCCTGCCTCGAGCATGGATGTGTGTACTGTCCTTAGGTTAGTTAAGTTTAAGTAGTTCTAAGTTCTAGGGGACTGACGACCTCAGATGTTAAGTCCCATAGTGCTCAGAGCCATTTGAACCATTTTCGGATATGTCACAACTGGACTTGAACACTGTACTCTGAAAATTTCACGAGAGATGGGCTTTATGCAGGTAAAGTTTCTAAAGTTGTGCAGGACTTTGTATTCTGATGGTGTGATTTGGACTTGATCATATCTGAAGCCAGAGAATAAAAAGTGGACGTAGCTTTTTTTGCGGTGGTTCAGCATCTCGCGAGTCAGGATGACTTTGTCTCTGATGTTAACATGGCTGCTTGGGTGCTAATACACTGCATTATAATTATACAAACAATGCTGCGCATAAACTGATATGATACTAAACATTAAGTTCTATCGTCCGTGGCTACATCACACACTTCGTACAGTGATACGAAGCCTACGGTCGCTAGATGCTTTAGAATCACTTTGTATAACCAGAACTTGACATCATCCAACGATACTACTGCTTGAGGTCATAGAACCTGCATAATTAATAAAATTCATTTGGAAAACACTGTTTGCAACAGTATGTTTAACAATAAATTACTTTTTCAATCATTACATTCACAATGTGCGACCTGCGCTTATAAGCTGTGGGCTATTTTTCTCAGAACTGATTCATGTATCAAGTACTTTAAGTTGCAGACATCACATATCTACTGGTAAGAAAATGGATCACTGTTCTGTTAAGGTTCGTACATGGAAGCCTAGCCTGTGCGAAAATTGGTTTGGCCTTTTCTCACATAATATCCTGCGAACAACAACTGAAGGGCAACAGGCAGATTTTATATTCCTAGATTTCCGGAAAGCGTTTGTTACAGTGCCACGCTGCCGCCGCGCGGGGTAGCCTTGCGGTCTAAGGCGCCTTGCCAGGGTTCTCGCGGCTCTCCCCGTCGGAGGTTCGAGCCCTCCCTCGGGCATGGGTGTGTGTGTGCTGTTCTTAGCCTAAGTTAGCTTAAGTTAGATTAAAGTGTGTAAGGTTAGGGACCGATTACCTCAGCAGTTTGCTCCCATAGGAACTTACCACAAATTAAAAAAAAACAAAAACAAACAAACAACAAAAAAATTCCACACTGTAGACTGTTGACGAAGGTCCGAACATACGGAATAGGTTTCTCAGATATGTGAGTGACTCAGACTTCTAAGGCAATAGAACCCAATAGGTTGTTCAGAATAGCGAGTGTTCACTAGAGAGAATCGTACTGCCAAGTGCGCCTCAGGGAAGTGTGATAGGACTGCTCTTATTCCCTACATACGTAAAAGATCTGACGGATAGGGTGAGCAGCTATCTGCGACTGCTGATGACGGTGTAGTATTTGGGAAATGTCGTCATTGAGTGACTGTAAGACGATACAGAATGACTTGGACAGAATTTCAAATTGGGGTGATGAATGGCAGCTTGCTCTAAGAACTAGAAAATTTTAAGTAAATGCAGATGAGTAGGAAAAATAATCCGCTAATTTTAGGATATAGTGCTAGTGGTGTACTGCTTGACTCATGCATGTATATTAAATACCTGGGTGTAACATAGCAAAGCCACACGAAATGGAACAAGCCCTTGAGGCCGATTGTAACGAAGGCCAATGGTGGATTTTGATTTATTCTGAGGTTTTTAAGAAAAGATAGCTCCTCAACAAAGGAGACCGTGCAAAGAACACTTTGGCGATCCATTCTTCAGTACATCTCGAGTGTTTGTGTTTTCCATCAAGTTGGATTTAAAAGAAGACATCGAAGCAACTGAGACCCGTGCTGCTAGATTTGTTACTGATAGATTCGATCAAAGCACGAGTAAGCCCTACTATGGATGTGCTCCGCGAACTCAGAGGGGAATCTCTGGAGGGAAGAAGGCGTTCTGTTCGCGAAACACTATTGAGAAATTGTTCAAATGTTTCATTGACGTTAGTCACCTCTGAAATGTGTCACTCACACACACACACACACACATATACCGGGTGATCAGAAAGTCAATATACATTTGAAAATTTAATAAACCACGGTATAATGTAGATAGAGAGGTAGAAATTGACACACATACTTGGGATGACATGGGGTTTTATTAGAACAAAAAAAAGAACGAAGTTCACAAAATGTCCGACAGACGGAGCTGGACAGCAGAACGTCAGTTACAGCGCATGACAATCGTGTATAAAAGGAGCTGTAATGAGAGAGAGAATCAGATGCACCAGCAGTCGCAGCATATTGACGTTACCTGAAAAGGCGCTTTTAGTGAAGCTGTATTATTATAATGGGGAATGTGCTAGTTCAGCGTTACGATCCTATCGCGATAGGAAGGGGATTCGAACGGGTAAAGGTCTGTTGACAAATGCAGCTGTGTCAAGAATGATTTCGAGGTTCGATGCCACCGGTTGTTTAGACGATAGACCCCGTAGTGGCCGAACGAGCACAAGGCGTAATGCTGCTGAAACAGTTCAGGAAGAAATGGAGACTGTAGCTGGTTCGTCTATGCACGGGGAAGTCAGCGCTCGTGCAGTCGCACGTCGCGCCGCCATTCTACACACTACTGTTTGGTTGGCACTTAGGCATACCCTCCGATGCTATCCGTACAAAATCCATCGGCATCATGAACTGTTACCTGGCGATTTAGTGAAGGGGAGGGCATTTGCGGTGTGGGCGTTTCAAAAGATGGCGGAAGATGACGATTGGTTGAGTAACGTGTTGTGGACCGACGAAACTCATTTCACGCTCCGAGGGTCTGTCAACGCCCACAACTGCAGAATTTGGGCTACCGAAAAGCCTAGAACTGTCGTGGAAACTCCATTGCGCGACGAGAGAGTCACGGTATGGGTTGGATTTAGCACATCTACAGTTATCGGGCCTTTTTTCTTCGAGGAAATGCGTGATTCTGGTTTCGTAACTGCTACCGTGGCGGGTGAGAGGTACGGCGATATGTTACAGAATCGCATCATCCACAGTCTGGCTGATAAACACCTGCTGGAACGTACAATGGTTATTCAGGATGGCGCGCCACCCCATATTGCTAGTCGCTTGAAAGATCTCTTGCGCGCGTCGTTTGGTGATGATCGTGTGCTCAGCCGCCACTTTCGACTTGCTTGGCCTCCCAGGTCCCCAGACCTCAGTCCGTGTGATTATTGGCTTTGGAGTTACCTGAAGTCGCAAGTGTATCGTAATCGACCGACATCTGTAGGGACGCTGAAAGACAACATCCGACGCCAAAGCCTCACCATAACTCTGGATATGCTTTACAGTGCTGTTCACAACATTATTCCTCGACTACAGTTATTGTTGAGGAATGATGGTGGACATATTAAGCATTTCCTGTAAAGAACATCATCTTTGCTTTGTCTTACTTTGTTATGCTAATTATTGCTATTCTGATCAGATGAAGCGCCATCTGTCGGACATTTTTTGAACTTTTGTATTTTTTTTGGTTCTATTAAAAACCCCATGTCATTCCAAGCATGTGTGTCAATTTGTACCTCTCTATCTACATTATATCGTGATTTATTCAGTTTTCAAATTTATACTGACTTTTTGATCACCTGGATCTACTGCCACCAGCAGACATTCTGCGTAAAGATTTCAGAAATCAGGGTTCGTGCGGAGGCATATAGGTAATCGTTTTCACGCACTTTACTTGCGATTGGAATAGACAGAATGTCTAGCAGTGGTAGAAGATATCCTCCGCTATGCATCATACGGTACCTTACGGAGTATGTACGTAGATGTGGATGTAGTTTTATTGGGTGAATTTACATAGTGATAGCCACCATCGAGACTAGCGAGATCTGTTGTGCGTCAGATTGTCGCCTGCTGCACATGGTCCACGCCAGAGAGTTATCGGAAATAGCACACAATACAGCGAAAGTCGTCCGTGCAGCCCATCCTCTGTGAATCCAGAGATGTAGCAAAAACGTACTTGGCCAGAGTGTGGAGAGAGCGCGGAGGCTATAGCGACAAGTGAGCAGACGCTCAGTCCTCGCGTCCGTTAGCGTCCTTGCTCGGCTCCTGGGAGCGGCGCGTTTCCACCCCGCAGCCGCTGCGCTGCACCACGCTCGCGCACGACCGAGGGGCGGTGCGACTACTCTGTTCTGCGGGATCGGCGGCGTACAAAGAAACAAGTCATACACTGTGCGGGGTGCCCGCTACGGCTACGGCTACGGCGAGTTTCCATTAGGCGGCTAAAGCCGGCGACAAAGCCCCGGAAACACAGCCAGCGACAGCGGCGGCAGCAAATTTTCCGCGCCGCTGGCGATTAAGTCGCGGCCGTCGCGGCGGCCGAGCTCGCTACCTCCATCACGGCCGCCGCCCGCCTCCACCCCGTGCCGCGCCGCGCCGCGCTCCGCCGCTGCCGCCGCCGCCACCGCCGCTCGATACGATCGGCCGCGACACGCCGGGTGCCGCTCCTCCCCGACTACATCCAGGCAAAGCCCACCGAAACCCCGAACAAAATATACGTCGGTTAAATAAACTGTATAATCGTCAGTCGGTAGCTAAAGCGAAATGGCTTCAGGAACGACACGAGAAAACAGAAAAACAAATAGTAGTCGAAGCGACAGATTCAGCGTATAGAAAACAATCTTCGGTGAATCTAAAAACAAGCGTCAGCATTAAGAACGCAAGAGGAACTCCTCTGTTCAACGCAGAGAAGAGGGCGGATAGGTGGAAAGAGTGCAATGAATGCCTCTACGACGGGGAGCAACTGTCCGATGGAGTGTTAGAAGAGGAATTCGAAGTCTATTTGAAAAACAAAGGGGGATTCAGTAATAGAGTTTTACAGGCCTTTGGAAAACTTGCAATCAGAAAAGGCGTAAGAGAAACATTCCTTCGGAATTCGTAGAATCATTGGGGTGGGGGGTTTCTCAGATATGTGTGTGACTCAAAGACTTCTAAAGTAATAGAGCCCGCAAACGCCGTCATCGAGGTGATCAGTGGCTCGAATCGTACAGCTCGCCACGGACGCAGGCTGGTGGGAGCGTGTTATGCTATGGGAGACATTCCCCTCCGCTTGCATGGGACGCGGTAACAAAAGCATGTAAGTGGAGCAGACACGGGCGAGTGATTACCCTAGCGAAGGTATGAGCTCCACACGGGGCAATCCATTGAGGTAAACTACTCTGACAAAGGGCAGAGTATTATTATGCAGAGCCTTGCTACGAAGCTAGTGTCGCGAATAAATTACGAATACGCGTATGTTAAGCGGTCTGTGAAGTTACGGTCCTGTGACATAGCAGTAGGAGCCGCTGTTATACGCATTAAAGTGCTTCGACAGATGGAAAGCCTCCACACAGGGTAAGTACACAACGGTAAGAGCCGGCGCGGCGTAGGGCCTGATAACAGGAAACTTTCACTCAGAGCGGCTACGTGACAGACCCGGGGATCGGAAGGCAGCCAGAGCGATGGGAGATTCCCCAGGCATCATAGTAACGTCACAGGAGACTATATAAACGGCAGCTTAACAGCCTGTCGAGGATTCCGCTAGTATTCCGCCTCCGATGTGGTCACTGCGCTACTCTGCTTCAGGGGCGGGACTTAGACTCTCGCGGCATCTAGTTGCACAGAGTAGTAGTAGTTTCACCTCCCACAGTTTGGTTCAGGTGTCAGTGCCTCGTAAGCTTGAGTAATGTTTACTCTAACTCTCTCTCTTCTTCATTAGAAGCTTATTCACGATCACACCGAGTTCCATGGTTTAAAAATTATTCTAGCTTTACAGATTCTGTTCCAGAACTACGAGCTGGACGAGCCCACTCCGCCTAAGCCAGGTTAGTGCCTAGCTCCCTCTTCCTGATCCGCTCGCAGGAAACCAATGAGACACGACACACGGAGGATATAAGTAGCAGAGTAATACATGCAAAGAGGGGAGTATTCGCTAAAATAAGTCTACTCGTATCAAACATAGGTCATAATCTGAGAAATAAAGGCAAAGTATCGAAGTGAATTATAGACACCGTGGAAGAAGATACTCGAAGAATCACACTTCTGCTGCACTAGGTCGATGTCGTCTCCACAAACGCCGTCATCGAGGTGAACGGCGGCTCGAAAAGTGTAGCTCGCCACGGACGCAGGCTGGTGGGAGCGTGTTATGCTATGGGAGACATTCTCCTCCGCTTGCATGGGACCTGTGATAGTAATCGAAGACACTCCGACAGCTGCGAGCCACGACTATTCGACTTGGTGCAGAATCTATGATACTGGTGTCGCAGTATCGGAGTTTCGGAACGATTGCAAGGGCACTTAAGTGCGAGAACCATCGCACAATCAGCTGAATAGCTCATTCATCCAAGAAGCTGACAAGAATAATATACAATGGAATGGAAAATTGTGGTCCTGTTAGATGATGATCAGTTTCGCTTTCGGAAGGTAGAGGCATCAGAGGGGCAGTTCTGCCATTGCACTTGATAATGCAAGAAAGACTTTAAAAAATTCAAGATACGTTCATAGGAACTGACAGTCTAGAAAAAGCGGTCGACGTCGTAAAATAGCACAAGATGTTTGAAATTCTCAGAAAGATAGCTATAAGCTTTAGAAATAGACGGGTAATACGCAATGTTTCCTAGAACCAAGAGGGACGAATGAGAATGAAAGACGAACGAAATAATATGATTAAAAAGAGTCTAAGGCCGTGATACAGTCTTTCTCCGCTACTGTTCAATCTTTACATCGGGGAAACAACGATGCAAATAAAAGAAAGGATCGTGAGTGGGATTACACTTCAGAGCGAAAATGTTTCAACTACAGTGATAAGCCAGAACGCGTCGTTGAATGAAACCTGGTGGCGCTGCAGGCACGTGGCGCGGTGACAAAGGTATGTAAGCGTAGCAGACACGTGCGGGGAATCATCCTAGTGAAGGTATGGGCTCCACACGGGGCAGTCCATTGAGATAACAGACTCTGACAGAGGGCAGAGTATTATTATGCAGAGCCTGTGAACCAGTATCTCGAAAATGGCGAAGCCGGTCGAGTGTTCACGTACTACTGTCGTGAGCTCCTACGGTAAAAGGCAGGACAGTGAAAATACCACTAGGCGCTAAACGGTTGGACGTCCAGAACTCTTCACAGAACGTGAGGTTCAGAGACTTATTTGTTCTGTAAAGTAGGATAGATGGTGATGTCTGACATCTCTGCTGAAAGAGCACAATGCTGGTGCACGCGCAAGTGTTTCGGAGCACACCGTTAACTGTACATTCTTGGACATGGAGCTCCGCAGCAGACCACCCCTACGTGTTCACATGTTGACCCAACGACGTCGCCAGTTACGATTGCAGAAGGCACGGGACCATAGGAATTCGACCGTCGATCAATGGAAACGTGTCTGCTGTTTGCGTGAATCACATTTTTGCTGCAGTAGGTCGATGTCGTCTCCACAAACGCCATCGTCGATGTGAACGGCGGCTCGAAACGTGCAGCTCGCCACGGACACAGGCTGGTGGGAGCGTGTTATGCTATGGGAGACAGTCTCCTGCGCTTGCATGGGACCTGTGACAGCAATCGAAGACGCGCTGACAGTTGCGAGCCACTCTCTTGCTTGATGTATTCCCCGACGGCGCTGTCACCTTTGAGCAGTATAACTGTCCGTGTCCCGGAGCCAGAACAGTGCTGCAATGGTCTGAGGAGCATTATATCCAACTCACGTTGATTATCGGTTGCCAAATTCGCCTGATGTAAACCCTACGGAACAACGTGGGTCACTATCGGTCCCATCACCGCGTACGAAAATCTTCGGCCCGTTATTTACACGAATTACATGACCCGTGCGTAGACATCTAACGCCACATACCTCCACAAACCTACTAACAAAATGTCGGGTCCCTGATACACAGAATCAATTAAATATTTCGTTTCAGGGACTGGCAAACAAGCTATTAAGCAGGTGGTCATAATTTTTTGATTTATCAGTGTATAAGATAAGCTGATGAATTTGCTATCGTCACTGAAATTGAGAAACAACTGCGGGAAGTGTTGAATGAGAACAGAATGTGGATTTGGAATAACCCAAAGGAAGGCAAAAGTAATGAGGAGTAGCAGCAATGAGATTAGCGATAAACTTAACGCCAAATCGGAGAGCTATGAAGTAGACGAAGTGAAGAAATTCTGCTATCTTTTAAGCAAAATAACATATGAACGAAGCAAGGAGGAGTAACACATGCAGAGTAACACATGCAGAGTAACACATGCAAAGAGGGGATTATTCGCTAAAATAAGTCTACTCGTATCAAACATAGGTCATAATCTGAGAAAGAAAGGCAAAGTACCGAAGTGAGTTCTAGACACCGGAGAAGAAGAGAATCGAAGCATTTGAGATGTGGAGCCGTAGACGGATGTTGCAGACTTTGTGGACTGGTAAGATAACAAATGAGGATGTTTTCCGCAAAATCGACGAGGAGAGTAACACGTGAAAAATACTGAAAATAAGAAGGGACAGACTGATGGGACATGTGTTATCGCTTCAGGGAATAACTTCCACGGCACTTGACGGAGTTGCGGAGAGTAAAAACTCTAAGAGAAGACAGATTGGAACGTATCCATAAATAATTGAGGTCGTCGGATGTCCTAATCTGGGATGAAGAAGTTGGCACAGTCAGAAGACTAATGAAAAAGCGAAGTCATCGTCACTAAGTAATGTGTACAGTGACTACATGGCTACATGCCCACCAACACTGAAGCCAAATAGGATGTTTAAAAGTAGTTTCCAGTTACCAGCATATGTACGGTAGTATGTTGGCTTAGATTTAAGGGGAACAGGGAATGAAAGAGTATGTCTTTCGAAACTATACAAATAAATTCATTGTGAAATAAAAAAAAAAAAAAACAGTAACCAAAAGGAAGGCAGTTTTTCGAAGGTGCACAGCCCAGGACATGTGTGAAATCAAAATCTACTTCTAGATCATATGTAATACCGTGTTGTTCCTCCTTGTGCATTTTAAATGTGTTTAAAATGCTTATGTCCTTATAGGCGTTACGTGCGCAAGGTGATCGAGAACTTGCCGCTCAGGACGGCCCACTTTGCAACTGCGACCGTTCTGAAGGTCATCTAATGCGTGAGAAGGATTCCAGTGATGAAGCACTGAAGTTTTCACCTCGCCCCAGTCATGCTCAGCCGGATTATTTCATCTGGCACTGTAACCCATTCCGTTCTGTAGATTCCTGCTCATTGAAGGAAGGTGTTCAACAAGTGCGCGCCGAGTGCCGGTGCGTTATCCACTGCCGAAATGTTGTCTGTGAGGCTCGACAATAAGTAGGAAGATCCTGCAGAAAAAAAACCTTTATTTTGCAGGGAAAAATTTCTCTTCCAGTTGTTTGTTTGGCCAGCTGTTTAGTCAATAACTAGCGTCGAAGTATTTTGTTTATAGGGACGAGCTTTGGACACTGGACACTGGAGACTTCACGGTTCTGTTGACAGCGCAAATACAGGGTGAAAATTATTTAAACCGACAAACTCTGGAATGTTGTACGCGACGCCAAAACAACTATTTTTATCTGTTTTGATGATTTCTTGTGTTCTCCGGTAGAGGGAGTATTCGCACTTCAATTGTAATGACTGATTTGTTGTTGTAAAGGTTCCTGTTGTACCGGTAGGAGGCATACTTTGGTCTACAATTGTAATAGTTGTTTTACATGCAGTTGTGCGTCTTGATCCAGTACAGTATTTGTCTATTAATGGTGTGATACGCCTGAAGTGTGGTTGGTGCTCTCTACACAGCGATCCATGACGGACGAGCAGCACAACGGGTGTATCAGCAAGAATATCCCAGCTGCAATACCCCGGCGCCATTCGACGGTTACTGCTGTGTACCAAAGTGTGCATGATTTAGCAGATTACCTGGGCAGGTACGAAGTCGCACGGCACGATCTCTGCAATTAGAAGAATTGTCCTGCAGCATTTGGAGCAACAAGCTTCCATCAGCACTCGTGCAATTGCGCGTAACATGGAACAAATCAGACGAATGTAAGAAACGTCGTTTCTGAACAATTGTTACATCCATCTCACAGTGTGTGCACTACCTAGAACCAGATGATCATCCACTCCGAGCACATTTTTCACAGTGGTACGTGGAACACTTTCAGATGCATCCTACATTTCCATTCTCTTTGTTTTTCACAGATGAAGCAATGTTCGATCGTGATGGAGTCTTCAACATCCACGTTTCGCATGTTTGGACTAAATTCAGTCACCATGTAGCATTTACTCGCGCTCGTTAAGTGGGGTTTTATGTGAAAGTGCAGGCAGTTGCTGTCGGTGACAACTTCATTGGGCCCTATCTCCTACCCAGGCCATTAAATTGCCGTCGTTATTGCAAGTTCCTAGCCAGAGCGCATTGCCAGAGTTGCAAGCCAGCCCCATTACGGGCTGCCCTCACATTTCAGTCGTCCTTTGCGTCGATTCTTGAACCGACAGTTTCCACAAAAGTGAACTCACAGACGTGGTCCTTTAACATGACCTTGATTTGACCCCTCTGGACTTTTTTGTGTGGGAAGAGATGCGCAACATCGTTTGCAAATCCTCTGTTGAATCAGAAGAGGATCTGGTTGCCCCGATAATAGCAGCAGAAGCAGCAGAAGAAGTTAAGGACACTCTTGCTGTCTATGTCCACGTAAGACAGAATACGACCCGCAGGTGTAACCTTTGTTTATAAGTCAATGGAGACTTTTTAAACGTCTATTGCAATTGAAATAATTATGTTGTGTTACTGCTGTTTCCCAATGGTAATAAACAATAAAGAGTGTTTGTGTTACATCTTGTCTCTTTAAGTAAGATTTAATGTCCTCGTAAAATGGTACCTCACAGAAAAAAGTAGAAAAAGTGTTTTAAGTAACTCTCGCAGCCTTCCAGAGTTTGTTGGTTTAATTAACTTTCTTCCAAAGAAAACTCCCTCTATCGGTTTAAGAAATCCTCACAGGGAAGTAAGACTTTAGAGAAAAATATATTTTTTTTGGTGTCCCACGCAGCTTCAGAGTTTGTAGGTTTCACAGGGAAACGCATTCCACACTTGGTTGAAGCCACATGCCGAGAGGGCACCTGCCGGAGCCAGAAATAATTCGATGTTTTCAACGTGACGACACTCTTTTTCGTGGCTCACTGCTGAAACTTGCCATGCACTTTTCGACCAAAATGCTAAAGTCATCATTTTACTAACGAATTAGTTAGTTTTGTTTAGGTTCGAATCCTGCCTCTGGCATGGATGTGTGTGATGTCCTTAGGTTAGTTAGGTTTAAGTAGTTCTAAGTTCTAGGGGACTGATGACCTGAGATGTTAAGTCCCATAGTGCTCAGAGCCATTTGAACCATTTTGAAAAATACTACATACCTTTTCGATTACATTCAGTACGCTCTACACATCATTTGATTGTCCGTGCACATCGAAAAATCACCCTGAACTGAGAGAATTGTTGGAAATTTCGACTTCATTGTGACGAAGATTGGTTGTTCGATGTTACAAATGGTTCAAATGGCTCATAGCACTATGGGACTTAAGATCGGAGGTCAACAGTCCCCTAGAACTGAGAACTACTTAAACCTAACTAACCTAAGGGCACCACACACGTCCATGCCTGAGGCAGGATTCGAACCTGCGCTCGCAGCGGTCGCGCGGTTCCGGACTGAAGCGCCTAGAACCGCTCGGCCATATCGGCCGGCCGGTGTTACAGGACTACATGTTTACCACTAGACAACATTAGTGTTTTGTTATCGTACATTTTTCGCTTCTGTGCTGTAAATCACCAGATATGTAACGACACTATTGGCGGGACACTAAGAACTGAAAATCAGTGACACGCCAAAGTAGTTGATCCAGTCGCTCGTTGAGCCTTAACAAATGGAATATGAAGTGGTGAAGATAATCCTAGTCACTATGACCCTCCATCACACGCCATGAAGAGACTTAAGGACTATTCCTGGAAGGCACGCTGCAGGTAAATTGTATTCCTGTATCTACTGAGTGGCACTATATGTACTAGAAAGACGCGCCGTTTATTTATCTAATTTCTTGCTTGCACCTATTCGCAGTGTACGTAAAATATACGCATATGTGTATAGTTTCAGAGTATTACTACTGGTGCAATTATGGGTGTTAAACTGTGGCACAGGAAACGCTGGAAATGGTAAATCTCTAGAGAATGAATACTTGTGAAGTTTAAAAACATTTATTAATACACCAAAGCGCCATAAAAACTGGTGTAGGCATTCGTAATCAAATACAGAGATATGTAAACAGGCAGAATACGGCGCTGCGGTCGGCAATACCTACATAAGACAACAAGTGTCTGGTGCAGTTGTTAGATGGATTACTGCTGCTACAGTGGCAGGTTATCAAGATTTAAGTGAATTTGAACATGGTGTTATAATCGGCGCACGAGCGATAGGACACAGCATCTCCGAGGTAGCGATGAAGTGGAGATTTTCCCGTAAGACCATTTCACGAGTGTACCGTGAATATCAGGAATCAGGTAAAACATCAAATCTCCGAAATCGCTGCTGCCGGAAAAAGATCCTGCAAGAATGCGACTCACGACGACTGAAGAGAATCGTTCGACATAAGTGCAACCTAGGGTAGCTGGGCAGAACGTTGGGAGGCAATTCAGAAATAAAATACAAGTGGGAACTGACTCGAAATACGTAAAGCTAGTATTAATTCTGCCAGTTAGCTAAAGGCAACAGGTAACAGATAACATAACAACAGAGAGAAAAGGTCTGCAGAATACAATAAGGTGATAAAAGTCACGGGATAGAGATTTGCACATACAATAATGGCGGTGGTATCGTGTACGCAAGGTATAAAAGGGCAGTGAATGGGTGATGCTGTCAGTTATAATCACTTGATTCATGTGAAAAGGTTTCCGACGTGGTTATGGCCTTACGATGGGGATTAACAGACCTTGAACGCGGAATGATAGTTGGAGTTAGACGCATGGGACATTCCATTTCGGAAGTAGTTTGGGAATTCAATATTCTGAGATCCACAGTATCATTAGGGTGCCGAGAATACCACATTTCAAGCATTAACTGAGCCGTGCTTGGCTCATGTTCCCGCCATCATGTATTTCACACCCTGTTTCTAACGTAGTTCCACCTTGTAACCTCCCCACAAAAATTTAAAAGAAAATGACAATACTTAATACAAATGGGAGCCGAGTGTAACCTCCCCACAATAATTTAAAAGAAAAGACAATATTATTTAGAAATGCTAATGGACATTGCGCTGAGAATAACCTCCCTACTGAAATTTTAATGACAGAAATAATAAATGAATAGGAGCCAAACGTAACCTCCCTAGCAATTAAATTTAATGACAATAAAAATGAGAATCGCAATCTGACTCAAATATAAATTCCACACAAAAAAATTTAAAGTCTATTCAGTGATAAGAAAATTCAATTAAACCGAAATATCGGTCTTTGGCCCTGTGCAAAAATCAGAATTAGATTCTTACCTCAGTATAACTGGTAGTCAAATTTCTGCTCTTATTTCTGCGCACGGCTTGGAGGAACTGCATTGCAAATAATAATATTCCTTTTTTCTGTGATTTTACTGAAATTTTTCTTCAAAAGAAGTGGAATGAAATGGGAAGTGCAACGAAATCTTTAGTTCAATAAAAAAATAAAATTTTTTGAAAAATGCTTTTGAAATCAAAATTATTATTGGGGGACTTGTTGGAGATTAATTACAATAAATAAATTTTACATTATCTAATGATTATATTAATTAACAGTATACCTCATTCAGCATCTTGACCAGTGTTGCCGACCGCCTACATCACACAACCGCACTGGGGTGCTACTACTGACCGACCGCTCTGCATGACGACTACTAGCGTACTGCACTACATGACTACTACTAGCACTGCACTGCACGACTACTACTCGCGAACTGCTCGCAACACTCGCGCGGTCAAGCGCAGACTAACTACGATAAAAGGCTCTCTGGTCAGAGACGCTGCAATGCCTCGCCATCGCTGCTGCGTTACATACGTGTTTCAACCTCACTACGTTAATTTAAATTACTACTTTGCCTGACCGTGAGCGTCGTTAGCAGCGCGTATCGATGTACCCCCAATCGCAGTATCTTTGCTCGGCTGCTATTACTTCCCTGTCGTTGTCTGTCGTAAGGAAGTTCGGGTCGCGAGTTCGGGCTGTCAGTGAGTTGGAACGCGTCTGGAGCGCAGTTCGGACTTGCCAGTCGGGGAGTTGCAATGCGGCGCTAGTGCAGTCGGGTTGGAGCAGCAGTGAGGCCTGCGTCAACAGGGCTCGCCCGACCGCTGCCGCCATGCATCACTTGAGCCGGGCCGCGGTCTTGCTGGATGGTTGGTCGGTCGTCCTACCGGACGACGCGTTTTGGCTCGCCGATCGTTCATGAATTGGCTGTGTGTGTCTGTGCATCGACTCCCGATTTGTCTTCGTGCGTCTATGTTGTCGGCATTCTGCTGGAGTCGGTCGGTTGCTGCGGACCAGGGAAGTTATCACCGCCCGGTGTAATCGGCTGGGTCCGCTGGTGGTCCCTGCGCAGTGTCGGAGCGTCTGTGGAGCTGTCCGATCGCTACGAACTTCGTGGTTCTCCGACCCAGGACGTCAAAGTTCAGTAGTGGTTTTAACAACCCAAACCACGTCCATTCATGTTATGGTGGTTCGTTTCGGTGGTTCGCTGGTGGGGAGGTTTCCCTGTGAGCAACATCGAGTGTTTCTATTGCTGAAATTTAGCCACCATCCGGTGCAATTAACTATACTGGTTGACTACAATTCGAGTGCACCAGCGGAATTTTCTGCCTTGTGGCCGTTAGTGTTCCAGTTACCTGCCCTGGCTACTAACGTAATTTCAGGCAGCGTCCTTTCCTCACCTGTTGTCAGTGTCCAACATGGTGTGTAATTTTGACGGCTACTACATACTTCATTGTAAATTATCGCGTTCGTAACGTTTTGTGTTTGAGTTCTCATGTACTGATTGATGGGAAGCAAGTCGTGGTGTCGGTCGGTCCATGGCTGTCCCCTGGTTGGGTCCCGACTGATCAAATGTAGTTGCGCTCACCACCTGTCTCACCTAAGTGAACGAGGACAGACCGACATCTCCGGAGGCTTCTGAGTGCCGTTGTCTTTATTGTCTCTCCCACCAGTATTTAATTATCTGTTTTCAGCTATTTAAAATTTAAGGCTTGTGGTTATATTTTTTTTAAATTTGGAAAATTAATTGTGGGCTTTCAGCCTTGCAACTTTATTCTTAAAATTATGTTTCAAGCTTAAACATTGCAGCCTCATGCCTTTAAAAGATTATGCTAATATATTTTAAAATTTTGAAATTTAATTGTGGCCTTCAGCCATTTCTATTGCACCTTGCATATGTTTGTTCTATCTACTTTGCCTTGAGGCTTTCCACCTAGCTGCGATATATGTTTTTTTAATTATTTTACATGATATTTCAACTGCATTTTTATCTTGTCGATTTTTTTGGATTTATTGTTTGGAGGCCTTCAGCTGTGAAAGAGTTGCATTTGGTAAAAGGTTCGGCTATGTGCCGTTTTGGTTGTATATGTGTTGTTAAATTACAATAAAATACAATTAGAAGGTGAAACTGACCCAGACCTTATTTGGCCCTTTCCACAATCCAAATTACCTGTTCTGCCCAGTGGGTTTAGCGGACAACGCAGTGGCCGATGGCTTTCAGCTAACGACCGAGAGCAGCGGCGTTTGCATAGAGTTGTCAGTGCTCACAGACAACAAACACTGTATAAATTAGCCGCAGAAATAAATGCGGGACGTATGACGAACGCATCCGTTAGGAAAGTACGTCGATCGACGCGAGTGCCTTTGATAACAGCATGACATCGCCTGTAGAGCCTCTCCAGAACTCGCGCCATATCGGTTGGACCCTAGACGAATGGAAAACCGTGGCCTAGTGAGATGACTCCCGTTTTCAGTTGCTAAGAACTGATAGTAAGGTTCGAGTGTGGCACAGACCCCACAAGCCATGGGCCCAAGTTGTCAACAAGGCACTATGAGTAGTGGGATAAGGACGGTGTGCCCACACTCTGCGTTGTTGCCAAATTTATTCAAGATGGCGGATACAAAATAGCGGCGATAGATGTGGCAACATCGCAATGGCATCATGGTGGAAGTTCAAATTTTGGCAGTGAGATAGGTCAGTTGGGCCACCTCCACTAACCTTTCCCCTCCCCTCCCCCAGAAAATTACAGGAAGTTCAAATGTTGGCAGAAAAAGGGCCACTTAGGCTACCTCCACTAACCTAAGAAAATGGCGGAAGAAAGGTCAGTTGGGCTACCTCCACTAACCTAAGTCATCCGACCGCCAACTCTTCCTTGGAATTGGCAGGAAAAGGACTCAGCCTGTGCTGGGCTGCTGGGTAGGATGAATATCAGTCGTTATTTTGCAGGCAGTCTTTATTTAAACAATTTGAGTTGTCACTGGCAGTAGCTCCATCCAGTGGGTTCACCATGAGGTCCAGAGTCCAACTGACTAGTTCACAGTACTGCCGCCAGAGGGCACTATCGTCCCATGGCAGTCTGGGGAAAATGGTGGGAAAAGGACTCAGCCTGTTTCAGACTGCTGGATAGGAACGACTGTTCTTTATTTATTTTGGAACTGTTTATTTAGGAATGGATTTAACATAGTTTATGATGCAAAACACTAAATCTGACGCGCTTGTGGGTCACACTACATAGCCTACAGACCGGAAAACTACTAGTAAATCACCGAAATAGTGCAGTACACTGATGTACAGACACACAAACAACTCGTAAATTGTCAAAATTATGCATGTAAAAGGCACTGCAACACGTTCACAGCCGAAAATACTGCAGTGCACAAACACTCAGTGCAAGTAAAAAATGCGTTCAAACTATCATCGACCGTGACGTATCAGCAAACTGTTCCCAACAAGGTCTCAACGTGCGCACACGGTGATGCCACCGACTCTGGACGAGAGGCGTCACTGGAGAGACAAACACAGAGGCGTGAGCTGTTGCTCTCAGGCCGCTGCCACCTACAGCCAGTAGGTGAAAGTCATGTTTGTTTTTGGGTATAGAGTTAGAATTCTTCGACTGTTATACTGACGTCACATGTCTGTGTAAATAAGAGCCAAGTCACCCTCTGGACATGCACATGTTCACCTAACCACTGTGGCTGAGGTGTACCAGTCAGTGCAGTGCTGAGAGAGATGTTTGCATAGTGGCTCACCCTCGCAGACACAGCTAAAAGGTTCTCAGTGCTATACTGGCATCACATATATATCTAAATAACAGCCAAGCCTTTCTCTGGACACACTATAGAAATGTGTTGCAATGCTTCCTAGAATAGCATAGGGTGCATTCTCCCTAGCGATCCTAGCAGGACACCCCATCCCACATGAGAGACGCATCAACCATGCACGTGTTTACCTGGCCAGTATGGCTGATGCATAGATGCAAGATGTGTGTGTAGCTTGGCTGGAATTTTCGGTGTCCTACAGCTACTGGTGTGGAGATGTCCTAATACTATACTGTCAGATGAGGGACATAACTGCACTTGAGATGGATGGTCTGCTTCTTTTTGAACACCTGAACAAAGAATATATCACCTTACACTCAGAATTTCCCTTAGATAACTTGCCCCCCATCTTGTTCGAACCAGTCTGTAGAAACTCCTATGTCGCAGCACAAAGGATGTCTTGTGAATGAATGAAGCATTCTGATTGGCTCTTACTGAATTTACCTGCCAAATTACTGATGCTGCCGGTGTGGAAGCACTGTCCACCTTTTTTTCTGCAGAAGAGACTTTCAGTGACAAAAAACTATTTTGTACAGATCGCCATATTGCACTGACACTTAAACCCTGAAAAAGTGGTCTACAGATCGTCAAATAGATCCCACATACTGACAGTGCTGCAATGCAGCTCCAATGGAGCAAACTGCCGCCATATACGTGGCCCATGACCATAGCTGCAGAAGCGCATGTCAGCCAGAGAGAGGCCAACCAGCTGTGGATGACTCCCCACACCAGGAGGACCTGAGTGGTAGGAGTTTGAAAGCTATCAATACTCCCAGCTCAAACACTCGTCGTATTGAAACTTCTCAAATTTACGCAGAGTATACACGCAACACACGCGGTCCCGAGGGCATTAGTTCGCTGTTTACCCATCCAGGGGAGGTGCGAGCCAAAACATCATAATTCGAAAGCTTTCTCGGACTCTCTGACCCGGTGTACAAAGGATGGGTAAGCCCCAGCTCGAAACTAAGGCGTCTGCTGAGATGCTGTTGCTGGCCCCGACCTGCTTGCTTGCTGCTGTGCTTTCTACAGCCATCTCCAGACTCACAAGAATATTGGGATCCATGCACATATTTATAGTGTATCCACAACTAAATATTAGGATTGCTGCTGCAGTCTGACACCGAGCAATGTACTGGAAATGTCTCCTCTTGACGGCTGTGTTTCTGGAACGAATCTAAGTATCTATATCACACATAACTTTCCACGTAAAAAAAAAAACCTTTCATTCTATCAATGCCTTGAATCTATACCTCTCTCACAATAGGACACACAGAAGTGACCACCAGACACCCATACATATATTGCGGAGACTCTTGTACAAAGGCTGTGACGACTTCCCTCGGCACCAAGGCATCGCTGTTTCTGACCCTGACCTATTTGCTTGCTTGATTGCTTTCTACACCCATCTCCAGACTCTAGGATTACAAGAACACATGTATTTTTACATGGATTGCCAGAATATTGTACCATTTACGCGACATTTCTCGAGATCATGCACACAGCAGTATGCTACCGATCGTTTGCACAGAATAATTCCGAAGATGTAGACAGGAAATTATTTCTCTAGAAACCCGAAACTTAAGCGAGGTGGAGCGTGGTGTAAACCACTGAGTAACTAGAAACTTATCCTGTCTGCGAAGACATTTACGTGGAAACTCGAAAAAAATTACAGGAAACTTATATTTCCACTCACGAATACTGATGTCAGTGACCTAACAGATTCCAAATCATCCTTACAATTTACAAATTCAACTAAGGTGTTTCTCATGTCTAGAGAACCAGCAAACGTGTCTTTCACTCGTCTTTTACCTGCTACATGCGCACACCACGATCCATGTTCTCTCAACTAAATAAAGGCGCAGAAATGTGCATACGCAGTCAACTAGACAATTTACATGGGAGGGAATAATGGTCCAGCACGAACACGCGTCCATATTGAATCTTCTCAAACTTCCATGTGATCACGAAAGCGTCCATCACATACTAAGTATTATTTCGCTATTCGGTTGTCCAGAGGACGACACGGTTAAGTCAATTACATTCCTGCATCCCAACAGGCCTCTCCATTCGGACAGCTCCTACCGTTAGCCAGAAACGTGAATCATTCCTGCCACAGGGCACCAGCCACACACCCCCAGACAGAATCATCCTGGGAAACCAGCCACATATTTATTTTCTTAATGTACTTACAGTTAAATATTACGATTGCGGTCTCTATTGGATGACATTTGACATAAACGAAGCATCGGAAATACACCCTTCTGATGGCTGTGGCTCTGGAAATAGAAATATCTGTACCATTCTTATGACTTGACATACTTTCCCCGTTGCTGTCACAGTATTCCATGTCAAATCCATACCTTCCTTATGACTGGACATAGTCAGTCCTTTTGCCCATGTTGGAACACACACACATACTTTATAAGCGTCATGCTGTAGGTGAACCTATCACACATCCACTACTAGTAAGTATAATACTCCGTAATAACCGATTGCTGGCGATACGAAATAATACTGACCAAAAGTCAGTGCTCGGTGGACACGTCTCATAAGTTTTTCTTGCTAGTTGTAGCACTGTGTCTTAGAAGGAGAGACTAATTCGTCTTAGAAACCGCCAGATGTTAAAAAATACGATCGCAACAGCTAGCTACTGTATATTCCTGCCACAAGCAGTGTTGGTTCTACAGGTGCGCACAAGTCTCCATGTTAAAAGCTATACCGGCTTTATAAGTTGAGGTATGGCATTACCTTGAAATGAAGTGGTTTTTCCAGACAAATACTGTGGCACTGAATACCGACGGTGATCGCCAGAGTGTATATTACCAGGTCGACACTGCGGTTACACGTCGCCGACGGAGCAACCTCGTAATAAAATTTCTGAATTTAGAAAGCGATTTGGCTATGGTACGTGGTATGAAACCAGTATTCATAACTCCCTTATGCCGTCGCTAGATATTTCTCCAGTATTTGTAACGCATTCTGTCTCGATGCCATGTCAGAGTTTCCGTGATATATCCACTGAGTTATAGGTGGTGCTTCATTGAGAAGGATCACAATCAGTAGGTGGTGTGCTGATAGATTTCATAAGAAATATACACTACCTTTTCAGATATCTAATGCTACACTTTTGGGTAGAAATGATGTCTATGATTTGGAATCAAGTCTTTCCATTCAACCAAATACCTGCATTGTATCCGATGGAGAAGTTCTTTAATGATTACAGCCATTAGTGAATCATATTTCTGACACACTCATATCTCAAAACGTCTCACGTTTTTCGAACCTGTCTGCTACAGTAAAATTTTATATAGTCCCTATGCCTCTCGCAACTGCTACCATTTTTGGAGATTTGCACATGTGAAGGTTCCAATTTAAGTCGGAACTGAGCAGAAGTCAGAGAGCTGTATCTACAACTTTCTGCAACCCGCGTAGGAACGTCGTGACCTGAGTTAGTGCAGCAGGACTGTGTTTTGGCCGTTCAGTGGAAACTGGAACATGTTGTCATAACTCCGCCAACAGTGTATGGTGTGTACGATGTATAAAGTCAACGCCAAACGAAGCCTGCTCCTGCAATAGGATGTAGTATAAAAGACGGTACGGAAACTGAGAGATGGACGAGGATTTTGCTACTGCCTTGTGGTGCATCCCCAAACAACATACAGGTGCTGCTGTCCGAAGCAGATCTGTGTCCCTCATGGTACATTCATGTCTATCACCCCAACATGCTATCATAGTTATTCTGAATCATCCAACAGAGAAAAATTACGAAATATAAAAGCTTCACTAACTTCATCCGATACAGAACTCAATAAGAGTTTTACCGCATCTCTCTCCTCCCATATATCGAACACAAATACCATCTGCATGCCACCATCGAGCACATGTGACGATCCTATTAGATATACAAGTATTGATCCATTGCTCAGAGCAGTATAAAGTTGCACCGCCTGTACTGTAGGAGGATGACCGCATCCTACAAACTATACTATAAGGTGCAAGAGGCGCTTCCTGTGACCCTGTGTCATTGTTTGAAACATTGTGTTTTTTCTGCAGTAACACACTTTGTGGACTGCCATACATTTTGTTTCTTCTGCCATGACTTCGAGGTTTGTGTCAGGTTCTAAACTGATATTAACACATTCCGATACAGTGCTTCTCACAGAAAACTGGATGTCGCACAGTGTAAATCATGTTGTTACTGCTGCTACCATAACACACCACACACACACTGGATGATTTTAAATAAAAGACATTTAGAACGTAAGGATACTGGAAGAGTTTGGCAGCATTGTGGAGCGTTTCCAAACTGCTGTCCGCACGTGACTGACGACCTCTACATTTAAACTCATCTGACACAGTGGTGAAATAACTGATGGCTCTGCTTTCCATTTCGACTGATTCCTCATATTGCAGTCGTGTATGCGGTCAGTGTTTCGGTGCTAACCATCCCCAGACATGGGCGCATCTGGAGAAATCTTGTGCACTTGGATGTGCAAGGACTTGGCATGCTCCAGTCATTCACGAGGTGCGGAACGTAGCGGCTTACTTCTGGTCAGCTGCAGATTAAATCTGTAAGGGTGCCGCAGGGCGGGTTTGTCAAAGACAGAGGGGGTCTTTCAGTCTCTAATTTTATCCTAAGACTGCGAGGATGCTCTGTGACTCCCATCCGCACCTCGAGCATAGTGCTTAATTTACTATCCATCTCTATGCGGATGGGAGTCACAGAGCATCCTCGCAGTCTTAGGATGAAATTAGAGACTGAAGGACCCCCTCTGTCTTTGACCAACCCGCCCTGCGGCACCCTTACAGATTTAATCTGCAGCTGACCAGAAGTAAGCCGCTACGTTCCGCATCTCGTGAATGACTGGAGCATGCCAAGTCCTTGCACATCCAAGTGCACGAGATTTCTCCAGATGCGCTCATGTCGAGGAGGTTAGCACCCCTTATTGGTGTATAGTGACAGATTTAGAAATGTTGTAACAGCAGACAGTTAATAAGAAAAAGAAACAGGTGATTTTTATGCGTGATGGAGCTGCAGACGGATTGAGTTCGAAGCATTTTGCGTAAATCAGCTACAGTATCAATTTTAAAGTGTTGTTTTAGTGCCTGGGATCAGTACCAGGATGGTATTGGTAAGAGGGAACATAAACACAAGCACTCCTATGGCTACACGGTTCTGCACTTAAAACAGGCTGTAATGTTAGATCGCTTCAGTTTCTGACCTATAAGTCATGTGGAATGCAGTGCTGTTAATATCCCAGTCTAAGAAAAGTATTTCCAGCTCATGACATACATCCTCCTTGCCGGTTTCTCTGCGATAAACTATGGTAGCAAACTGTAAAATGAAAAAACTCTTTCCCTAAAACATCAGCTCTTTGTGATACATGCGCAATATAGCTTTCCAGAGATGTATAGCGTCCACAGTTCACATCCGATCACGGTTCAGAAATTATACTGTGCCCGCATCAGTCCTATATAACATGATGTAACGGAGAATACCTTACAAAGAAACAGATAAACGCATAGCAGCGGCGTCTGACATGTGAAATTACACGTCACGTCGCCACTAACTCTGTAAACAGCAAATCTGTCTAGCAGGTGTATACATGGGGATTGCAACGTGTCACAAACAGTATAGCTAACTTAGAATCACCTTAGTTATGAAACTGAAGTCTCGATTTTATACCCAAGATGCGACAGGGGAATGGAATACATCACATAAATCCTCGTTCTTTTAGAGGAATGTGTCGAAACAGGATGGTCACATTTCATCACACATGAGATGGAAGTCCTTTAATGACCGAGAGGTTATGTGTTATCGATCGCAAGTTGACAGTGCTCTAAGTCACATACAGATCACATCCTTGTACAAGAGTCGAACACAGGCTGTGTCATGCGACTGTTGCATCCTGACAGAACAGCGGAAAAAACGGTCAAATGACCTGCGGCATCTCCCTCTCTAGAATGCATCAGTCTGCCATTAAATAGTACCTCGTTACAGCTCCATCTCAATCGATCACCCCGTCCACATACTGTTAACCTTTAACGCAGATGCATGTAAGTTTAGAGGCAGATGGTTCTCTGTTTTCCTGAAAAGCTTCAAATACAGTAGTCAACTCGCGTGTATTACTGGTACCCCAAGAGACATAGAGTAGAATGCTGCCTCGACGGAAAAAAGTGACTGTTTCTCTGGTTCCCTTCGCTTCCATGTCGACGTTTTCTCGCATTCCTCTTGCTGTCGCATACTTGTTCCCAGGAACAAGAATTGTTCTGCGCCAACAGGAAGACACGCAAGTACTTCCTCAATTTCCCCAACTTTTGGTGTATTTTCCCTCAATTTATACGTATTTTCCGTCACTTTTCGCAATTATATAGATTTTTTTAAAATGTTACTTCTACTTATGGAATCATGACATAACCTCTCGATCCGCGTTCTAAAATTGGTTGTAAATGTAGTACAGCTGCCAACACCTACCACAAATGCACTATTTTTCTGATTGGGAAGTGTAGTATAGCACTGTACTCAATTGCATCCAGTCGCTTCCACCCACATATTCCATATTTGCAGTGAGTTTGCTCTGTTTTCTGTATGTCTGTGTACAAAGTCGAACGCTGACTCGGGTCTACCATAGGTCCTGGGAGCCATCCACGACACATGCACATACACAGACACTTCTGCTCAGTTCTCGCTTAAATTGGAATGATCACATGTGCAAATCTACAAAAATGACAGAAATTGCAAGAGGCATAGGGACTATATAAAATTTTACTATAGCAGACGGGCTCGAAAAAGGAGAGTCGTTTTGAGATATGAGAGTGCCAGGAATATGATTCACTAGGGGCTGTTATCATTAAAGGACTTCACCATTGGACACAACGCAGGCATGTGGTTGAATGGAAGGCTTGATTCCAAATCACAGACATCATTTCTATCCGAAAGTGTAGCACTATCTGAAAAGCAGCAGATCTGAAAAGCTAGTGTACATTTCTTACGACCTCAATCAACACACCATCTACTGTTTGTGATCTTTCTTAATCAACCATCGCCTATAACTCAGTGGATATATCACCAAACATCTGACATGGCATCCAGAATTACAAATACTTATTGTCGAATGTCATCCAGTAGAGATCGCAATCATAATATTTAATTGTAAGTACAGTAATAAAATAAATATTTGGCCGGTTTCCTAGAGGCGATCCTCCAAGAAGTGACACAACAGTTCCACATCCCTCGACATAAGCTCCGCCACTTGTCTCCATATGACCAGGCTCCAGGTAGGAGGGAAATTGCGACTGCGTCCTATACCAATAGTGGTAACGTGGATATGGTGACCGAGCGTCTCCAGTTGCAGCACTGCGATTGTCAAGAGCGGCGCTGATCGCTGGCATAAGCAGAAACTTTGGGTCAAGCAGCAACACTGCCCACACCACAAGTGGCCTTTAACATATTTACACCGGCACTGAGAATTATGTTTCTCGCTATGTGGTGGCGGGCGTATTCGTGCTTCCCTTCATCTGTAGGCGCTACTTTTCCTGTTTATCGGCATATAGTGGCGGTCGTATTCAAACGCCCTAGGCTGCTATTCAAATGTGTTGACCTTTTATTTCGAAAATGGAGTAAGTCCATTCTTTTAAATAAACAAAAGATAACGCAAAAAGATTTTACATTAGATTGATCACAAATTATGTGATATATCATTTGTTCAGAAAGTTCTCTCGTTGAAAGGTCACACAAAATACACTGAAGAACCGAGGAAACTGGTACACCTGCCTAATATCGTGTACGGCCCCCCGCGAGCACGCATGGACTCGACTAATGTCTGAAGTACTGCTGGAGGGAACAGACACCATGAATCCGTAAGAGTACGAAGGGGTGGGTGGCGATCTCTTCTGAACAGCACATTGCAAGGCATCCCAGATATGCTCAATAACGTTCATGTCTGGGGAGTTTAGTGGCCAGCGGAAGTTTTTAAACTCATAAGAGTGTTCCTGAAGCCACTCTGTAGCAATACTCGACGTGTGGGGTATCGCATTACCCTGCTGGAATTGCTCAAGTCCGTCGGAAGGCACCACCGATGTGAATGGATGCAGGTGATCAGACAGGATACTCACGTACGTCTCACCTGCCAGAGTCGTATCTAGACGTATCCAACTGCATACGCCCCAAACCATTACAGAGCCTCCACCAACTTGAACAATCCCCCGCTGACGTGCAGGTCCATGGATTCATGAGATTGTCTTCATACCCATACACGTCCATCCGCTCGACACAGTTTGAAACGAGACTCATCCGAGCAGGCAACATGTTTCCAGTCATCAACACTCCAATGTCAGTGTTGCCTGGATTTACTTACGTATAAGGTGAACCACTTGTATACACTTATATATGATCTGGCGGACGGAGCTTTATCTTGCTTTGGTCCATATCCTCTTCCAGGACAATGTGTAAGATGTTGCACACCTGTTCAAAAGTAGCCACTGTGCTACGTAAAACACAATTCCTAACATTCTTCGTGCCAGTTTCGGCTTTACACATGCATTTTACATTCGATGGTTTTGTTTATAAAGCAAAGACCTATCACTAACCAAAGATACCATTAACATCCTACTGAACGAAGATCTAAAATAAGTAAAGAAAATATGTGAGAGATGCAACATTTTAACGACAGAAAAATGCATCTGCTTTACGAAAGAACTTAATATTTACGTACTATAGGAGAAGCTTTTTTCAGCATTTTTTTAACAACTGGCAGCCGAAATTTTAACGAAACATTATAAAGCCCTCATATAGTATATTATAAAGTACACAAAAATGGTTCAAATGGCTCTAAGCACTATGGGGCTTAACATCTGAGGTCATCAGTCCCCTAGACTTAGAACTATTTAAACCTAACTAACCTAAGGACATCACACCATCAATTCCCGAGACAGGATTCGAACCTGCGACCGCAGCAGCAGCGCCGTTCCCGACTGAAGCGCCTAGAACCGCTCAGTCACAGCGTCCGGCTAAATTACACATCTTCATATGCATATACATATATAAAGTGCACAAAAGTATCACATTTTCGAAACCACGTAATAGTATCCCATTGCGTAACTTTGAAACTTGGCTCAAAGATGCCTGTGACCTTCCTCTGTAACGGTGAAAAAGAGTGCCATCCTGCGATGTCACCCGCGGTTCGGCGACGCTTCAAATACCTAGGTGTTGTAATGCCACTTCCTCGGACGAGAAATAAAAATCAAAAATTAGCTCCCAATACCACAAAGATTTCCCCCCAAGTCCCAAATTCCCAGAAAAGTGAATAAGCGAACGAAGTTCCATTTATCACTATTATTAGGACAATAACAAGTAATTAAATCAGGAATCTAAGACTTGACAATTTAGCAATCTACGAAAGAAAGATTAAATTTCAGTAAAATTAAAATCAAAATCATAATAAATCGCAAAATTTGCATAAATTAACATTCGCAAAGTAGAACCAACGATCCCAAGTGAGTAATGACTAAGTATAATTCAATGCATTGTCACTACGTTACGAGAGTTAGCCGAAGCAGGTCATATATTCGAATGCTCGTACATGTAGGCGCGCTTAGATTGTTTTTCAGATTGCATAATTGCGATCTATTATGGCACAGTAATACGATCTTCTGACTTCAAATATCACGGCATTACAATTTGAACAGAGGACTTTTACCTACTAGAATAAAGTGAACTTTTAACTAGATAATTGAACTAAACATTACCAGTAGCCAGTGGTTTATAGAACTTCAGTGATAGGTCCGAAGCATATAATTTAAATCCCCCCAACACCTGGGAAAGTTTTCTTCTCAAGGCTCGGTTAGTAAGTGACTGATATTGTGCAATAAAACACCCTCTCGTGCCAAGTCGTGCATTTGTGATTTAAAATTCTATCAAATTATTGACATGAAACTCCCGAGTAACAATTACGCCCAGCGATAATATTTGACTGCAGCGCTCGGCGCTTGTGTAGAATCTTTGACTCAAATGACAAGCTCACTGTTACGATTTCCTAGATACTTGAAATTACGGCCAGCTTGTAGGGATTTTGTTGTGAATGTGACTGTATTGGTTTTATTATTAATATTTCATCATTAATCAGTTAAACATCGATTACGAACGATTAATTATGGTTCTTGGTGAAGTAAATATCTCACGCACGTCGACATTTCGGTTCAGCACTGTTATTTGTGTAACGTCGTCTTCGTAACTTGATAACGATCTCAACACTCTACCGACTGTTGCCGAGTTTTAGCCGAGGCCATGTACAAATCAAACCAAATCATCAAGAAGAAGAGGCGTCATAGTGTCGACACAAGAGAGTAAATGGCCATAGCTCAAAAGTTCATGTGAGGTTTAGGCTGAATTAATGAATTTCACCGCAGTTTTCCCAAATACCAACGTGGACGTCGGAGCCCCCCCCCCCCCCCCCCCCCCCGTTTATCCATATTTTACCACTTCGCCGCGCTGTATTAGCCGAGCGGTCTGGGGCGCTGCAGACATGGTCTGTGCGGCTGGTCCCAGCGGAGGTTCGAGTCCTCCCTCGGGCATGGGTGTGTGTGCCTGTCCTTAGGATAATTTAGGTTAAGTAGTGTGTAAGCTTAGGGACTGACGACCTTAGCAGTTAAGTCCCATAAGATTTCACACACATTTGAACATTTTTTTCCACCACTTCTTTCCTGCGATGGAGGTCATAATCGCGACACTCAGCTTTTAAACCAAGCAGTTTCCTTATGGGTGGCCGAGGAAAACATATTCAGACACACCGCCGCTCAGAATCGACACCCCAAAGCCCTCAGGAGGTGGCTCGAAGGGCGTCACTGAAACTACCTCTCCTCTTGGGCGTTGTTCCCAGACATTTCGCGGTCGAAAGCGACAGATTGCATTGTGATAATGTTCTTCACACTGTTTTTCACTGCTGACACCCACCGGACGATTCTACCCTACTCTAAGGACACCGTTGGGCTGCAGCTCCATTGAATGTGATCTGGCTCTGGCTCCTATGGAGTGTAGTGCGCACTATAATGTCACCTTCGGCGACGCTTCAAACAGCAACATACTTGCGAAAAAAGCCATACCTCAAAATTTCATGTGAAGTTTAACATGGGTCAGTGACGTCTCATTGGCACCAAACTTCATAACAATTCTGCGCAACATCATCGTGAATGTATCGGACGATGGGAAGATTATCACACTCCCCTCTTACCCACGTTTCATCCTTCCTTTTGACGCGTCTGCAATGGAAGTCAGAACCGTAACACCCAGCACTGAAATCACGCGATTTTTTTCTTATGTGTGACCGAGGAAATGTTTCAGCAACAGGACGATGTTCTTGACAACGTTCGACACTGCTGACATCATCCAGATGATTCAACCTTACTGTAGGGAGGGACACTGTGGGGTTGCAACACACTGTACAAGGTCCAACCCCTTTGGAGTGCGGGGCAACTGCAATTTTTGCTCTGGTGTACAGGGTGGAACCACTAGGCCCAATCAAAATCATTAAACGAAATTGGAACGTGACCCGAAGCAGCCACCCACACACCTTCGTTGAGCATGTTAAGAATGTAGCTGTGGAAGACTACGGCAACCATTCTGGTGAGTGGTGCCTGCAGTTACTGTAGCGCCTGAGGGTAGGCAACCCCATCGAGGGGATGACAAAGGGGTTACCTGTCCTCAGGCAGTAGAGCAGCCGTGAGGCATCGCTCAACTGAATGGATATTGAAGTCTTTGAAAAGTACATTTTTGACATGGTCAACAAAGGTGTGTGGGCGGCAGCGAGCGTGTTGCTGGACTGGGGGGTCTTAGAGGCACTCTTTGCCATTTCATTCGTGCACATATTAGTGTTGCACACATCCGTGATAAACCACAGGAGGGCGCAAAATAGGAGAGTTGAAAAAGCATAAACACCCTTTGCTGCTTCGGATCACATTCAGATTTCGTTGAATAGCTTTGAATGTGCCTGAGGGTTTCACCCTATATACCAGAGCAAAAATTCCGGTCGAAGTACACTCCAAAGGGGTTAGATCACTTTCAGTGGGATTTCAGCCGCACATTGTCGCTGGAGTAAGGTCGAATCATCTCGATGGTGTCAGCAGTGTCGACGTTGTCACGAACGTCGTCGTGTTGCTGAAAGCTTTCCTCAGCCATCCATAATAAAACCACGAGATTTAAATATTGGGTATCGCGGTTCTGACTTCAATCTCAGATGCATCAAAAGTAAGGGTGAAATGTGGGTAATAGGGGGCTGTAACGACCTTCCCATCGTGTGACACGTCCACAGCGATATTGGGCAGAGTTGTGATGAACTTTGGTGCCAATGAGACATAATTAACAAATCTTAAACATTTTTTGCACGTATCGAAAACCAGCTGTCTTCAGAAAGGTGATACTTTTTTGTTCAGTGTATAACTTTATATGGTCGTTACAGTTTATAAGTTAGTTGAGGGCAGAACAAAATTAAAAAAGTGGAGGGTAGGAGGAAGTCAGCATAGTTCTTCAATATTAGAGTTTAGATTTAATTAACTTTGTACTGACATTATAAACATATTACACTAATGGCCATTAAAATTGCCACACCACGAAGATGACGTGCTACAGACGCGAAATTTAACCGACAAGAAGAAGATGCTGTGATATGCAAATGATTAGCTTTTCAGAGCATTCACACAAGGCTGGCGTCGGTGGCGACACCTGCAACGTGCTGACATGAGGAAAGTTTCCAACCGATTTCTCATACACAAAAAGCAGTTAACCGGCGTTGCCTGGTAAAACGTTATTGTTTTGCCTCGTGTAAGGAGGAGAAATGCGTACCATCACGTTTCCGACATTGATAAAGGTCGGATTGTAGCCTATCGCGATTGCGGTTTATCGTATCGCTACACTGCTGCTCGCGTTGGTCGAGATCCAATGACTGTTAGCAGAATACGGAATCAGTGGGTTCAGGAGGGTAATACGGAACGCCGTGCTGGAACCCAATGGACTCGTATCACTAGCAGTCGAAATGACAGGCGTCTTATCCGCATGGCTGTAACGGATCGTGCAGCCACGTCTCGATCCCTGAGTCAACAGATGGGGACGTTTGCAAGATAACAACCATCTGCACGAACAGTTCGACGACGTTTGAAGCAGCATGGACTGTCAACTCGGAGATCATGGCTGCGGTTACCCTTGACGCTGCATCAAAGACAGGAGCGCCTGCGATGTTGTACTCAACGACGAACCTGGGTGCACGAATGGCAAAACGTCATTTTTTCGGATGAATCCAGGTTCTGTTTACAGCATCATGATGGTCGCATCCGTGTTTGGCGACATCGTGGTGAACGCGCATTGGAAGCGTGTATTCGTCATCGCCATACTGGCGTATCACCCGGCGTGATGGTATGGGGTGCCATTGGTTACACGTCTCTGTCATCTCTTGTTTGCATTGAAGGCACTTTGAACAGTGGATGTTACATTTCAGATGTGTTACGACCCGCGGCTCTACCCTTCATTCGATCCCTGAGAAACCCTACATTTCAGCAGGATAATGCACGACCGCATGTTGCAGGTCCTGTATGGGCCTTTCTGGATACAGAAAATGTTCGACTGCTGCCCTGGCCAGCACATTCTCCAGATCTTTCACCAATTGAAAACGTCTGGTCAATGGTGGTCGAGCAGCTGGCTCGTCACAATACGCCAGTCACTAATCTTGAAGAAATGTGGTATCGTGTTGAAGCTGCATGGGCAGCTGTACCTGTATACACCATCCAAGCTCTGTTTGACTCAATGTCCAGGCGTATCATGGCCGTTATTACGGCCAGAGGTGGTTGTTCTGGGTACTGATTTCTCAGGATCTATGCATCCAAATTGCGTGAAAATGTAATCACATGTCAGTTCTAGTTTAATATATTTGTCCAATGAATACCCGTTTATCATCTGCATTTCTTCTTGGTGTAGCAACTTTAATAGCCAGTAGTGTATTTCAGATATAAATACGGTTTATGCAAGCTGTAACTATAGAATTTTTGGGAAATGTTAAAATAAGAATTATTTGTTATTGAGGTACTCGGAGTATCTATTTAGCGTGGTGATTTTGCTGTCTGTTTCTTTTCTTCTATAGTAGTTGTTATGATGTTATATAGTGCAGACGTTTTTCCTTGCAGTAGGATAATCTTCTTCCGTTTTCCGACTTTTTGGGTTCAACATTACGTTTTATTTGTGTGAACAGCCCAAACAATGTATGTAGTAATTATTTGTTAGCTACCTATAGTCCTTAAACAATAACGTAATTTGTATTAACATGTTGCACCTCCTACATATTTCTTTGCTTACTTCAGATCTTTGTTCAATAGGAAGTGTATGGTATCTTTGCTTAGCGCATTTTCTTTGCTTTGAAAACAAAAACATCAAATGTGAAACGTCTGTGTGAAGCTCAAACCGACATGAAGACTATTAAGAAGTGCGTTTTACGTGGCTATTTTTGAGTGTATGTGCTGTTCGCACTGCAAGAGCTTGCACATTGTCCTAGAGAAGCATATGCACCACGGAAAGACAAAGCACAATCCACCGGAACATATGTCAACGTATGCAGCTGTCTCATCAATATCTAAATAAATTCAGGAAAATGGCAAGTTTTCAATATCGAAGCAACATACAGGGTTTATGAGTATAAATGCAGATATTTCTATTGATGACTGAGAACTGTACTTAACGACATTACATTAGTATTTACTTCATTTGCAGACTAATAGTTGTAACCATTACAAGTGGTATACTTTTAGGTTGATTATTAACTCCAAGTATGCGTGATAGAAGCAACCACTGATGTTTATTTTACCCTGTGCTGCAGGTTAGGTACTGATGTGTGGACATGTGGGTGCAAAACGGAAACTCTATACTGACAGGCGTAGTTCAATTCATGTCACAGATACGACCATGCAGAAAACATCAGCTAGTAAATTATTAATGTGTTTGTGGGAATAATATTAGACAAAGAGAAAAAACAGCTAACACACTAAAGTGGGTAAATTTTAAGGCACCAGTGATCACAATATATGTACTTATAAGCTTTACACCCTGTATAAAATGGCAATAATCAATATTCTTGTGCATTCCTGGAACTGATAACATGCTGCTGATGAAAAGACTGGTGTTATTGGAAATCATTTGATTGATAAATAATCAGAACAGCTGCTGTGAGAAGATTTATTGATCTCCTATTGGTTCACCATTAGTTTCGTGGCTGTGAAGTCACATGCTCAGGTGCCAAGTAATTGAACTTTCTAGACATGGAAACAGTCCATCAGTAAAACACAGATGTCCCCTATCCCCAACTGATCGTAGCGTGAAAACGTGACTGTCAGAAATTTGCCAGAGGACTACATGCAAGATGTAAGATCGGCAGAGGTGAGAGGATATGCGTGGAGCAGCCTGGCTCATATTATACGATTTACATGTATTCTCTCACCGCTGCTTTTGTCACATTTCGCATGTAGTCCACTGTCAAGTTTCTGACGGATGCGTTTTTACGCTACGATGAGCCAGAGGATATGGAACATACTTGTTTTACTGAGGGATGGCTTCCATGTCTAAAATGGTTAATTGTTTGGCACCCGTGGATGTGACATTATGGGCATAAAACAAGTTGTGAACCCATAGGAGATCAATAAATCTTCTCATGGCAGCTGTTGATGTACAAAATTTTGGTAGCATTTTCGGGAAGCAGTGCTCTTGTAAACTGTGTAAAATCAGTGATAAAATAGTATAGATTTTCACACAGTTTCATCGACTGAGGTCAACTGGCTGTTCCACGCACCGTCAACTTCAGCTGGTGGTACTGTCTGGAGATGGCCTAAGCCTAGGCCGAAACCGGCCATTTTAATAAAGTACCATCGTGATCTAGACTCTTTTTTCACTAATTTCATACAGCACTTGCTATTATTTATTATTCAAATGGATGTTTACAGCTGTGACTGTCCACGACGGTACCCAACAGTTACCTCTGAGTAGTTGCTCTTCCAAACACCATCCTTTATGAGCAAATCATTTGTATCTGTACCTGCTGTTACTCGTACTTTAGGTACTTGGGCTATGCACAGCTGTGTTTAAAAAAGAATAACTCGATGTAGTCATATTGTCAAGCCACACACATCTGCTTTCATGCCTTGCAACCAATTTGCTGCAAATAATAGCATGTAGCATCCTGCAGTCAAACAGTCTAGGCATTGGATAGAATTGTGAGTTACTAAAATACACAGAAATACAAAATAAAAGTGAAAAGAATAATTTAATAACAAAGGTTCTAGTCTAACATCGTTAATTGATGTAGATGATATAGAATTATGACGAATATTGTTTGTTCAGGAAAGGGCAGCTCATAAAAATGGTAAGTGGTCCTATGACGTTCAGTTAAAATACAGTTAGAAAATACCCTTATCAGATGCAGTAAAGTTTTATTGAGAACGTTACGAGAATGGTAGCAAACTCCCCAAACTAAATAGTAGTCAAAGATATGTGGAAGCTAAATCCATTTCGTATACACTGTACACGAAATATTCGTCAGCTCAAAATATTTCAGAGTTCGACATAATGGTTCACAAATTAACACACACAGTACAAAGAATGATAACTCATACTCCCTCTATCCTCAGTTCTGTAATACAAATAGAAAAAAAATTATTGAGTCCTACACAGGAGCGCTTTCAGACCTCCCGTAAGTTAAAGCTGGAATATGTAACGGCCATTCACCGCCCACAATCTATCACTTATTCGTCCGAATCATGCACGTTACCACAGGCAGGTCTCTCTTCTTCCAGCACAAGCATAAAAGTCTCCAAAAGCGCTCCCATAAGCTCTTCACACGAAAAAGTCCCAGTCTCCACATGAGTCCCTCAGTATTCCTCTACTGTCTGCTTTTCCATTGGCTGAAGGCCATTCCCGCCAAAAATACATCATTCTTACATGCTGCAGACATGATTTGGCTCATCTTGACCACTTCCCTCCACTACACTAAAATATCATAAAAATATTTAAGCAGAAGAAATGCCATAAACATTCAGTTACATTCAATCATTTTCAATAAATATAAGTAATAGTTGGTTTATAAATAAATAAGCCAGTATTCTTGTGCAAGTGCACTCACGTTAAATGACTACAGAATATCGCTAAATATTATTTAAACAATTATTTATGTCTTCCTAACAGAACTATGTTTTGGTTCTCTTTTCAAAAGTGGTGTCCACTATCAAATGCGCCTGACCACTTTTAAATTATCACAGTTTTTAATAGCACTTGCACTCAACATTTAATTAAAGTTACTGGCAAAACAGTAAACCGTTCATTTTATAAAAATACAAGTATGACAAAATGTGAGGTACTGATGCAGTGTTCATTTGCTGTGTACATGTGGAGAATACGATGTTCTGATAAATGTTTGCATAATCAAAAGATAAACTCGTAAAAGACGCAATAAATCAAGAAATAAAATAGATAGAGATAGGCTTACGTAGTTTTCAGAGATGATAGCTATAGCGCATTGCTCTCATCTGAGATATCGTTTGCTGAAATCGCATAAAGCGATTAAATGTTCTTAATTCAGAGGTCCTTTGTGTAAAAGATTATTCACTGTGAAATACTAACTTCTGTAGTTTTAAAGATACTGAAATATTGTTGTGCCACTGTATGTGCTTCATTTTTCTGAGATCATAGATTTATCCATATTTGCATTGACATTTGACTGTGATTTATTGTCGAATCTCAAAGAGCTGTAACTTATCCATGTTTAAGATTGTCTGAAACTTCACCATATTTTGGAGCATTGTTTCCTGCACAGAGACCATGCAAGTGACAGCTGTCAAAATTCCCTGTACTCGAATTTTCCCTATTTATGACGACGCTGCAAGACTTCATACCTGGAACTGCCGCGACGCCCGCTAGAGTTCTGACGTACAACAAATTCATCTTACCTCGTACCAATTCTAGGCGGTCGATCAGCTTGTCCACATAAGCATAATATTGCATGTTCCGCTCAGCAAGTGATCTGTAATTGGAAACATTAGCCATCTGAAGATGGACAGGCATACCCCAAACCGGCTGTGGCACTGAAGTAAAGCAACTTAAAAGTATTTGTGGGTGGTTCTGTTATTCACCGCGGTAGCGTTCTCGCTTCCCGCGCCCGGGTTCCCGGGTTCGATTCCCGGCGGGGTCAGGGATTTTCTCTGCCTCGTGATGACTGGGTGTTGTGTGATGTCCTTAGGTTAGTTAGGTTTAAGTAGTTCCAAGTTCTAGGGGACTGATGACCATAGATGTTAAGTCCCATAGTGCTCAGAGCCATTTGAACCAACCATTTTGTTATTCACCAAAAATAGTTAACGGCGACTAGTTCATAATATCCAGCTTGGATAAATGAACGGGAGTTTTTTTTCTTACTACGATATTCCTTATGTCAACTGCCTGCTTCAAGCATCCCACTAGGACTTTCACACATAATTACTTACGATAAAAATCACAGTTCAGTCTGTGTAAAACAATTGCCATACTCGACATCAGGACACACACAGCTTTCAGTAAACTTCAGGAGATACATTATAGTTCACCGACAGTGCTGTTACTGTCTTCCTGTCTTAAGACCTCAGCACTGACTTTTCAGCACTGGACCAATGTATTAAACTTGACTTATATATGCTAATTACATCTTCTCCACATCTCAGCTCCACACGTACTCTTGCTGCGCTCGACTGCTCTTTGCTAGTCAATTCTAACAAAACACTGGCCGGCACACATATTCTGCTGTGCAACCTGGAAAGTAAATATCAGTTGTAATATGAAAAAGATAATCAATTGATTCCTGCGAATCTTGCAGGAGAGCTTCTGTAAAGTTTGGAAGGTAGGAGGCGAGGTACTGGCGGAAGTAAAGCTGTGAGGACGGGGCGTGAGTCGTGCTTCGGTAGTTCAGTTGGTAGAGCACTTGCCCGCGAAAGGCAAAGGTCCCGAGTTCGAGTCTCGGTCCGGCACATAGTTTTAATCTGCCAGGAAGTTTCATACTTAAACCTAACTAACCTAAGGACATCACACACATCCATGCCCGAGGTAGGATTCGAACCTGCGACCGTAGCAGCAGCGCGGTTCCGGACTGAAGCGCCTAGAACCGCTCGGCCACTCCGGCCGGCTGAACACCTGGATCAGATATTCCATGAAAAGTGGATAGGTAGACGAGGTCTTGTTTCGTGGCCAGCGTTTTCACCTGATCTTATCCCACTCGATGTCCTCTTGTGAGACCACGTGAAAAGTTTTGTGTATGAGACGACTGTCAGAACTGAGGACGATCTGCTGGCAATAACTGTCATTGCCTGCGACACAGTTCAAACAACACCAGGGATTTAGAACGGGTAGGACAGAAGTTTGTATGACTATGCCATGCCTGTATTTGACACTGTGGGACACCATTTTCAACAACCGTTGTAAATGTGTTGGCTTGTGAAACTTGTGCAGGCAAATGGAATTCATTATTACCGTACTGTAGGCTTAGAATTTTCGGTCTTTTTGACATCAAGTTATCTGCACCGTTACTAGTCCATCAACAGTGTATTGGGGAATCCTGTACATCATCATCAGGGTTCAGAAGGTGGGGCCCTTAGTTTGACCGTTGTGCCAGGCTAAGGCGGATTTTCGCTTGTCCTTTTCCGTCACTCGTTTATAGGCCGGGTCCCTTACCTCAAATTGATACATTTACCCTTCTGCAACTTCCTTGAAAGTTTGTAACGTTTTCACGGAAGCAGCCGGTACGTAAAAATATGATACACGTACAATATTTTCTAGTTTTGTTCGACTACTAGTGCTCATTGCTGCCGGCAGATAACCGTGACCTACGCGACCTAAACTCACCTTTGTTGAGAAACACTCTAGTCTAGTCAAGTAAAAGAGAAAATCGTATCTATTTTATTGGTCTGCAGTCAACACTATTTCGGTTACTGTACAACAGACACGTTGGCTATGGTGACTGAATCTTATGTGAACGTACATTCTTGGGCAGTAACTTCAATATAAGTCGTTTGTCGCCTACAGTAGGTCCATCAGTGTACAATACAAATAATCGAGCTGAAATTTTGGTCAGTTTTTTCAGGGGGAGCACGTTAATACACTACTGGCCATTAAAATTGCTACACCACGAAGATGACGTGCTACAGACGCGAAATTTAACCGACAGGAAGAAGATGCTGTGATATGCAAATGATTAGCTTTTCAGAGCATTCACACAAGGCTGGTGCCGGTGGCGACACCTACAGCGTGCTGACATGAGGAAAGTTTCCAACCGATTTCTCATACGCAAACAGCAGTTGACCGGCGTTGCCTGGTGAAACGTTGTTTTGACGGCTCGTGTAAGGAGGATAAGTGTGTACCAACACGTTTCCGACTTTGATAAAGGTCGGATTGTAGCCTATCACGATTTCGGTTGATCGTATGGCGACATTGCTGCTCGCGTTGGTCGAGATCCAATGACTGTTAGCGGATTATGGAATCGGTGGGTTCAGGAGGGTAATACGGAACGCCGTGCTGGATCCCAACGGACTCGTATCACTAGCAGTCGAGATGACAGGCGTCTTATCCGCATGGCTGTAACGGATCGTGCAGCCACGTCTCGATCCCTGAGTCAACAGATGGGGACATTTGCAAGACAACAGCCATCTGCACGAACAGTTCGACGACGTTTGCAGCAGCATGGACTGTCAGCTCGGAGACCATGGCTGCGGTTACTCTTGACGCTGCATCACAGACAGGAGCGCCTGCGATGTTGTACTCAACGACGAACCTGGGTGCACGAATGGTAAAACGTCATTTTTTTTGGATGAATCCAGGTTCTGTTTACAGCGTCATGATGGTCGCATCCCTGTTTGGCGACATCGTGGTGAACGCACATTGGAAGCGTGTTTTCGTCATCGCCATACTGGCGTATCACCCGGCGTGATGGTATGGGGTGCCATTCGCTACACGTCTCGGTCACCTCTAGTTCGCATTGACGGCACTTTGAACAGTGGACGTTACATTTCAGAAGTGTTACGACCCGTGACTCTACCCTTCATTCGATCCCTGCGAAACCCTTCATTTCAGCAGGATAATGCACTACCGCATGTTGCAGGTCCTGTACGGGCCTTTCGGGATACAGAAAATGTTCGACTGCTGCCCTTGTCAGCACATTCTCCAGATCTCTCACCAATTGAAAACGTCTGGTCAATGGTGGCCGCGCAACTGGCTAGTCACAATACGTCAGTCACTACTCGTGATTAACTGTGGTATTGTGTTGAAGCTGCATGGGCAGCTGTACCTGTACACGCCATCCAAGCTCTGTTTGACTCAATGCGCAGGCGTATCAAGGACGTTATTATGGCCAGATGTGGTTGTTCTGGGTACTGATTTCTCAGGATCTATGCACCCAAATTGCGTGAAAATGTAATCACATGTCAGTTCTAGTTTAATATATTTGTCCAATGGATACCCGTTTATCATCTGCACTTCTTCTTGGTGTAGCAATTTTAATGGCCAGTAGTGTATTTACTTTTCGGGTTTCTTTGTGTTCATCAGTACTAGCTCTCAGCTGCCAACGTAATTCTCGAATAATAGGCAGTAAATTCACCCGGCGTCGTCTTTTCCGGAAACGGAAATGGTTGCTCCGTACACTGTCCTTTCACATAAAAAATGGTTCAAATGGATCTGAGCACTATGCGACTTAACTTCTGAGGTCATCAGTGGCCTAGAACTTAGAACTAATTAAACCTAACTAACGTAAGGACATCACACACACCCATGCCCGAGGCAGGATTCGAACCTGCGACCGTAGCGGTCGCTCGGCTCCAGACTGTAGCGCCCAGAACCGCACGGCCAATCCGGCCGGCCCTTTCACATACTTAATTTCATTCGTGCTCAGCATCACTCGATCAGTGACAGATGTTGCGTACTGTGGAAGAACTGTCTTCTAACGATCAACATTGCCTGCTTATGATATTGAAAATATTTTTTTTAAGGAGTTTTTCCTTTGAGTTATAGTTATCTGTTCCGGCACTAGGACCATCTCAGTATGTAATATTGAAGAAGTGCAGACAGACGGAAAGAGAAGTATAGAGGTAATAAGAGAAAATTCCTGTAAGGGCCAGGCTAAAAGGAAAAAGGAAAGAGGTCAGTTGTCACGCAGTGGCGGTGGCGGCCCCTTCCGGCTGACGGATGGCGCGAGCTGATCCCCGGATGAGCGACGGCTGCGACGCGCCTGCCGGCTTTGCATAATGCGGCCGCCGCCCCGCCACGTCCAGCAGCTCCCGGCCTTATTGCCAACTTCCTCCCGAGCCCTGTAGGCGCGAATTATGGCGCCCAACGTCCACGGCAGCACTCTACTGCTTAGAATCCAGAACGCCTGTCTGCCCCCTTTATCAGTTCTGTACATTATGACAGATTATCTTGAGTTGTGTGTATTACGCAAAGCTGTAGACACGCCAGAGACTAGTCTGGACACCACAAAGGCATGATACTTGTCAGCTGGCTGGTTAGTTGAGACACTGGAGTCTTATTCAAGACAAATGGTGTACCGCTAATCGCCCTGTGGTTTCCCCAAATCAATAAGCGAATACGGGGATGGTTCTTTCAACACGTTCACGGAATATTACCGCACGTTTTCTTTACCACGTGAGTTAACCCTCCGTCTCAATTTAAAATAGTGGCGATGTTCAATTCTTTCGAGCAAAGCACCAGAAGAAACTTCCAAACTTTTAATTTTGAAACACTAAGAACTTACAGAAAATTAACGAACGATAGGATAAAGAAGGAAGGCTATAATTTAAGATCTCGATGTGTCGTCGTCATTAGCTTCATTATTATATATAATCAAGAGATCACCAGATAAGAGACACTATGGTCCCATTGATTCCAGACACTTGTTCGAGAAATTTACGTGTCAGTTGGATTTACAAGAGAGGAAGCTATCATTCCTCAGGGTATTCCCGTTCTTCATAATCTCATCAGAGCTCTATACGAAAAGTGATTGACTACCAATTGGATCAGAGATCATTGCCACAGTTGGGACACAATTTTTGGCATCTTGACCAACACAATAGTCCGACGTGACATAGATATGTCTCCAGACTTTGTAAAGTCCACCCACCTCACAAGGGAACCTCCCCATCGCACCCCCGTCAGATTTAGTTATAAGTTGGCACAGTGGATAGGCCTTGAAAAACTGAACACAGATCAATCGAGAAAAGAGGAAGAAGTTGTGTGGAACTATGAAAAAAATAAGCAAAATATACAAACTGAGTAGTCCATGCGCATGATAGGCAACATTAAGGATATTGTGAGCTCAGGAGCGTCGTGATCCAGTGGTTAGCGTGAGCAGCTGCGGACCGAGAGGTCCTTGGTTCAAGTCTTCCCTCGAGTGCAAAGTTTACTCTCTTTATTTTCGCAAAATTGTGACCTGTCTGTTCGTTCATTGACGTCTCTGTAATAAGTTTAGTGTCTGTGTTTTGCGACCGCGCTGCAAAATCGTGCGATTAGTAGACGAAAGGACGTGCCTCTCCAATGGGAACCGAAAACATTTGATCGCAAGGCCATAGGTCAACCGATTCCTCCACAGGAAAACACGTCTGATATATTCTATACGACACAGCATGTGCGTCACATGACAGGAATATGTTGTCGACCCACCTAACTTGTACACTTGGCGAATGGGTAAAAACATTCTTCTACCTTGCCCGATTTAGGGTTTCTTGTGGATGTGATAGTCACTCCCAAAAAAGTGATGAAAACATAAGAGTTTGTCACATAAACTGCAACAAATGAATGCAACAGTTTCACAGTCGCACAGTTTTCCCTGTGCGCTGTCAAAACGTATGTTTTTAACGTTTTCAAATTTTTCCGCGTGTAGACCGTCAAATCCTACATATGTCCAAGCAAATCTGAACATGTCCTGGAATTCTGGAAAGCGAAGTTGATTATGTGTCTCCATACTACGGTGCAGTTACATCACATCGGACGGACGGGCGGACAGATAACAATTGTCTGAAAAAAAATTAAATTTTTCACTCGAGGGAATACCTAAACCAAGGACCTCTAGTTCTGCAGCTGCTCACGCTAACCACGGGACCACGGCGCTCCTGAGCTCACATTCTCCTTGATGTTGCCTATCTTGCGCATGGTCTACTCAGTTTGTATATTTTGCTTATTTGTTTCATAGTTCCATACAACTTCTTCCTGTTTTCTCGATTGACCTGTGTTCAGTTTTTCAAGGCCTATCCA
This sequence comes from Schistocerca piceifrons, assembly GCF_021461385.2. Lineage (NCBI taxonomy): Eukaryota > Metazoa > Arthropoda > Insecta > Orthoptera > Acrididae > Schistocerca > Schistocerca piceifrons. The sequence continues at coordinate 739,823,592 of NC_060138.1, forward strand.
CTGTGCCAATTTATAACTAAATCTGAGGGGGGTGCGATGGGGAGGTTCCCTTGTCAGTAACATTCGCTTGCATGTAGACGAGTTACTAGATGTTTGTGCGGAGATATCTTACGTGCCGAATGGTTGGTTGATTCTGATGTATCTACAACGATGACCGCTTTATTAGCCAATCGGACAAAAATAATTCTCCACTAGCCATTTGTGCAGCGCCGGAATGACACTTGTAGGTTACACATTGCACCACTACACCTAAACTGACTGGCTCAGTGCTCTATTCCCAGGCGGTATAAATGAAAGCAGAGTTCCCCAGTTTGTGAGCGGGGTAAATACACACATCAAAAAAAGTTTTGCATCGCCCTGGATTCTCAGAACTCCTGCAGATAGACGTTGACTGTGGATATTGATTGTATCACAGACAAAGTCCCTTTGATTGTTCAGAGATGTCACTAAACCCGCCCAAAGATGTAAACAACCATGCATGAGCAGCGCCTATTAGATGGAGGGGGTCCGACAGCCAATCAGTTCCAGTCATTCCGCCAGAAAGGAGGTACACGGCTCATGTTGTCTGCACTTTAACCATGCCTAGACGGCCAATACCGCGGTTCGATCGCGTCCGCATTGTTACTTTGTGCCAGGAAGGGCTCTCAACAAGGGAAGTGTCCAGGCGTCTCGGAGCGAACCAAAGCGATGTTGTTCGGACATGGAAGAGGCACAGAGAGACAGGAACCATCGATGACATGCCTCGCTCGGGCCGCCCAAGGGCTACTACTGCAGTGGATGACCGCTACCTAAGGATTATGGCTCGGAGGAACCCTGACAACAACGCCATCATGTTGAATAATGCTTTTCGTGCAGCCACAGGACGTCGTGTTACGACTCAGACTGTGCGCAATAGGCTGCATGATGTGCAAGTTCGGTCCCGACGTCCATGGCGAGGTCCATCTTTGCAACCACGACACCATGCAGCGCGTTACAGAGGGGCCCAACAACATGACGAATTGAGCGCTCAGGATTGGCATCACGTTCTCTTCACCGATGTGTGTCGAATAGGCCTTCAACCATACAATCCTCGGAGACGTGTTTGGAGGCAACCTGGTCACGCTGAACGCCTTAGACACAATGTCCAGCGATTGCAGCAAGGTGGAGGTTCCCTGCTGTTTTGGGGTGGCATTATGTGGGGCCGACGTACGCAGCTGGTGGTCATGGAAGGCGCCGTAACGGCTGTACGATACATGAATGCCGTCCTCCGACCGATAGTGCAACCACATCGGCAGCATATTGCCGAGGCATTCGTCTTCATGGACGACAATTCGCGTCTCCATCGCGCACGTCTTGTGAATGACTTCCTTCAGGATAACGACATCACTCGACTAGAGTGGCGAGTATGTTCTGCAGACATGAGCTCTATTGAACATGTCTGGGATAGATGGAAAAGGGCTGTTTTTGGACGACGTGACTCACCAACCACTCTGAGGGATCTACGCCGAATCGTTGTTGTGGAGTGGGACTGTTTAGCAAGAGTAATAGGAGGCAGATTTCAGACTACCTAACAGATCAAAACGAAAATTTCTGTTCCGACACTGACAATGTTGAGTGTTTATGGAAAAAGTTCAAGGCTATTGTAAAATGCGTTTTAGACAGGTACATGCCGAGTAAAACTGTGAGGGACGGGAAAAACCCACCGTGGTTCAACAACAAGGTTAGGAAACTATTGCGAAAGCAAAGAGAACTTCACTGCAAGTTTAAACGCAGCCAAAACCTCTGAGACAAACAGAAGCTAAAGGATGTCAAAGTTAGCGTAAGGAGGGCTATGCGTGAAGCGTTCAGTGAATTCGAAAGTAAAATTCTATGTTCCGACTTGACAGAAAATCCTTGGAAGTTGTGGTCTTACATTAAATCAGTAAGTGGAATGAAACAGCATATCCAGACAGTCTGGGATGATGATGGCATTGAAACAGAGGATGATACGCGCAAAGCTGAAATACTAAACACCTTTTTCCAAAGCTGTTTCACAGAGGAAGACCGCACTGCAGTTCCTTCTCAAAATCCTCGCACGAACGAAAAAATGGCTGACATCGAAATAAGTGTCCAAGGAATAGAAAAGCAACTGCAATCACTCAACAGAGGAAAGTCCACTGGACCTGACGGGATACCAGTTCGGTTCTACACAGAGTACGCGGAAGAACTAGCCCCCCTTCTGACAGACATGTACCGCAAGTCTCTAGAGGAACGGAAGGTTCCAATGATTGGAAAAGAGCGCAGGTAGTTCCAGGTTTCAAGAAGGGTCGTGGAGCAGATGCGCAAAACTATAGGCCTATATCTCTGACATCGATCTGTTGTAGAATTTTAGAACATGTTTTTTGCTCGCCCATCATGTCATTTCTGGAAACCCAGAATCTACTCTGTAGGAATCAACATGGATTCCGGAAACAGCGATCGTTTGAGACCCAACTCGCTTTATTTGTTCATGAGACTCAGAAAATATTAGATACAGGCTCCCAGGTAGATGCCATTTTCCTTGACTTCCGGAAGGCGTTCGACACAGTTCCGCACTGTCGCCTGATAAACAAAGTAAGAGCCTACAGAATATCAGACCAGCTGTGTGGCTGAAGACTTTTTAGCAAACAGAACACAGCATGTTGTTCTCAATGGAGACGTCTACAGACGTTAAAGAAACTTCTGGCGTGCCACAGGGGAGTGTTATGGGGCCATTGATTTTCACAATATATATGAATGACCTAGTAGATAATTTCGGAAGTTCCATGCGGCTTTTCGCGGATCATGCTGTAGTATACAGAGAAGTTGCAGCATTAGAAAATTGCAGCGAAATGCAGGAAGATCTGTAGCGGATAGGCACTTGGTGCAGGGAGTGGCAACTGATCCTTAACATAGACAAATGTATTGTGAATACATAGAAAGAAGGATCCTTTATTGTATGATTATATGATAGCGGAACAAACAATGGTAGCAGTTACTCCTGTAAAATATCTGGGAGTATGCGTACGGAACGATTTGAAGTGGAATGAGCAAATAAAATTAATTGTTGGTAAGGCGGGTGCCAGGTTAAGATTCACTGGGAGAGTCCTTAGAAAATGTAGTGCATCAACAAAGGAGGTGGCTTACAAAACACTCGTACGACCTATACCTGAGTATTGCTCATCGGTCTGGGATCCGTATCAGGTCGGGTTGACAGAGGAGATAGAGAAGATCCAAAGAAGAGCGGCGCGTTTCGTCACAGGGTTATTTGGTAAGCGTGATAGCGTTACCGAGATGTTTAGCAAACTCAAGTGGCAGACTCTGCAAGAGAGGCGCTCTGCATCGCGGTGTAGCTTGCTGTCCAGATTTCGAGAGGGTGCGTTTCTGGATGAGGTATCGAATATATTGCTTCCCCCTACGTATAACTCCCGAGGAGATAACGAATGTAAAATTAGAGAGATTCGAGCGCGCACGGAGGTTTTCCGGCAGTCATTCTTCCCGCAAACCATACGCGACTGGAACAGGAAAGGGAGGTAATGACAGTGGCACGTAAAGTACCCTCCGCCACACGCCGTTGGGTGGCTTGAGGAGTATAAATGTAGATTTAGATGTAGATGTAGAGAATATGGACCAACAGTGCCTTGATGAACTTGTGGATAGTATATCACGACGAATACAGGCATGCATCATTGCAAGAGGACGTACTACTGGCTATTAGAGGTACCGATGTGTACAGCAAACTGGACCACCACCTCTGAAGGTCTCACTGTATGATGGTACAACATGCAATGTGTGGTTTTCATGAGCAATAAAAAGGGCGGAAATGATGTTTTTGTTTACCTCTATTCCAGATTTCTGTACAGATTCCGGGACTCTCGGAACCGAGGTGATGCAAAACTTTTTTGATGTGTGTATCAATAGCTCGTTGGGATTTCGTATTAATTTCCGATCCAGTATCAGACCGTGGAAAGGCATTAACTTACAACGAGACCCGTGAGTGCGTGGACGCAAAGGGCCAATGATGTTTACGACATTCGACGCCGCACGTATTGTCTACCATGCAAACACAGTATTGGCTGCTAATGGCAACAGGGGGCAGGACTGGAGGTATCCATTGATGAACACAGCATGAGACTATGGAGCGAAGTTGAATTGCTTGGTCGACGAGTAACTCACAATATTTCTTCGATGCAAGTGTTGTTGATACAAAGCAGAGCAATGCCAACGATAAGCAAAGCAAACAGTGCATTATATCTACAGCAAAAGTTGTCGAAGTTGACATTTCATCAGAATGGAACCCAAAGAATTTCGCAGAGTGAGAAAGAAGTGGCAGCTGGAGTATTAGTGTTTCTGCAAGATGAGACAATGAAATGTGTGGTGTCGTACACAGTCGACTGTGCGTACAATGTACATGAGAGGTACAGTGATGGCGATACGTGCTTATCAAGTGAAAGTGATATTGTAACAGGTGTCGAGCCATGTGGTTCATCATTCTTGAGGGACGGGGAACCACAAATCCCCTCTCCAGTGAAACGTAGCAAAGGACAATCGTTGTCCAAGGAGCGGATACCAAAGATAATTACGTTCATGGAAGATCATCCGCAACACAGTAAAAACCAATTATGAACATATTTCGAACAAGTCCACAGCAATACCACCGCATAGCGCATAAGAAAAGCTACGGATATTCAAGGGATAACAATGTGCACTTTTAAAATCTGATGTTCGCGCGTTTCAATGATGCTCGATACAATTTACAGGATGTGTGTGATAATGATCTACCACGTTACGTATATCAGATTGCGCGCGACATAGACAGCGATTTCAAGAGAAGTAGTGGATGGTTGCATAACTTCAGACAGTGCTACAGACTTGTAAGACACTCGGTAACTGGGAATCAACCAAAAATTTGTAGATAAGATAAACTTATGCCGTCGCTCAGTAAGGAATTTGTTTTCAACTCCGATCAATCGGGATTTGAAGAGGAAATGCGTATGAAAGGAACCCTCGAAATTTGAGGTATCAAAAGAGTTGTAGCAAGAGCAACTAACATCAGTGCCTTAACATATTCATATTCAGTCATGTTTGCAAGACTACACTTGACTTGCGGTTATTTGGAGTTTTCATACAGCTGTAAAGGGAACAACACGTTTGTCATGGACATTGTTATCTGGGTGGCCTGAACATTACCGAGTATACGAAAAGGGGCACCGGCTAAACTAAGAGAAGTGATTTTGTTTTCCAACATAGATCATTTCAGAGCTGCCATAAATGTAGCGTTCTGTAGGCCTGAAGCTTCCCAAAAAACTCTGCAGGCCAAGGGACGTCGTAATGCATTGGCACGGTGACCTAGATTTCTCTCACACCCTTGGTCTCTGCTGTAGCAAGAGTTGCCTAATAAGTAGGTCCAGATAGGCTGTTTTTCCGCCTCATCGACCGAACACGTTCTCTGCACAATGTGGGAGGAATTGTTGGTGCCAGCATTCTGTCCCCAGTAAGTGCTTCGAGATGTTCCCTTCCCTAATAGCTGCATGTGGCTTTCAAGCCCCAAACATCCACTGCAAGGTTTATCGTTAAACGTCTAAACTGCCAGCTTATTCCCAACTCCAGAGAAATACTGTTCGAAGGAGAGCCACCATAAAGACCCCGCATACATTAACAATGTACACGCTTCCTTCAGTGCCTGCTCATGCTGATAACTTCCTGTCGTCTCTCTCTCTCTCTCTCTCTCTCTCTCTCTCTCACACACACACACATACGATGTCTTGGGTAAAAAACAACATTAAACTGTACCCTAGAATATGGAGAATAGTGAGAGGGTGACTCGTCCTCTCTCATGCTGACTGTTAACCTGGATTGTTGGATGGTTATTTACTGTGCTTTGAGAAGTCGGAGGAGCTCTGCCCTCTAAGATTCTTTCTCTTGTGCGTGATCTTGCAAGGGCAGTAGGGAATATTTACGTTACAGAAAGCAAGAGTAGGAAAGTGGGTGTAACAGAACTACATCTAGGATATGAGCACTGATTTTAGCCAATAGCTGATCAAAATAACTTCATTTAGTTTGATTCTGGTCTGTGTATAAAAATCATATTCCTTCAGAGCAAACTATCCCTCCTGAAACCTGTGTGGCACTGGGACTCTTATCACCTGGAAACCCTGGCTGTGAAACATATTATCACACTGTCTGCAGCTTCACCTTAGAGGATAGCCATTTTCACGATAAGCTCCACAACAGAATGTTTCACATTCGCTTCATGCCATCACATTCCATCAGTTATCATCATCCCGTTACACCAATATGATTCTATGTGCATTATTTAGGAGTGAATGCCTAGCTGATCGTCCTTCGCAGTTTGTACTCCCAGTGCTTTTGCCTTCGATCCTGATAGTGCGACTCTTTGTGATCGCCGGCTGGAGTGGCCGAGCGGTTCTAGGCGCTACAGTCTGGACCCGCGCGACCGCTACGGTCGCAGGTTCGAATCCTGCCTCGGGCATGAATGTGTGTGATGTCCTTAGGTTAGTTAGGTTTCAGTAGTTCTAAATCCTAGGGAACTGATGACCTCAGAAGTTAAGTCCCATAGTGCTCAGAGCCGTTTTGTGATCGATGTCGCACGCCGTTTTTCATCCGGTGTTCACGGTGCAAGTTAATGGTTTGTTTTGAACATTTCTTGAATGTCGACGATGTCCCATTTGTGAAATGTAATACATACATCCCATAGAAGGTTGATTTCCGCACCTCTTGGACACTCATTTTCTGTCGCCCTCCTGATGCACGTGATAAGTCATTAGCAGCTAATATTTTTCCTGTGGTAATTGTTAACACAACATTTTTCAAAAGAACCGTATTAAAGATTGAACTTGCGACGTCGCACTCAAGGGGTTCCTTGTTAGTCCCTACTTTCAATGTGTAAGCTGTCGGTTTTAGATTTATTGGTGGTGGTGGTGGTTCAAGAAGACGCGGGTTTCCCTTCCTTACTCTCATTTCAGGTGGCTAACTAGTTACAAAACTAACTTTATTTGGCGCTAAAAAGTGTGACCTACTCTCTCTCAATCTCTGCCTGTGGTCGTGTGGCGACCAGTAAGGGTGGACCTCTGTAAGCATAGCCATGTTTCTACTCCCACTTTAAATCGTTCTGATTGATCAATGGCAACTGTTTTTACAGCTCATTAAACATTTTTCTTGCAGGACCTGAGAGTACTATCAATTTCTCACATTATTCAAAGACACCCTTAACTTTTCTGTGCCCATTCCTCTTATCTTAACGACCTGTGTGTTTCGGCGATTTCTGACTGCCTGCTGTACTCTACACTGCTTCCGGGACTTTGCTAAGACAGCACGTGCCCGCAGACCACACACAGCTCGCTAAAACCAGTTTCCGTTGCCCCTGCTCTCAAAGACACCCTAAACTTTTCTGTGCCCATTCCTCTTATCTTGACGACCTGTGTGTTTCGGCGATTTCTGACTGCCTGCTGTACCATACACTGCTTCCGGGACTTTGCTAGAACAGCACGTGTCCCCAGACCATACACAGGTCGCTAAAACCAGTCTCCGTTGCCCTGGATAGCCTAGAAATACGAGGGCTATTCAGAAAGTAGGGAACGTTCTAGCATTTTTAAAAAAAAAAAGAAAACGAAGCAGAAGAAATACATTTTATTATATACATCTGAAAGAGAGACTAACATATTACTTTTCCACATAGTCACCAAACACATTGAGGCTCTTATCATAGCGGTGGACAGGCTTTGAAAGACCTTCCTCGTAAAATTCTGCCGCCTGAGACTTCAGCCAATGAGACTTCAGCCATGTCATCGTCAAGGCACTGCGTTGCAAGCCAGTTCTTCATCTTGGGAAACAAGTGGAAGTCGCTTGGTGCAAGATAGGGGCTGTAGGGCGGATGAGGGAAAATTTCCCATTTGAATGAATTAAGGAGTTCTTTAGTATGGCTTACCGTGTGAGGTCGGGCATTGTCGTACAAAAACAAAATTTTTGGACGTCAGCTTTCCTCGGCGTTTGTGTTGAACTGCTCTTCTAAGGGTCTGCAAAGTTTGACAGTGTCGGGCAGAATTTATGGTTGCTCCAAGTTCGAGAAAATCAATAAGAAGCACACCTTGCCCATCCCAAAACACTGTCGCCATCAACTTCCTTGCTGAAAAGGTTTGCAAACATTTTCTTGGTTTTTGGAGGGCCCTATAATTTTGTCTCGCAATTGACGTGTTTCACCCAAGTCTCGTCACCAGTTACGATACGATCCAGTAGTGAATCACCATGTTTGTGGTAGGCCTCCAGGAATGTCAATGTTGCCCCCATTCGCTGTGCTTTATGGTGCACTGTAAGCATTTTGGGCACCCATCGTGCACAAAATTTGTGGTAGCCTAACTTTTGAGTGACAATTTCAATCAACGAAGTCCTTGAAACTTGTGGAAAAGAAAGCGAAAGCTCTGTTGTTGTGAAGCGACGGTTTCCACGAATCGTTTCATCAACCTTAACGACAAGATCGTTAGCCACAATGCTCGGGCGTCCACTTTTCTCTTCATAATAAACGTTGGTTCGGCCACTTTTAAACCGAATGCACCATTTCCGGACGGAACATTCACTCATTACTTCGCACAATTCACGATAAATTTCTATATGTTGTAGGTTTTTTGCCAACAGAAACCGTATCACAGGCCGCACCTCACAACTGGCGGTATTTCCGATTGCAGCGCACATTTCAAATTCGAATATCGAAAAAACCATACACGCAGAGACGTTCCCACTGTCACGGATGGATGCCGACTGAGCTGCCGAGCACGCACATACCAGAATATACGCGATCGGCTCGCGCCTAGCGGCGTCAGACGGAAACGTTCCCTACTTTCTGAATAACCCTCGTACAATATGCTTTGTGACTTTTTGTGAGTCTGGTGTCGACTTTCCTCAAAACACTGTCGAGCCTGACCTACCAGTGGGTCCCTCGTATGCGGGTGAATGGCCAATGGACCTTCCGCGATTTCTACCGGGGCTGTTTCCCCGGCTGGTGTTTATTGCCCACAGCGCATCTCCTCGCCAACAGCTGTGCATCCTGCTCCAACGTGGCTTTTTGTTTATGTGTGCAGACTAGTCAATATAGGACATTATAATCTACATAGTTAAGTGCTGGCAATCACGGGTACTGTTCACCTTTCATTTGTTGGTTGGTATTAGTTTAGTTTATTCCGATGTGATTTGTATTTTTATTTCGGGTTTTACATCATTTGTGCGACAGTTTGGGAAAAACAGTCGGGTAACAAGAGGGCACTGACTCGTATGGATACTGAGAAAAGGTGGTAGTAATAACAACACCCATAATAAAAAAATTAGAAAATTTAACGCAAAAGTGCATTCTGAAACTGGAACTGAACGGAGTAATATTTAGCCGCGGGGAGCGGTCATCGACTTTTGCCAAATCATAAAAAACTAAATACAGAATGAACTAGAACTAAGCAAGCTTAACTGAGAACACGTCAGAGAGAATACTGAACCACGAGCAGGTTTAGGCAACAAAGTGTGGGGTGGCAAACTTTGATGAACTTTCCCGCACGGCTGACGCTGTTGCTTTGCCACTGTATCACGAAATACTCAAGGTCTCTAGACGACTGAAATGCCAGCCGAATCGGAGCGTCATTACTAAACTCTGTCCAAAGTAATAAACAGTCAGCATCAGCCGGCCGAGACACAAGCAGCAACAGGGAAGTAACCGATTTTGTGACTTTTACGAGTTCATAACCTGGAGCGAATTGTATAGTTACATCTGTGTGCTTTGGTAGCTTAATACTGCGTGTTAATTAATATTTAATACACACAGTTCCCACGTTTTTGTTTGCGTCTGAAGGTAAACCAGATTTGTGACATATTACAAGTTCCTAATGGGGAGCGAATTATTTACTCTCACCTGTGTGCTTTGGTAGTTTAGTTTTTGAATTTCTGAGTGTTAATCTAATTTATTGGACACAGTTCTTGAGTTTGCCTTCGTGTCTACAGTAGAGTTCTGCAGCGCGTATCGGTTGTCCTTGTTTGTATGCGTAGTGTAGTTTTCCATGGTTTTTAGTATGAACAGGGACCGTGATGGCTGTGTACGGAGGCGAGATGAATTGGTGACACTTCGCTCTCAGCTGCGGGCTGTAATGGTTGAACAGCTTGAAGCTGCAGTGGATGGGCATCACTGTTGTGGGCCGGCCACGCTGATCCAACGAACGTCCAGCGCGCCTGAGTCCGCCTATCGGCCCGCACCGGTGACCAGCACAGTTACTGCTTGCACTGAGGTTGACCACTCACCCGTGGTCAAGTGGAAGGTCGCCTCGGGGCGTGGCAGGCGGCGAAAGACTTCCCAGGGGGCCGGACGTAAGGCCTCCCCAGTTAGTCTGGTGCTGTCTGTGGCTGACACTGTCCCTCTGCCAGATGCAGTCGCTTGTCCTGTTTCAGAGGGAACCTCTCAGCGTGCAAGATCTGTGCACCCCCTAAGGGACAAGGCTGTTAAGGAGGGGAAGAAAGCCAATGAGCACTCCGTGTGTGTACCAGGTGGAGTCATTCCAGATGTCGAAAGCGTCGTTCCGGATGCCATGAAGAGCACAGAGTGCAGCCAACTGCGGGTGGTGACTCACGTCGGTACCAATGATGTGTGTCACTTTGGATCAGAAGAAATTCTCCCAGCTTTCAAGCAGCTAACGGAACTCGCGTCACGCGCGCCGCTTGGCGCAGTATTTGGCAGCCCACAGCGGAACCATGGGAGTCACACCCAGGATGGACCACAGCTACATCGTCTTGTAGGACGTTACCGGACCACACACACTGGACCTGCACCCCCACCCCCACCCCCACCCCACCACCTACCCACGTTAATAGCCTCCTCGTAGACCACTACCACTCAGCGCCAAAAGGGAGCAGGGCCTGCAACAGTGTCAAAGAGAAAATGGCAGATGACGATGATGGTAATGTGAGCTGCCGTCCCCTAGGCATGCGACAGTGGGCATCTACCACAAGAAATAGATTCGTTTTCAAAGGTTAGCGGTTTACTTCCACAGCTGTGCCCTAACAAACAACAATATGTATTTCGAGGGACGCGGCTAACGTCAAAGTGCTAGGCTATCTGTTTGTCTCAGAATGAACAAAGGGCATTTTTCTAAAGACTGCAGCAGTGTCCAATTTTCCAGCCACATGCAGCCGCTTGCTAGCCATCAAAGGTAGGTTTTTAAAGTTCAGCCAGCCGGAGTGGCCCAGCGGTTCTAGGCGCTACAGTCTGGAACCGTGCGACCGCTACGGTGTGTGTGATGTCCTTAGGTTAGTTAGGTTTCAGTAGTTCTAAGTTCTAGGGACTGATGACCTCAGAAGTTAAGTCTCATAGTGCTCAGAGCCATTTGAACCATTTTTATTGTTTAATGAATCTGTAGACAGAAAATATTTGCATTAGTATATCTATGAAATTTTATTTTAACCAATGCTGCAGTGCAGCTAGAAACCAGATATTAAACAAAATAGGCAAATATATATACAAAGCAAAGCATGAAACATCATTCACTAGCCATATGGCATTTCATAAGGCAGTAAAAAATGTCTCAACTAGAAAGACAGTAGTCATAATCAGGTGTATAGACATAAAATATTTCTCATCATTTCATTAGGCATTTCAGTAAATATCAGAAAGTATGAGCTCAAAACTGTAATCATATGTTTCAAGTATGAGTGTGTCTTATTTGAAATGCTTTCTACAAAGAAATGTCAATAGTGAGGTTAATGGCCTCTTTTTTTTTTTACCTAATGGCTTTTTCTCCAGGCGACTGGCACAGCTGGACGCCCATAACGCATTACATCAAGGTCACTTAGCTTCCTTACCGAAATATTTACGACAGCAGTTTGCGCTACAGTGACAGTCTCATACACAAAATTTCACGGGTTGGGAATTTGCATTACAAATGTGTAGAAACAAAGTCCTTTAAATATAAGTGTCCAAAAAATTTTCGTCGGCACTGTGATACATTCACGCATTTTCACACATTTCATAACTCTTAAAGTACGATTCTTGGTTTCCTACATCCTTTTTCACAAACCAGAGTCCCTAACCACTACTCATTATGCCTTACCTTATTATACATATACATATTCGCCGACACTTCTTCAATATTTCATCGTAATAAATACATAGCATAATCAAATTCCTCATATAGCATCAGCTTATTGATTGTAAACATACCTCAACAGCATAATACACATCGTCGTCATAATAATAACATCATAACACCTCAGTCAAATCTCATAAACGTCGTAGCTTTCTGCAATAATTTCAAAACCTAAAAGAAATTCTCTGCTCATTTCAATAGTGTCATCTACCTCAAAAGTACTTTAAAAATCTTGATCCCGTACCAAATACATCATTCAAAGCTCTTATAGTATCACAATGGTTCTGAAAAAACATGAACAGTTCACAAAGTACAGACAAAATACAATTTCATAAGTGTGAAGTTATCCAACTGTGTAATTACGTAAACATCTGTCACTGATGTACTAAAAAACGTTTGACTCTCTCAGTTAAATGATCAGATAGCTGTGTAATTATGTGTTAGAGAAATATTGTACCGAAGCATAAAATTGTATAAGCAAATACCACATTAGCTTGCCAAACACATGGTACACAAAGTAAGCGTGTACCCCCCTGAGGATTAAAGTAATTATACCCTCAGGTGTTAAAGATTACAGCAATGGAATGAAATGTATCACGGAAAACCTCTGTATATTTGTAATTCAAAAATCTTTAAAAATAAATGTTATGAGTACAAAATTAATCACTCAAATGCGTGTCCTGTAGCGCTAAATGTGCGTCTTGCTGTAAGATAATTCTGTGGAAGTGTCGTAGTTATCGTCCTCTGTAAGCAAAGTTCTGCAGAAGTCATCATAAACAAAAATGAAATGCTTTGCGTATAGATATCGTAGTTATTACACTTATTGCCTAGATGAAGAAAGCACTGTACTGTAACGTATTGTTGTGCTATGGAAAAGGCTGTCTCATTGTAGCTATGCCACAAAAGTTACTACTAAAACATGTTTTACTTTCCAGAATAATACAGAAAAACTGTGCAGATATAAAACAGATACACCACAAAAGCAACAATGTAAATTGTGTCACTCATTAGTAGCATCATGATATAATCGTGTAGCTGTCAAATAAACTAACCTCTGTGTCATCTGATATCTCTCAGAAAGTACTTTAAACCCAGAATGTATTTTCAGGTAAACCAAAATGTTGCACTAAAATCACATTAGCAGTGCCGGTATATATTCTAAGTATGTAAGCCTTATAGTCGTTATGTAATCATGCAACTAATAGGCAAGAATGTACACACACAATAACACTGTGTCGTCTGTTCACTATAACAATGCATTTGTCATTACTGTTTAAATAAGTTCCCTAGGTTCTTGACTGGATAGTTAATTTTAAAACATAGTTGCATGTTAACAGTTTCTAAGTGTGATAAGCATACTAGTAACGTGAAGTGAAAGATTTTATGGCAAAGACTAAGTTAAAAAACAGATTATCTCTCAATAAACGGTTTTACATATGAAATGTGGTGCAATCTTTTACCCTTCCTAGTGCGCAGAGTTTCAATTTCAGAGCAATTATCATGTTGTATACGTCGGTAAGGAATGCTAAAATTTTTCTCAAGGTTAGTGTCTATGTTATTTTTCTCTGAGCCAGCCGGCGCACGTGGCTGCCTGCGGTGCGAGTCATAGTCTGTCTCTTTGTTGGCGCGCGTCGTTATTGGGATTTGGAGATCTAACTTCTACAAATTCACCTTGTCGAGAGGGCCCTGCCCTGTTTGAATCTCGCCAGTTCTGATGAAATTAAGGTCTGTCGTTATGATTATATCGTCTGTCGTCATGTCGGTAGATTCCATAGGATCTTTCTTGTCGGTCACGTGGTGGATAATTTCTCCCTGAGTCATAACTGCGTGGTGGACCGTTGCATCTGAAGTTATTCTGTCTCCCTTGATAATAATTATTTTGGTTCTCATGTTGTCTGTTTCTCTGAGCGTCTCTGCCATAGTCAATACTACGGAAATGCGATCTTTCTCTGTAACTATTGCTACTCTGCCAACGGTTGTCATACGGGTGGTGTCTGTTTTGGTCACGATTTGCGTTGTAAGAATAGCCTTGTCGTGTCCAGTTATTATTTTTTTCACCGCGGAATTCTGAAGGATGTGGCCTGTAATTGTCGTGTTCCTGTTTTCGCGTCGTCCCGCGATTGTCAGTGTCAATTTACAATTCTTGTAAGAGTCCCTGAAAAGCTTCAATGTCGTCTTTGTAACGTCCTGCCAAAATAATATGTTGTAAATGTTCAGGCAATTTGATTAAGCAAATGCGGATGAGTTCTGAGGGCTGTGTGGGTTTAACAGATACTGATTCTTATGCAACATGTCTTCAAAATATTTCACAAGACAGGGAAATTCAGATTGTTCGAAATGTTTCATCATTATGATGCTATGTTTTACTCGGTCTTGTGTAGCTTGAGACCAATATGCTGAGAGGAAGGCATGGTAAAATTCTCCTTCACTGTGACAGTCGTGAATGACCGATCGCATTCTTACAGCTGGTTCGTTCTCTAAGTAGCCACACATAAATTCTAATCTGTGCTCTAATGACCAGTTGGGAGGAAAACAATGAGGGAATTAATGAAGCCATGCTTGTGGATGAATGTCGTTGCCAGAATTCTTAAATGTTTTGAATTTATGTGTAGTAATGAACAGCTTTATAGTCAAAGTCATCATGTCGGCGAGTCGCATAACGGTCATTGTTACGTCGTGTCGGCGGTTCCATCTCAAAATTCGGTGCACCTTGCCAATTTCTTTCATAATTTCCGAAATGCCCTGTGTTATTATGTTGTGGCTTTTCCGTATTTCTAAGTCCCTGTTCCCGTGTTGGAGCGCGAGTCTCCTCTGAAATATGTAATTCTTGTATTACTTGTGCCAACTGATCTTGTACTTCCCGGATTTCTCTTTTGTGTTGCGTATTAATTTGATTCTGATTTTGTTTGAATTTCTTAATTTGTTCATACTCTTCTGTGTCAGTGAAGGCTATGGGTCTAATGTCATTCAGATCATCATCTACCTTTGTAGATAAGTTAGTGAACTGATCCGAAAGTTCGGCTACTTTCTCCGATAATGAACTGATTTCCACAGTGTGTTTTTCTGAACCAAGTTTCAGAGTGTCCATTTGTGTTGAAAACGTATCTACTGTGTCCTTGAACTTTTCCTGAGTTTTTGCAAGTTGCGTAACCGAATCGGTAGATGCAACTGAGTCAATTTTAGCTTGCAAGGTGTCGTGATTTTTCATGAAGAATAGTTTACAGTTCCTTTATGGCTGCTTCGTGATTCTGTAATGCATTTTCATGACGCGAAAAAATAAGTTGTAAATGTTCACAAATTTGTGTTTTTACTTCATTACGGACTTTTTGACATCTCGATTCGATTTTAAGTAACTCAGCAGTTAAACCTTCACGTGTTTGTTCAAGCGCGGTGTCTAACATTTGAAGCTGTTGCTGTGTTTGTCTCTGGTTTTGTTCCATTGTGTCTAACTTTCGAAGGTTTGTTCCATTGTGTCTAACTTTTGAGGCTTTTGTCCCATTTGTTTCTGATTTTGTTCAAGCGTTGTGTCTAACTTTTGTAGCCTTTGTCCCATTTGTTGCATTAACTGTAATAACAATGCATTGGTGTCTGAAACATGTTCCTCACTGCTATTCGGCAGTGTATTTGAACCGGCAATATTCGCATTTTGAAAATCAGAAAATGTGTCTTGACTTACTTGAGAAAACGGTGAGGACGCAAAATCTGAATCTACAGTATTTGCAAGATTGTGTTCTGTCATTTCGGAATCCTGAGGCGAGCTGTTGCCGAACAATAGATCGATAATGCTTCCCTCTTCACTAATTGTTTCACTGTCTACACCATTATTTGCCGCCTGCTCCATTTCCCTATGCACAATTACCAAATTACTAATTTGAATGTCTGTAAATTCATTACACGGAGCCGGCCGGTATGGCCGTGCGGTTCTAGGCGTTTCAATCTGGAACCGCGTGATCGCTACGGCCGCAGTTTCGAATCCTGCCTCGGGCATGGATGTGTGTGATGTCCTTAGGTTAGTTAGGTTTAAGTAGTTCTAAGTTCTAGGGGACTGATGACCACAGATGTTAAGTCCCATAGTGCTCAGAGCCATTTGAACTATCATTACACAGTAGTGCTGATAAGCTACGTTCGTCGTCACCATCATTTCTCAATTTACTTTGGAGCCTGTTGATACTTTTTTCACTCGCCATAATTATCACGTATTTCACAGGATAACAAGAAAAGCACAATTTGAAGAGCAAAAAGAAGAAAACACATTAACATAGCACTGAAAATAATATCTAATTAATTGCAAGCGCAGCTGCTAAATACTTGGTGCAAATCTACATGCATGCCACAACTGTTTTACTGTACAACAATGAAAAACTACAACTACAAAGGAAAATTTCTCTACAATTACGTTCTAGTAATAAACAATAGCTACACTAATTACACAAACTGCAAGAAAAGAATCAGAAGATTCCAGTGAGGTATCCTCGGCTAAGGGTCGACATATGAAACCTCCCCTTAGAAAAATTATAAATGATTGAGCTGATAAGCCCCTTACGTTATTTGATTTTCAAACAGCTGAGCAAAATTGAACTTACTCAGACATTTCTCTCTTTACTTGTTCTGATCATCACTAAACTGACACACAATATTTTTAGCGCAACGCAGTCTATCAATAATCCCTACAAAAGAATGGCCCTGACTAACAATAACGTATACCTTTCATGAATCACTTACCTCACAAAAATCTTCGTTACTCGAACTACTGCAATACAGCAAGCGCCAATACTGCCAGCTAAATAAAAGATTCTAACTACTGAAGGCACTAACTACTGATAGGTATAGTTAGAAAATGAAAGATTTTGATAGAGAACAAACAATGTATTTACCTTAATAGTGTTCAAAAGTCATTAATTAATTATATATATATATATATATATATATATATATATATATATATATATATATATATATATGTCAGTTCATGACATCCAGTCTTACAAATTTACTGTTTCTGATGAACACATGTCCAGATCATCCGCTCTCTCCCCACATCCACCACTGCTGGCGGCTCACCTCCAACTGCGCAACGGTACGCGCTGTTCACATCCACCTGCCTAGCACTACAATAGCGAATATTTTATTCATGTGCCATTTTATTGTCATCTTGGCTTTACCATGCATAGATTTTTCGGCTGCAAATGCTGCATTGCATTGACCTTTACCAGTACCCCCTCTCGCACGCATTGCCTTAAATTAAGCAGTTAAAATTTGATCGGGGGTGTGACGTGCTTCATTTGCTGCGTATGCGATGTTGTGTTCCATACATGTTTCTTATAGCAGATTATTCCTTCTATCAAGCGCTTACCCTTATTCTAGGGCCACAGTACTTATATCCAGGAATGTGTAATTCGACTGGTGGTTTGTCGAGAATACCGCCTCCTCCTCTAATACGTCTCCTATCACACATGTTATGATATTGACGTGGTTGTGATCTGCGCACCCTGGTATATAGCAAATCGTCAGCGTCGATCCAGCTGTCTTCTGATGCAGGAAAACCAAGACATTTAACTAACGCTCTATTCCCTCGACGTCTTATGACTTCTCCACGAGGTACACATCTGGGTCCGAGCTCTTCTGTAGCTCGTCTGTGTAAAAGCATCCTGCAATTTCAGCACCACTGCTGCCCTTTAAGAGGTAGGTTCTAGGATTTGTTCTCTGCACTTTGAAAACTATGAGTATCTCGGTTGACCAGTTTGGCATGTATGACTTTTCAAATGCTGTCTTGTGTTTTGACGTATGTACTAAATCACCTACATTAAATTGCTGTTTAGGTGAATTTTGCATTTTAATATGATTTCATACCGTATTTAGAAGTCTATTATCATGAAGATGGATTGGTCTCATTTTTATTGTGCAATGTTTGTTTCGACTATACTGTGCAATTATTTGAGGGAGGATTTCGGTCCATTTGGGCTTTCACTAACCAGATGTTCAATGATACTCGCCTTCAGGTAGGTGAATGTGGAGTAGTAGTTATCTATGCTATACCGCTTCATCACAGTCTTGAAATATCTATTGTAAAATTCGCTGCCATGATCTGTTTGAAGGTTGTCTGGGCTTCGATTCATCCCCATCTGCAGCAATCGCTCAAACACATGCACGGTATTCTTCCCTGTTTTCGTTTTCACGGGTGATGCCCAGGCAAATTTAGAATAAATATCAAAAACCATCAAAATATATTTGAATCCATTATCACACGTGAATATTCCCTCCTGTCCACAAGATCCACCAGCCACAGCCGCCCAAACCTTTAACCATAAGATATCTACGAGGGACTGTTTTGCCTGCTGGTACGTGTAGTTGTTGATCTAAAATCTCCATACTTATTCGATGATACCTCTCTCTCTAAGTTCAGAAATTGTTGAAACGACTTCAGCGGAATCAGCTGTATTACCAGCAGCAGCTGATGCTATGAGCAGACGTAGCCAATCTATTATCTCACTGGTGTCGTCGTAATATATATATAGCGGGAGTCGATTGCTCGTTCTTTTATGCTGAATATCAATGCCATTGCCGCTGCTATTTTTTCACCATTCAGTATAGGTTTAAAAAGGAACTTAATAATTTTTTCTTATTGATAAATGTATAGATAATTATTCGACTCTCATACCAAAGGTCCATTTAAAAAGTATTTAAAACTGACGGGCGAAAGAAGGTTTACGCTCTTCTTTTATTAGCTTTAGTAATAGTTATCTTTCGTTGTTCTTGTGTCATGATGATAAGACGTGCTGTGTAACAGCTAGTGAAATTGTGTTAAATAATGAAAGCAACTGCTGAAACGAAGCGACTTTCTTATTTACGATACCATGGATCCCAGATTCTGTAGCTCTGGAAGATTATTATTATTTTAATTTTATATGGAGAATTTAGATGGAGGCGACGATCTTGACGACGGCGCTGCTCAACAATATAGGTACGTGAAGGTGTTCATCTATTTCCCTTCGTGGCCGCTAATGTCAGTTTCAATATTTAGGTCATTTTGCCGCGACATTCAGATCCAGCCATATTTCTTTTCATTTAATTACGAAGTCCAATTATTTTCTTTCTTAGATGAATAAATGCATTTTTTCCACAATTCTTTTTACGCAAGCCACGGGGAATGATTGTACTTAGAACGTACTTGTCTCTATCCCGGTCGTACGTTCACATACATTCGAGTGTATACCAACGTAACTCTACTTACGACCCATTTCCTTCACAGTATTAATTCTTATTTTGAACCACTCACTCGCGAATGTACGTGCCTTCTTATTTTGTGTAGTAATTCGGATGTATTTCTTAATAACGTTATTTTTAATATTCAATGGTTTAGTTTCCACAATTGACCTTTGCCTGTGTCGCAACGGCGCTTCCCGCGAAATATTTGTTACGTGACGTTCATAATAGCTTCATTTCAAAATTACGACACCGGCTGACTAAGCTTCTAACAATTTAACAGGGTGGTTACAGGTTTTGTAATGTATTTGCATTTTACATTGCTTCAGCTTTTTGCATTCTTATGCTGATCAGTAAAATTCGATATTTCACGATGCATTTCCAGTTATTTAGGCGAATAATTTACAGTTTTTCTGGGTCTTAGGAAAATTAGGTTCAGTAGATCAGGTGATCTTTGAAACTATCATCAGCCTTTCTTCGTTTAAAGTTGTAGGCTGCGTGCTCAACATGTATGGTTTTTGACCACAGACACCCTATGTTTTATGAAGATGATCATGATATTTGGTTTGTGGGGCGCTCAACGGCGCTGTTATCAGCTCTCGTACAAAGTTCCAATGTTTAGACAGTCCATACTCGCCACTTAGATGAATGATGAAAGTTCCTGTCTTTACACAGTCCATACTCGCCACTTTCATGAATGATGATGAAATGATGCGGACAACACAAACACCCAGTCCCCGAGCGGAGAAAATCGCCGACCTTGCCGGGAATCGAAACCGGGACCCCGTGATCCAGAGGCATCACCCCTACGTTTTGAAACTTCCTGGCAGATTAAAACTTTGTGCCGGACCGAGACTCGAACTAAGGACCTTTCCCTTTCGCGGGCAAGTGCTCTACCATCTGAGCTTGACGGGGCGTGAGTTGTGCTTGAGTAGCACAAAGTTTTAATCTGCCAGGAAGTTTCATATCAGCGCACACTCCACTGCAGGGTGAAAATCTCATTCTGTACGCTATGTTTTGTCTGTCCTAGTGTCACTGTGACGGTTAATGAAGCCCGCAATAGTGTCGTCGTCGTTGTTATGGAATTTCGCTGAGAGTTCATCGAGAGATTCAGTAACTGGTTTGAAGATTTCTCGCAGTGTTTGCTCCCGTTTCAAATGCCCTAATCTCAGCAACCGTAACTTCTCTCAAACGACCTTCCGTGCCTCGATGACCATATGCTTGGTCGACATATCATTTTACGCTAATCGCACTTCTGTGCAGCGTGAGGTTTATATTTCCGCTCTTCTTCTTCTTACTGCTCTCTCTTCTCGGCAACAGCTATTTTCCCTTCAGTTAAGTCTCCTATTTTCATTTCAGTTGCATTAACCCGTAAACAGAATGTCCCCTTCTCAATAACAGTTATTTCCGCTTCTGTTAAGTCATTTACTTTCTTTTCGATTGTATTAACCCCATCATTCAGTGTATTGTTCAGTGTCAGAAAGTTCAAATGGCTCTAAGCACTACGGGACTTAACATCTGAGGTCATCAGTCCTCTAGACTTAGAACTACTTACATCTTACTAACCTAAGGACATCCCACACATCCATGCTCGAGGCAGGATTCGAACCTGCGACCGTAGTAGCAACGCGGTTCCTGACTGAAGCGCCTAGAACCGCTCGGCCACAGCGGCCGGCAGTCTCAGAAGGGTACGACAATACGTCTCTAGTTCCTTGTGTACGCCTCCGACTTTACATTTGTGAGTTTGAATTTTCGCGTCCATTTACAAGCTAATATTTTGTCCATGCACACCGATCCTATCAGACTGAGCTCTTGGCATGCATGCGAATTTATCCATGGTAATGTATATATCGATGTACTCACCTCTTTCCATGGCTGTATGTATAGGAACTCCTGGAAGTTCTATCTATATCTTGCTTCATTCGTTTTTTTTTTTTAATTTTTTTTTATCATTAACGAGAAACCCATACTGTGAGTGATTCCACCAATCCTGACATACCTTTACAAAATCATTGAACGACGTACCGGTTCCTATATGAGCCTGGTAAATTATTTTTAAATTCATATTGTCCTATTTGAATGCTATAAGTAGGTTTGCATATCACTCACCAGCTGTTTTGGGATTCTGGAATATGTCTGACTCAGGTAAAATACATCAACAGCCATATGGCCACCAAAAAGGAAATATCGTCGAATTTGATCTTGTTTTTCCACAGCAACATGAACACATGAACACTGTTTTTGGTTTTACTTTTTCCAGTGGATAGATGTCATTGCTCTCACTGAATGTCGTGTACGTCACGCCATCTACACCCTGCAATATGTCCTGTAATATTTGGCATTTTGGCTGAAACAGTATTTTTGAAAATACACAAACATGGTCAAAGCAGATTTTATACGGATGTGTTAGCAGTGACATGAGAACATTTGTCTTGCCACAGTTGGATGGATCTACAATTATTGCACTATGTTGTCAGGAACGAGTACACCATTCTTCTACCGGTCTGCTTGTGCGTCATCACAGCTCGAGTCGCTTACAACAAAGTTTTGATTCTTTACCCACCCTGCTATGATACCTACTACATCAGTTACTGGGATGGAATGGGTTTTTGTAGAAAATAATGAACACTTTGCCCTGCCAAGCTACTGACTATGTAGGGCACAGGCGTCCAATGGGCTTTTATAGAGAATTTGGTGAAATTAAGTTATTTTCTGTTGTTGCATATTTGCAGTGAAAAAACTGGTAGTAATTCCTTTAGTACTTGTAATATAATGTAGGGTAAGAAATAAAAACACATACATGGTTATATACACTTTTATTCAGTAATCATACACAGGATGCACAACATCAACAGGTTCTTTCTTTATAGTAACACCAGACAGAATATAGAAAATGAAGCATTTTTGTAAGTACAGATTTCAGCACTTGTTTCTCTCATACTTATTGGCAATACATTAGTTTCCGTTGGCACCATACTAACCCACTGTTCGTAGTCGTCTACATGCACAGTATGTAACCTCCGCCTCACTTATCGACCTTAATGACAGTGAAAAATTAAACCGCGTGTACCTACTGGAAATTTGGGAAAAGCAATCGTCACCGAAGTTAATCTGTCGGTAAAGAGGGAGGAAAGGGTTACATCTAAATGAAAGGAAAAATGCAAATGAAACTGGTGGAAATTAATTTTGAAAAGGGGTAAAGTTAATAAAGAAAGTAAATGTGCGGCCGTTACGTTAACAATTAACTAGCGGTAATTAGATATTTGAGATTTGGGGGAAATTACGGTCGCCAGTCCTATGGACAATTACTATAGTAACTGAAAGAGAAACACATATAATTAGCACTAGAAGTGTGGCAACTGAAGGTTGACACGTCTAGTTTGAAAACTGAAAGTTTGTCAGAAGTAATAAACTTCGCTACACTCTGACTTAATTTAGCAAAAGAATTAATAAAATCGGAAAATTGAAAGTTAATTCAGTGACTGAAATTAATAGTGAGCTTTCTTTCTGAAGCACATCGAAATTCAGTAAAATACGGTTAGTCTTGGGCTACCTCAACAATCACTTCAAAAGCTACTTGAATCTACGCAATTTAGAAATAAGAGATTTAACTATGAACTTGAATTAAATGATTCTGAACAATTAACAATAGTAAAATTTAGTACGTACCAAGCTGAACTGCAGTCACAGGTAAGCTAAAATACAGTAACAAAACTCGCACTCTTAATTTGTGCTTGTGTAATATAAATATTGTAGCCAGCTATGAATACCTTACCTCAACTTTGAAATTAAAGCAGTGAAATCGAATGATATTACTTTAATCCTGGCGTTTGAATTTCAACGACATTCGGGTTCATTCCGGAAAAGGAAGGGACCCTGCTTGGTAATGCAGTTGGGACAATGAGCAACAAAGGTTCATGCTACGTTGCTGTAATTTAGTGAGAAAAATTTAACAGTTTGTAAAGCTGAGGTCTGCTATACAGTTCTAAAACTTTACGTGCTACCAGTCTTCCTTGTTGGTTGATAGAAGGTTTGAAGTCGTCGATCGAGGAGGTGGCGACAGTCACTCATTGTCGGCCGTCGATTTTGCAGAAGCTGGATGTTGGCGCGCCTTCTTCTCGACACGGTCTCCACCCGAAACGGACTCTTGATGTGTGCCAGCTAACGCTTCCCGTCCGCGACACCATGTCAGAAACTAACATAGTCGAGCGCAATTACATGCTGCCAAACCCCGAAAGCGCGGCAACTCGCGGGAGTGTCACACAACAAACCTGCTCCATTGCACTACTCCAGCCACACCAGGGGGGTGAAACTCATATAGGGATTTCCGGTAACACGACGTTGGTTTGGTCCCAGGCCACTTGGAGCGCTTCAAGTTTAGCAATTTATAGTCTCGTGTTCCTATTGGATGACGTAGTCTTCCATAATTGTTTTGGTATCGTAGCAACGTGATCGTGCTTTTTCGCTTAAATTGCAGTGTAAGTATGTTGCTATTATTCTGCTTAATTTTTGGATGTATTCGTAATATTTGATGGTGTGATGATTCAGTATTTACTTTTTTACTTTTGTTTCATATAGAACACGAGGTTGTATCATCACATTACGTTCTGTGGACTCCTGTATATTTGTTCCTGCAAAGAAATACAATTTCCGTTGCTCAGTTTACTTAAAGGGTAAGTATATTTCTTATTTCTGTTCATATTTCCTCGTATTTCATAGAGAATCCCATGCTAGCAGCTTTTGACATAGTTGGTATTCAACTTTCCGAATCCTGTAATGGAATATAATTCTGGCTTTGATTCATCTTCCTTTTTGCCACAAAGTACTCTTAGTGACATAATAAGTACCATTTATTGTGCCGTTTACTACATACCAAATATTGGACGTGTTACAATTGATTCGTAATGCCTCGAGTGTGTTCTATTTCCCGTTCTCGATCGTAAATATTCTGTACAGTACATAACACTCTATCCAGGTTAAAAGTGTTTGTTGCTGTTGTATCGACAAAGGTTGAGTTCTCACATAATAAGACATTTGTTTGGAAGTGACACAAAGCAGATCCTTCAAGCAGTTGGACATTTACACGTATTATTGTGGCAATATACAATACAGTAGAAATCTTCTCGCACTTTAATGCTCAACACACTGTAATACAGATTTACAGCTGTAACTGTTACTGATAATGTACAGTTGAATTTGGTATCTACCATGGTGTCTAGATGCTGAAATATACTGAAATGGTACAATAAGCAGTGTTTCTACTGCCTGATAGCACTGTTTAACGAAGTAGTGTTAAATATAGAATATAGTGCAATTACTCCCACGCAATTATATATAGAGTGATGTGCATATCCGTAGTAGAAATGAGAATTTGTTTCGTTTTTTCACTATTTTGTAGCAATACCACATCAGATTACAAGCCATGATAACAGTTATCAATACTTCAGTACAGGATAGCTGCATTTAGACATAAGCTAATATGATTTTTGATAGTGAAATTAATTTCACATTGAGTTTTCGTTAACATTAATCAATGTAAACCATATCTGATCTTTTTTCCACGTTCCTAATTTTTGGTTTGAATAACATTTCAGACACATGAGGATGGATCATACAGGAAGAGAAGAATCCAATTTGAGATTGAAATTGAAATACTCGTGCAAGTTTCCCGGATGCAGGAGTAGTTATTATGTAAAAACAAATTCCAAACACAAGAAGAAACATTTCTATAAATTTCCAGCTGCATCAAAAAGTGAGACATTAAAGAAGTGGAAATTGATCTGTAATATAGATGAAGGTGTCAACTGTAGTTATTATTATGTGTGTCAGGATCATTTTTATGAAGCAGATTTTGTGAACTTTACTAGACACAGGCTAAACCCTGGTGTTATACCAAAGCACATGGAATTGGTGTTGTATCACCCTCCCCCCACCCATCTGTGTTACACTGGTGGTGGTGGAGGTTTCACCGCATCGGGTGCAAATACAAGTGTGCACGAGACAGGTCACAATGCAAAATCTACAGTAATACAACGAAGCAGTCCCCCTTTACAGAGCACAGATGATGGTGAGTACAGCTTTTTATCCTCACCTGTTTATGATGTTGAAAGTAGTCCAGGTGTAATGGGATCTGACGTTTCTAAACGTGATTTAACTCCAAGAAAACACAAAATGTATAAACTGCATAGAATTAGTTTCCAGAGTGTGTAAATTGAAAAAAACAGCTATAGAATGAGAGGATAAATTGAAAATTCTAAAAGAGTTGTATGATGACAGGAAATTTCAGTTAATTGAAGAAGAGTTGAATGATGTGACTAAAACTTTTGTTAATAGTCAGTTAAGAAATGCCAATATGCAGCCCACAGCAGTATGGTGGTCTATACAAGATAAGGCATTTGCTTTATCTATTTATAAGCGTAGTCCCCGATTGTACAGATATTTGGCCACATACTTCTCCCTTCCATCTGTCAGGCTGCTCAAGGGAGTGCTTTCCCACATACCATTTGATACAGGACTTAATCCAGCTTTATTAAACTTTTTAGCAAGGGAAGTAAGTAATATGCATGAAAATGACAAGTATTGTGCTCTACTTTGTGATGCAATGGATGATGGTATGTACTATGATGCACACAAACAGCTAATCTATGGGTATCAGGACTTTGGTCATTTAGGACGTTCACCTGTAGCTGCTAGTCAAGCATTGGTTTTTATGCTGAAAGGCATTCACAGAACTTGGAAACAAGTTCTAGCATATTACTTTACCGCAACCACTTTCCACTACACCCATTTGAAATCACTCATTGTTCACATCATAAGTGAACTACAGAATATTGGGTTCAAAGTGGTTTGTACTGTATGTGACCAGAATGCAACAAACCAAAAGGCCCTTAAGCAACTGTGTGAAGCAAATTTGTTGAAGCCCAGTATATTTCATTTTGTTGTCAATAATCAACCAATTGTTACCATTTATGATGTACCACATCTGCTCAAAAACACTAGAAATGCTTTGATAGATAATAAAATTCAATTTGAACCTCACATAGCAGCAAAGTTTCAGTACATCAGTACAGTGTTCTTTTTGGATTAAAAAAAATGGTTAAAAACTCTACCCAAATTAAAGGCACAACACTTTAACTTTTCTGATTCCCATGTCAAAATGAAGGTAAAAGTTGCTGCTACGCAAATGAGCCATACTGTTGCAGCTGCAATTGAAACATATGTTTCTACTCACACTTTACCATCTGAAGCTATACATACAGCTGAGTTTGTGGAAAAGGTAGATAATCTCTTTGATTCACTCAACAGTAATGAGCAATATCCCAGGGATGGAAAACAATTTAGGTGTGCTTTATCAGAAAATTCGCCACATTTAGAAATGTGGTATAGCATATTGAGGGAAATAGGCAACTGGCAAATAATAGATTTAAAAACGGGAAGAAACAAGACTAATATGTTTAGCTTCATAAAAGGTTGGCAGATTACATTACAGTCTATTATTTTCTTGTGGAAGACCTTGAAAGTGGTTGGCTTTAAGTATTTAAATTTAAAGGCGTTCAATCTAGATGCTTTAGAAAATTTCTTTTGTTGTATAAGACAACATGGTATTGCTAACACAAACCCAAATTGTTTTCAATTTGTACAAGCTCTGAAGACTTGTGTTGTCAATCATATGACTTTGCCTTTCAAAGCCATGAGTGTAAGTAACTGTGAAAATGATGATTACACTCCCTTGAGCAGTTTGTGTCACTTTTTGGCAGCTAGTGGTAGGAGTGAACATTTAAGTGAATGTGAGATGAATGACACTGATACACATGAGCAAATTTATTCTTACTCAGATGGTATCATCGAGTCTGTAGAAGATCAACAATCCTTTGCCTATGTAGCAGGCTATGTACTAAAAGCCATAGATGTACCAGATGATTATGAAACATGTAATACCAGTCTCTACTCTTCTGAAAATCTGAAAATCATTTGTTTACCTCATTTAAAGAGAATAGTGAGGAGCATTCTCATTTGAAATATGCAAGTGAAAGAGTCATGATTTTCCTAAGGGCACTCCATGATCAGCTGTATGAGTATCTAAATAGTCATGGTCACACAACAAGACTACATGATAATTTAAAAAAAAACATTTGTTCTGTCTCACACAACAATTTGTAATAAACATGACACTGAAGAGAGACTTCTGAAGACAAGTATTCCATTTATAATATACGACTATGTGAAAGAAAAGAAATTTACAAACAAGAGGAAATTGTGTATGCAACAACTTAAAAAGAAGTTCAAATCATGTTAAAAGACTTTGTATTTCAGTGTTTATTATGTGTACAATGAGAGTAAGCTCCCTATACATATACAAATGTTGTGTTAAAAGCAGAGAATTATATGTTCTTGTATCAAAATCATGCCTTTGATTTGTTATGACAAAATCTGGTAATTCAGCAGGAACATAACTTAACACTTTCTAGATGTGATGATTGGACTCTAAAAGTATTATGAATAAAGTGCTGTCAAGGGGAATTTCTGTTAATTTTCAGTAGTGTATCAAACAAAGTTTTCAAAGAGGAAGTAAATAAATAAAAATGTTAAAAATAAATGTTGTTCCAGCGTCTTCTTTCATTATTTAACAAATTAAAAGAGTGTCTACCTGCTCTGTTCCCAATTTGTTTTTCAGTTGATGTAAAGTATGTAACCTCCCCACAAAAAATAAAAGAAAATATTTAAATGAGAATAGACAACGTGCTAAGTGTAACCTCCCCGTGAAAATATTAAAGTGAAAAGGATTGAATAGAATTGCAAATAGTGCCAAATGTTAGCTTCCCACAGTAATAAAAGTCAATGATAATAAAAATGTGCAAAAATGTTAAGTCCCCACAAAATTAAGGTTTAGATCAACCTGATAAATTTTATAAGGGCAGCTGCGCTGACCTTAGGACCTGTGCAATAATTAATCTGATGAATTGATTCTGGGAGTAAAAGCATAGGAAATGTTGTTTCAATTGTAATGATTATTTTCTTAAAAACGATTGCTTTGAAAACAAAATTATTATTGGGGCATTTCTTGAATAAATTAATTACAATTAACGTACATTACATTATCCGATGTGCGCAATGCTGCTAACATTACCTTATTTAAAAATATACCTCGTCCCGAACCTTGACCAGAGACCCATTCGACGCCCTCCGACTCCTCACTCACAACTCCGACAGGCAACTGCTAACTCGCAACAGAACTACATGCTCTTGCGACTCGCTACGTACAACTACTTTCTCGCAACTGAACACTCGCGCAGTCAAGCGCAGACTAGCAACGATAAATAACTCTCTGGTCAGAGATTCTGTCATGCCTTGCCATCGCTGCTACTGAATACATACGTGTTTCATAACCCTCCACTGAGGGGGCAAAAATTTGGCAGCGATGGTGAGTCATTTGGACTTGCCATAAGCAACAAATTTTTTCTTAACTAATTAACTTTACAATCACAGAATATACAGATGTAGAACATGCAGTAAATGTGGTGCACATGCACTGAGTACAAAACATATTAGACAATAACAAAACGTGAGTACAAAACATATCAACAAATGACATAAGTACACATGCACTGAAAAATTCTTTAGCATTTTCACAACAAATAAACGTAATGCCAAAAATCATGTTGACAAGTGACATAAGTGCACATGCACTGCAGTTCAGAACATATCAGCAAATCAAAATGTACATACAATGAGTAGTAATCATGTTAGAAAAATGACAAAAGTGCACACACACTAAAATTCAGAATACATCAGCAAATCACAAAATGTATATACAATAAGTAATAATCATGTTAGAAAATGACAAAAGTGCACACGCACTGAAAAACTCTTTAGCATTTTCACAACAAATAAACAAAATTGCAAAAAAATCATGTTGACAAGTGACATAAGTGCACATGCACTGTAGTTCAGAATATATCAGCAAATCAAAATGTACATACCATGAGTAGTAATCATGTTAGAAAATGACAAAAATGCACATGCACTGAAATTCACAATATATCGAAAAAAATGTATAGGCCATGAATACAAATGATGTTGGCAAAAAATGATTTTCACTATGTTACAAGAATTAGGATAGGAAAGGGAAGGATTGCATCATGGTTGTAGCACTTTAGGTTGCTTGCAGCTGCACTGAAAGCCCATATCTTTTCACAGAAGTACAACACCAAGTCAGACAATCTGAAGTTCTTTTCCCAGAAGTATTTATCAGCATACCTAAGACACTGAAATGTCATAGTAATATTCCATGTTATCATTTTGGCAGTACATCAGGTACACCAAACAGTGGGACCATAATAACGTCTCCATCGCTCACGGTGGTGGACAGCAAGTCGTGTCAACACCACGCTCTTACAAGGCACACCAACGTAGAATTAGTGCAAAAACCAAATATAGTGCTCCATGATCAAGAGGATATACAGGACAAATGGATATTACAGTAATTCAGGGTAGGTAGTTAGGTCAGAAAGTGAAGGACATTAAGTCACAAACTAGTCTTCATTGGGAATTACATTAGTAGTTTGCGGCATTCATAGCCCAGTTATTGAACATTTCTGTACCATGTATGTAGTATTACAGAAAAATGTTCATTAATTGATTTACAGACAAAATTGTCATTGGTCATTTCAATACCATAATCAGTAGCGTTCATTTCCCAATTACAAAGCATAATCAGTAGCATTCATAGTTACAAAGCATTATTAATCATTGGTCATTTCAATACCGTAATCAGTAGCATTCATTTTTCAAGTGACATATTATTCATAGCTGATCAGCATTACTCAGAACTCTCTTAAACTGGTATCATTATTTGGGACTGGTAATAAATTTTTTTGTTAGCAATGCATTGCTTTGGGTAATTATAGGGGAAAGCAAGGAAAAAAAAGTTTGCTTCTGGGTTATTGCTGTAAATGAAAATGTGTAACGTCATTTGTCATGAGTCCGCTGTTGCAAGATTATGAAACAAGTAGAGTATATGTAATCACATTCATAAATGACAAAGATTTAATGAACAACTGCTTATAGCACATTAATTTCATAAAAAAATTCTCCTGCAAAATATACAAAAAATGGATTATGAAGCTGAAAGAAGAAATGCATTTTATGCTGAAAAGTAGTGAACTTCGAATTAACAGGTAGTGAAATGTGTATAAAAATGTGTTCCATAGCTGTCCTTTCCAAAACCTTCAGTCATTATACTATGCAATATAACACCTGCTGTCAAAGTGAACTGCAACAAATACTTAAATAACTACATAGCATGAATACATAACTTCCACATTATCCTCATCTGTAAAGAAAAACTTCATTATCCATCATGTCATTATCTATATTATCATAACTCCATTATTATCATCACCTGTAAAGAAAAACTTCATTATCCATAGTAGCATATTCTTCATCATTATTCATCAGCATTCATTATCATCTGCAAAAAGAAAAATCATTTCATTACTCATTACATAACTATTCCTTATCTCTAGCATATTCCATCACTAAAACTAAGATGTGTAGTTCTGTCTGACAGCCTGCATCAATCGCCTTGTATTCTGAAAGAAAAAATTAGTTAAGACTGCTATTCTACGATGTGTATAGTATATTCTTGTTAATGCTTGTTAATCCTGATCCATCACGAGGTTTGCATCTTCTTTCATTCATTCCGAATGTGAAATTCCCATTTCTGTTTAATTTATTTCTTTTATGCATCATTTCTTTCTGAAATTGATGAACAAAGATTAATGTCTTGCATTTACATCATATGCTCACTAAATAATGACTGGTTTATGATAACATAATTAAGCATACAGCATACCATGACAGAAAACGTAATATGAAAAAAGATAGACAGTGTTCAAATGCATAAATGTACACAGAATATCACAATGCAGCAGCAAAAAATGTAAAACAGTCACGATGTTGAGATATCATAGGGCAAAAATGTCAAAGTCAACTGGTGTGTGTTATATCTTAATTATTTCACAGTGCATATAAACAAAATATGAAAACAATCGTACATACATAAAAAAATGATGACAAGAAATGTGACCTTTGAGTTCACCTTGTATGTTGTGTAGTTAGTAGAGGCGAGAATTAAAGACTTTAATGGAGAGAATTTAATAAAATTAGTATGTCACTAGATAAAATTGCATAATTATTCATAAGATACGTGAGTTTCTCTCGAAAAAATGTGCACAGTCTGATATGTAACGACAAGAAGAGCGACCTGCTAACCTTACCTTGCCGGGCACTTGCCAAGAAAAAATACGATAATCGTCAATAAGTTGTCACATAAATATAATTGCAGAAATAGTCATAAATGTGTAAATTCATCTGGAAAATATGCACGGTCTGATGTGTAACGACAAGAAGAGCGACCTGCTAACCTTACCTTGCCGGGCACTTGCCAAGAAAAAATACGATAATCATCAATAATTAGTCATGTGAATATAATTGCATAAGTGATCATAAAAATTAGTAAATGGCATCATAGTATGTTAAATCATAAAGTATCTTCATTCAATAAAGGGTTTAATATTGGAGACATGGTGGTTGCCTTTACTTTTTCTGGTTCTCAGAGTTTCGACGTGTACAACATTGGGGTGAGGAATGTTGCGAATCCGATATGGACCTGCGTATAGAAGTTCAAATTTACTGCACTTACCTTTTATTCTGCTGGATAAATAGTGTGTACTTACTAATATCTTCTGTCCAATGTGAAAGTCACGGCGTATACAAACTTGTTTTTGCTGTCTTCTCTGGCGCTCTGCGGCACGTTTGATGTTGTTCAGCGCAATGTTAATTATTTCATGCTATCGTAGTCGACGAGATGTAGGAAAGTTTACTAATTCTGTAATTTTGTTAGGTGGTTCAACATTTTTCAGTATAACAGACGGAGAGAGCATCGTGGATTCATTTGGTATGGAATTAATTACATCTTGGAATGAGAATATATGTATGTCCCAATCAATAAGTCTTTTGTGGCAGTATATTCTACACAGTTTACCAATTTCTTTCATTAATCGTTCACAAGGGTTCGAAGAAGCATGGTACCTGGATATATAGATTGGAGAAATGTTTCTAGTTCGTAACATACGTGTCCATATAGCAGAACAAAATTGTGATCCATTGTCAGAAATTACTTTCAACACATGACCTACATGAAATAGAAAATGCTTTACAAATGCTTTCGAAACGGTTTTAGCAGTAGCTTTGCGTAACAGAGTGAAAGTAACAAATTTTGAAGTTCAAACAGCGACAAAGATGTAACAGAAACCTCTATTAGTTCTCGGAATTGGACCAAAAATGTCTACAGCGGCCATATGTCTCAATTTAACAGGTACAATTGGATGTAATGGAGGAATATGTGAAGTTGTGTCTGACTTAGCTTTCTGGCAGATTTTACATGACGCTAAAACTCGTCGTATACGTTTCTCCATGTTGGTAAAATAACAGTTCTGTCTCAGTATAAGAAAACATTTTCTGGCTCCGTAATGTGCATAACTTAAATGAGTATACCATATTAATTTGTTAACCAGTTCGTCAGGAATGCATAATAACCAATTGTTGCTGTCAGGATGAGAGCGGTGAAACAGAATGTCATTGCGTACAGTGTAATGGTTTCTAATCGTAACATTATTCTTATCTTGCCAAAGGTGTTTAATTTCTTTCCACACGTTGTCTTTATTTTGCTCTTTTGCTATGTCCTGTAACGACGACGAAATAAAATTTTCAAATGCAACTTGCTGAATGTACATGACGCTCAAATTTGCTTTGCAGAAGTTGGTTGCGATGTCTTGCTGATTGTTGCTGAGAGAACGAGATAGTGCGTCTGTTACAATATTTTGTGTGCCGGGAATGTGAACTATTGTAAAATTAAATTCCTGTAAATAAAGTTTCCATCTACTTAACCTGTCGTGAGTAAATTTAGCTGAAAGTAAAAATTGTATTGCTCTATGGTCTGTGTAAACGGTGGTATGTCTTCCATAAAGAAAGTGCCGAAATCTCGTAAAATCCCATACAACACATAATGTTTCCAGTTCTGCAACGGAATAATTTCGTTCAGCAGGTGACAGAATGCGACTTGCAAATGCGATGTTTTTAATTACTGTTGAGCCATCTTCTTCAATTTCCTGAAAAATGTGTTCGCCTAAAGCGGTGTTGGAACTGTCGGTGGCAATGGAAAAATTTCTGGTAAGATCTGGGTGCGATAAAAGTGGTGCATTCAACAGAGCATGTTTCAGGTTCATAAATTCAGAATGTGCTTGCTTATCCCAAGACCAAATATTGTTTTTACCTGTCAATTGACATAATCTAGGTGTGTCTAAAGCAGAGTGATGAATAAATTTACGAAAAAAGTTAATTAAACCCAAAAAACTGCGTAGTTGCTTCTTCGTCGTAGGAACAGTAATGTCACGTAAAGCTTGAAGTTTTTCCGGATCAGGCGCAATGCCTTCTGCTGAAATTACATGTCCAAGAAATTTTATAGAAGTTTTGACAAAGTGCGATTTACTGAGACTAACTGTAAGTCCTTGTGCACGAAAAGTTCGTAACAGTTGTTCAAGAATCAGATTGTGTTCAGACCAGTTAGCTTCTGCAATAGGAATGTCGTCTACGTACGTCGTGATTCTGTCTTTAAGTTCTGTCAGAAGTATTGTGTTCAAACCGCGAATAAAAGCTGCAGAAGAAATAGTTAAACCGAATGGTAATTTGCAAAATTGATAACAGTCGCCAAAACAGAGAAAAGCTGTATACTTTCTGCAATTCGGATGAAGCTGAATTTGCCAAAATCCCGATTTTAAATCTAATGTAGAATAAATAGCCGTACCGTGAAATTTCTGTAGTAGTTCCTCTAGTGTCTGTGGTCGATCTGTTTCATTAATAATTACGTCATTGATGTGACGTGAATCAAGCACGAGGCGAAGTAAGCCATCCTTTTTCTTAACAATATGTAGCGGGTTTATGTACGGACTAACTGCCGGTTCTATAATTCCTTGGTCGAGCATATCTTGCAACTCTTTTTTAACTTGTTCTCTGTTGATATATGGAATGGGATAATGCTTTGCTTTAAATGTGTCGTGCTGTTTGACTTGAAATTCATACATAAAACCGGACATAGTACCAGGAATGTTGTCGAAAACTGGAGCCTGCTGTAAAAGAATTTTGTGTAGTTGCGTGCGTTCGTCATCTGTATTTGCACTGCTTTGTTTAACTTTGTCAGAAATCATCTGCATTACGTCGTAGTCAGCTTCGTCTGGAGTATTATAGTTATGTACGTACGTATCTGTGAACAATGTGGAATTACAATCTATGTTACGTGATACGGAAATGACCTCTGTGTCATTAATTGTTTGTTCTTCCGCAGATAAAGAGCGCTGAAACTCTAAAGCCAATTGTACTCGTACATTTTCATCCTTCAACATTAAACAGGAATTCTGAAAATCGATAACTGCGTCGTGTTGTACCAGAAAATTCGTACCTAAAATAACGTCTGTTGTCAATAAAGGAACAATCCAAAAATTTGAGTGAAATGTGTGACCTGCAATGCAAAATGATAAATGTGTCTGTAATTTAACGTCTACTCCTTTACTCGATACTGCTCCTTTTACTTTCGTTTTGCCTAATGGAAATGTAGGATAGGTATTCTCTTTGTTACACTCGTTAAAAGTTTCTTCATTTATTACAGACATAGGTGATCCGGAATCGATTACTGCTGAAAATTTCGATGAACCAATTTTAATTTCGATGACAGGATGTGAAATGGTTTTCTGAACAACTGCTCTTTCCTGTAAAAGAGTGTTTCGGATGTCGTCGAAAGTAATAACATTTTCGTGAACAACATTCTGCGTGTCAAAAGTAGTGCTTGTGTTACTGGAAGATGCGACCTGTACAGTATCTAGTAAAATTGTATCTGACGTATTATTATTGTCAGGACGATTCTGTGGCATTTCGACTATTTGAACTGTTCCATTATTTCTTCCAGACGTATTACGCTCTGGATGATATCAACTGTCGGGTTCATTCATGAGAATATATTCTTGTGGATAATTTTGCTGTTGGTAAGACCGACTGTTGCTAGATGTACTCTGAAAATTGTCCTCATTATTTTTACGTCTGTCGTAATAGTCATTCCTATACAGTGCATTGCGATAGGAATTGAAATACTGTGTTTTCTGTACGTAGTTGTTCCTTTGCTGCCGTGCGTTACTATTTGTTGTACCAGGGACTATACGTTCACTTGGTGAAACATTAAAGTTAGGTTGACCTTGTGCATTACATTGTTGGTTAGGTATGTTAACCGACTGGTTTTCATGCTGTTGTGGTGGAAAACGTCTATTGTTACAAAAATGTGGTTCCTGTTGCTGAAAATTTTGACGATATAGATAATTGGAATTTTGTCTGTTATTAAAGTTTTGGTGGTTGTCATTCCTAAAGCGTCTGTTACTTTTACTATTGAAATTACGTGGTTGATCGTAATTACTGTAAGTTTGCTGGCCTTGGTTGTTATATGAAAAATTTTTGTTTACGAAGGAATAGTCTGATTGCTGCACTTCTAAAAGCTGCAACAGATCCCTGAATGCCGAAATATTTTCTTTTTGCTGACCTGATAAAAGTGACACTCTTAATGACCGTGGTAATTTAGGAATGCATAATTGTATAAGTGCAGATTCACTGTATGGTTCACTTAGGTACTGGTTTTGTTGCACCATGTGTTC
This sequence comes from Schistocerca piceifrons, assembly GCF_021461385.2. Taxonomy (NCBI): domain Eukaryota; kingdom Metazoa; phylum Arthropoda; class Insecta; order Orthoptera; family Acrididae; genus Schistocerca; species Schistocerca piceifrons. The sequence goes on from NC_060138.1 coordinate 739,859,656, forward strand.
AGAAAATTGAGTGACACTGGGAAAGTTTGAGTTCTCATAATTCAGTAAGGTAATTAGTTGATCCTTAATTCCGCGCTGTGTCGTCTTCGACCAATACGCTGACAGAAAAGCATTCTGAAACTCTTCTACCGAATAGCATTGTCTCGCGATCGGTCTCATACGAGTTGCCGGTTCGCCTTCCAAAAAACTGCAAATAAATTCAAGTTTATGTGTTACGGGCCAAGTCGGTGGAGAAGCAAAGCTAAATTGTTGTATCCAATCTAGCGGATGAATCTGTGTTCTGTCATTTTTAAACACTTTAAATTTTCTCACTGACAGAAAATGTTTGTAATCAAAATTATCGTCTCTGTATGATGGAACAGGTTCATGATTGTAAGAGAATCTATTTGTCTGTATCTGTTCGGAATTTAAGTTGCGTACTCTCTGTATATTACCTAAATTATACGCGCTGCGTGAGTCTGACAAATGTTCACAAAGTGGCGTCTGCTGTGATGTGTTATTAACTGAAATATTTTTCATCTCTGTTACTTCTTGCTGTAAACATGACAATTTTCTACATAACGTGTTATTAGAGGAATCAATCTCATTGATTGTCTGCTGTAAATTTTGGAATTCAGGTGTTTGGTTAAACGAAATCGGTGCAGTATCTTCTGATTTGTTGTCATTATTACTTTCAGTAACATCGATACGACTGGCCAATTCATCACATTTTTCAGTCAGTATTTTTACCTGATCATCGTTTTTAGTGTCAGAAGCACTAATCTGTTTTTGTAATTTACGTGTGGTTTCGTTCAATTTTTTAATGTCAGCTTTGATGTCATCGGAATCCTGAGTTAGTTCTAATTGTTCGAGTCTGTCTGTCACTGTCTGAATATCTGCTGTGTGTGTATCTGTTTTTGATTTAAGATCAGAGATTTCATCACGTAATTCGGTGTTCAACTGTTCGATGGTATTAATTTTGTCTGATACTGTAGCAATATTGTTGTCTACGTATGTTTTTGCCTTCGCAAACATTTTACGTTTATCTTCTTGTCTCTGTGCAGTGATTGTTTCCATGACTTGACGTTTTACTTTATTTTGATCCTGTATAAATTTGCGGAAACGCGTATCACTGTTTTGTAGGTGAAGATTAAAACGTTCGTCAACTTGAGTGTTCTGTTGGTCGAATTTCGCGTCTATCTTTGCATCCATTGTGCGCGAAAGTTCTGCTGTCATTAGTGTAAACCCGTCGCGTAATTGTGTAGCTTTTTCAGAGCATTGTTTACCGACTGCACTTATTTCGTCTCTAAGTGTTTCTGTTGTGGCTGTTTGCATATCCCTTAATTCCTGAGCAACAGATTTAATTTCTTCGCTACTTTTCCTTGAACAAGCCTCAATTTCCTCGCGTAACTGTTCCTTAGTATCATGACACTGCGCGGCAATGGCTTTAATCTGTTCACTAAGCTGTCTCGATTTGTTGTCTAATTTTTCATTTAACTGTCTGGAATTGTTGTCTAATTTTTCATTAAGCTGTTGTTTGAGATTTTCGTTATTTTCATTAAGCTGTTGTTTGAGATCTTCTTTAAGTTGTTTGGAATTGTTGTCTAATTTTTCATTAAGCTCTTGTTTGAGATCTTCTTTAAGTTGTTTGGAATTGTTGTCTAATTTTTACTCTGTTGTTTACCCTGTTGTAGCAATATTGCCATAATTTGTTCCAAGGTAACATTACCTACTCTATTCTCTGTACTGTTTGATTGCGTACCTGCACTTGTCGCGTTTTGTGTGACCATTTGGTCATTCTGTAATTTACAAAAAGGATTGCCAGTCGAATGTACACTGTCGGTCACTATTTCGGAATTAAATGAATCCGTCGTACTTTCAGTACACTGTCCATTTTCATTAGAAAAATTTGTCTGTACGTTACTTGAATTTTCCAAACCGGGTGTGTTAAGCTGGGCAGCGCTCATTACAATAGGGCGCCCCGTGTCATCAATTGTCGTCAAATTAACAGAGGAGACAATTGAGTTCGTTTGTTCATCATTAAGATAAAGATCATCATTAGTGGTTGGAATGCACTGATTGTCAGTGAACGCAGGATTGTCATCATTAGACTGCGTGTCACAATTACTATCGGTCAAGCTGTTTAATTCGGTTATTTCACTCATTATACCTCGTGATGCACTATTAATAGTCTTTTGCGGCATTTTTACACTAGTCACAATTATTCACAAATGAGACAAAGACAATACAAAATGCAACAAACATAAATACAACAAAGAGCAACAAATTGCCGGTGACCTGTGGGAGAAAGTCACAAAATTAGTAAAAGCGTTGCGCCAAATGCTAATTATATTAAGTAAATAAGAGCAGATATCTGACTACTTCTCAAAAGATTCTCAAAGAAATACGATCCTGGACCAGATGTCGCCAAGTGTAACCTCCCCACAAAAAATAAAAGAAAATATTTAAATGAGTATAGACATCGTGCTAAGTGTAACCTCCCCGTGAAAATATTAAAGTGAAAAGGATTGAATAGAATTGCAAATAGTGCCAAATGTCAGCTTCCCACAGTAATAAAAGTCAATGATAATAAAAATGTGCAAAAATGTTAAGTCCCCACAAAATTAAGGTTTAGATCAACCTGATAAATTTTATAAGGGCAGCTGCGCTGACCTTAGGCCCTGTGCAATAATTAATCAGATGAATTGATTCTGGGAGGAAAAGCATAGGAAATATTGTTTCAATTGTAATGATTATTTTCTTAAAAACGATTGCTTTGAAAACAAAATTATTATTGGGGCATTTCTTGAATAAATTAATTACAATTAACGTACATTACATTATCCGATGTGCGCAATGCTGCTTCATTACCTTATTTAAAAATATACCTCGTCCCGAACCTTGACCAGAGGCCCATGTCGACGCCCTCCGACTCCTCACACACAACTCCGACAGGCAACTGCTAACTCGCAACAGAACTACATGCTCTCGCGACTCGCTACGTACAACTACTTTCTCGCAACTGAACACTCGCGCGGTCAAGCGCAAACTAGCAACAATAAATAACTCTCTGGCCAGAGATTCTGCCATGCCTCGCCATCGCTGCTACTGAATACATACGTGTTTCAAGTAGTATTTTGTGTGTTTCATAAATTTATTTGAACTGTGCAGAAGTTCAATTTCAGATGACTGAATATCCATAAATAACAACAGAAAAAATAATAAATCGGATTTTGTAGACTTTACAGTACATCCTTGGTTTGTAGCACAGATTTTTTTGTAAATGACCTCTTGGTTATCCTTTAGCTGTGTAGTTATTTATTTGTGTAACCTACTATTCAACTTTCGATCATGCGAGTGGACATAATGTGCTTTAGGATATGTGGAAACGTAAAAATCATTTACATAGATTATTTCCACATGATAATGGCCACACGGCCAAAATGGCAATATTGAGTTTTACAAAAAAATTTCACAGTCAAAAGGTGACGTAATTTACGAAAATTTTCACAATGTAAACTGCAACTACGAGTAGTTAATGTTTGTTTTTGACTGAGATTTCTTTTATATATCACTTTGCAAGATCTCAAAAACCTTTATTACTGCACTATGCGGCCCACATTCAAAGATTAAATGAAAAATATTGTCATCTAATTCGCGTATTTAGAAATAAACATAAGAGATTTTCGCGCCATATTTTTTCGTATTGAAGTTCACAGCCAGACCACAAGTAGCGCTGGTGTCGTTCTGTGTTTCCGTATAATAACATGGTCTTTGCACTTCTACTATATTGGTGTTCTGTGAGCCACACTCTCTCTGCTCTGCCCGAGCTCCATGAGGCAGAGTTAACACTACCAAAGATCCTAAACACTTTGGTTTTCCACACGACCTATCGATGTATTCGTTCGATAGCATAGTTTTCCCTAGGCAGGACCCAGCGTAAAAATACAAATAATATTTACAAAACAAACCAATTATACATCAACACACACACACACATATATATATATATATATATATATATTGAAAGGTGGCTACACTGAGCCACTGCGCCAGAGATTGCGCCAAAGAGTATTATTAAGCCGCCTCCACTGTGCTTGGAGAGAACTCGTAGTAGGCAGTGCTTGTCGAGAGCTCGTAGTAGTCAGTGTGTGGGCAGAACTCGTAGAAGACAGTGCCTGTTAAGAACTCGTAGAAGAGTGCTTGTTAAGAACTCGTAGCAGTCAGTGCCTGTCGAGGACTCGGTGTAGCCTGTGTTGAGATGTTGTAGCAGAGAGTGATTATTGAGAGGTAGCGGCAGGCAGTTTATTCAAATGAAGATATTGTAATGATCAGAGTGCATTTCGTCAATATATATGAAGGTAAAAACCACTATGTTCTTTATTATTTGTGTGCCTGAAATAATGCGTCATGACAGGTTCAGTCAACAAAGCATCTGGCTTGTGTTCTTGTATTAGAGTGTAATTCTACTTTCCTTGAGCAATTATGGTGTTTCTAATTTTCTTTTATCACGTCAGTATAAATGGTATTTGAAATTTCTTGTCTTGTTGAAGAAGAACCATGCCAGATGTGTATGTTGAGTCACACTCCCACACACAGAACAATTACATTTGGGCTTTGGTTTTGTAGGTTTTATAGTTGCTGGGGACTTCATTAATTAACTGTGTTTATGAAAATTTTCATTTCATTCTTTGTTGTTGTTCTTTGCAGTCAGATTGCGTAATAATTCTAGTCAGGGCCAACCGATTACGAGACACAGCGTAATCGGACATAACAGCTACTAAAAAGTATTTTCAATCATATTTAATTAAGCCCCCATGCAAAATATATATATATATATATATATATATATATATATATATATATATATATATATATGTCATATCTTCAGGTAACAAAATAAGGAAAAAATTCATAGTACATCAGATGGAAATAGGAGGATATGCATTTCCGGCGTTACAAGTATATGGTGATACTCTGCAATGTCCCTATACACAGCTTTAACACAAGCCATCTATTCCGTCTTTCCAACGCAATGAATAACACCATCGATAGGCCGAACAAGTTTATAACAGTGGAGCGCTGTAGATAAATGGATACGTCACCCGATTTCACGCAGAGTGCAGAGTGATCGTACTGTTGTAATGGATAGAGTTAGAGCAGCACATTAAATGTCCTAAGGAGGACGGCTCGGATGATACTCGGCGGTCAACTGCTGCTTGATGTATGCTTTTGCATGACACAATTCATCCCGTTCCATCTCCATAAACTGCTCTTTAACAGTTGTAGTTGCATTCTCAATCTCCGTCACAATGCGCCAATCTCTGGCTGTGGATGCTTCTATACCAATACCTGTATGTAAATGCTTTGAACCATTAGAAGTTAAATTATACATATGAAGACAGTATCTATTCTTTCGGACACGTCCGAAAGAACAGATGCCATCGGTGAGCGTACAGCTCGTTAGGATGAAACTACAATTAAATCAATACAATGAAATGACAACCCTTAGCTGCACACAGGCGTTGATATACGTCAACGGAGACAGTTGAAAATGTGTGCCCCGAGCGGGACACGATCCCAGGATCTCTTGCTTACATGGCAGACGCTCTATCCACTTGAGCCACGGGACACAGAGGATAGTGCGACTACAGGGACTTGTCCGAAAGAACAGATACCATCTTTATATGTATAGTTAAGGCTCACCGGCCATTTGACCATCTTCTGTGCGGATGCACAAACATTGCCCGAACTCTTACGCGAATTGGTAAAGCAGCGAGAAATGAGTGTAATGGTCAGGGGCACTACGAATATAGAGTGGGACAATAATTTGGGAATGTGGGTCTCACGGGAGACATGCCAGAGATAAGTCCCTGCAGTCGCACTATCCTCTGTGTCTTCGGTGGCTCAGCTGGATAGAGCGTCTGCCATGTAAGCAGGAGATCTCAGGTTCTAATTCTGGCCGAGGCACAAATTTTCAACTGTCCCCTTTTACATACATCAACGCCTGCGTGCAGCTAAGGGTATTCATTTCATTGTATTAATATAATTGTAATTTCAGTTAAATTATACTCTGAAGTGAACAGTAGTGGTGCACAGGGCTTATTTGTTATCTACACATCCACTACATCGTCACTTTGTCCATGCAGTATCACTGGAATATTCTACGATGGCGCTTATGATAGGGTCCAGTAGCGACCAGTACCTCTGGTGCACTTCTGCGAGTCAGGGAATGGCTGGGTGTCTTCAACCGACAACAGCTCAATGTCCTCCCCAACAAGTTGACCAGGTGGGCGACAGGACCCCATGGTGCCTCCGCTGCTGTGGGTCCTGATGGGCTGGGTTATTTTGCTACTGCAGACCTCGGCAGGCTAGAGGGTGTCACATCCACAGGTGATCGAAGAAGAAATACCGTTACAAGCCGCAGCAGCAGCACAAAGACTTCATCTTCCTCACACAGCAGTAAACACAGGCATTAAGCAAGGGGTACTTAATCTTCGGTGGCTTCTTCCTATTCTGCTGCTGCTGTGACTGGGCAGCGCTGGATGATCTCGGCTGGCGCTTTATGCCGGCTGAGTGACTGCAACTGAGACTGCAGAGCTGCTGGGCCCATCTTATATCCCCGATCTGATCGGATGCTCCAATTTCCTATTGGCTACTCCAATTTCAAGCGTCTCTGGTGGCATAATTGTGTCTGGGCGGTGGGGGTGAACTTGGGCTTTCCATCCAGAAGGACCGAGGTTCGAGTCCCGCAAAGGGCATTGCCATTTTCAATGTCCTGCCAATTACCGGGAGTGGGGCGTCTGCACAGCCCTGGGACAACAAAGAAATTCCTGCAAAAATTCGAAATTCCCGGCAAAGTTCGAAATTCCCACCTGTAGAGTAGGTGGGGGAGATGATGTGGAAGGAATGGAGAGGGAGAAGGGGCGGGACACACGTGCCGGCTGGGGAAAACACATGACGTCATCTGGGGTGGGGATGGGGGTAATTAATTCATCAGTTTAATTAGTTTTCATATCAATTTGATGTTAATGGGTCGGAGCTCCAGTACCCTACTACTTACATTCTGTATATAAGGAAAATTATACAGTGGATTAATCTTTCAGAAATCGCATTTGAATGTTGTCTATGTGTGAGAAGCTAATGTTATGCCTCGCGTAAGAAAGAGAAACCTCTACCAGCACGTGTTGGAATTCAAAAACAGCAGTAGCGTGGGCTATCGACACTGCGGTTTATCGCTCCGCCATTTTGCCGCTCATGTTGTTTAGGATCTAGCGACTGTCATGCAGATGTGGAATCGATGGGTTCAGGAGGACCGTACTCAACGGCATCCAGGATCTCAGTGGCTCTACGTGGTTAGCACCCGAGAGGAAAGACGTATTGCGTGCTTGGCCTTGCAGGATTGTACAGTCGCGTCAAGCGCCTGGAGACTGGGAATGGTCTTGTTTGCAGCGAGATAAACTTTCATTCGGATCGTGTGCCAAGGTCTGGAGCACCAGGAGGTTTCAGCACAGTGACCGTTGTTGAGCTTCCCTGATGCTGCAACAGAGGCACGTTGACAGTGGTGCAGGTAACAACAACACTGACGCAATAAGAGCATTGTATCGTCTTTCAGACGGGTACGGGACTTGAATACAGCATCAGGATGGACTTATATCCGTATGTCAGGGCCCTAAGGAGAACGAACATAGATTACATCGGTTATTGTCATATGGGTCCAGCATCTAGAATTGATCGTGGGGAGTATTTTTTGGTTGTACGACATGATCACCTCTGGATCGCGTGGCCAGTTATTTGAACCACAGCAGTTGCATTGCTGACGAGCTAAGGCCGGTGACTCAGGCCTAGTTTCGAGGTTTCTGTGACGTTACGTTTCGAAAAGATGACGGAAGCTCGTATGAAGCTCGTGGTTTCCTGAGTTACCTTGATACGGAATGTGTTCGACCGTTCCCCTAGGCGTGAAGTTCTCCAGATCTCTCACTCTTGAAAACATCTGATCATGGGTTGTCAAGACATCGGTTTGCTGCAGGATTCTAGAACATATCCTGAGTCCCCATACAGCAAATTTTCTAGAGACCAAAGCTTATGCCCACGAATCAGCACGGTTTTAGAAAGGATTGCTCGTACGAACGCAGCTTGCCCTTTTTCCTCACATGATAATCGGCAACCTACGAATGAAGGGCAGCAGGCAGATTCCGTATTCTTAGGTTTCCGAAAGACATATGACACAATGACCCACCTCAGATTGTTGACGGAGGTATGAGCACATGGAACAGGTTCTCAGATATGTAAGTGGCTCGAAGGCGTCTTAATTAACAAAACCCAGTATGTTGTCCTCCACGGAGAGTGTTCATTGGAAGCAAGGGTGCTACAGGGAAGTCTGGTAGGATCGCTATTATTTTCTATACATGATCTGGCGGGCAGAGTGGGCACCAATTTGCTATTGTTTGCTGATAATGCCGTGACGTTAGGGAAAGAATGAAGTTAAGAGACTGTAGGAGGCTACAAAGATGATTAGGACAAGATTTCTAGTTGGTTTGATGGATAGCAGCTAGCTCTAAATCGAGAAAAATATAAGCTAATGCGAATGAGTAGGAAAAACAAGCCCGTGTTGTTCGGATAGAGCATTACAGTGATCTGCTTGATAGAGTCACGTCTTTTAAATATCTGGGCGTAATGTTGCAAACCGATATGAAATGCAACGAGCATGTGAGGATCTTGGTAAGGAAGCTGAATAGGTGACTTCGGTTTATTGGGAGAATTTTAGGAAAGTGTGATTCATCTGTAAAACAGACCACATATAGGACACTGGTACGACCTATTCTTCGCTACTGCTCGAATGTTTCGGATCCGCACTAGCTCAGATTAAAGGAAGATATCGAAGCAATTTAGAGATGAGCTGCTGGATTTGTTACCGGTAGATTCGAACAACTCGCAAGTATTACGGAGGTGCTTCTTGAGCTCAAATGGGAAGCACTGGAGCGAAGGCCACATTCTATTCAAGGAACACTATTTCGAAAATTTAGAGTGAGGCACTTGGAGCTGAGTGCAGAACGATTCCGCCAATACACTTTCCGTGTAAGGACCACGAAGGTAAGATGCGAGAATTTAGGGCTCATATGGAGGCATATACAATGTCGTTTTCTCTCCGCTGTGTTTACGAGTGCAACAGGAAAGGAAATAACTAGTAGCGGAACGGGGGTACCGTCCGCCATGCACCGTACGATGACTTGCGGAGTACACTACTGGCCATTAAAATTGATACACCACGAAGATGACGTGCTACAGACGCGATATTTAACCGACAGGAAGAAGATGCTCTGATATGCAAATGATCAGCTTTTCAGTGCGTTCACACAAGACTGGCGCCGGTGGCGACACCTACAACATGCTGAAATGAGGAAAGTTTCCAACCGATTTCTCATACACAAACAGCAGTTGACCGGCGTTGCGTAGTGAAACATTGTTGTGATGCCTCGTGCAAGGAGGAGAAATGCGTACCATCACGTTTCCGACTTTGATAAAGGACGCATTGAAGCCTGTCGCGATTGCGGTTTATCGTATCGCGACATTGCTGCTCGCGATGGTCGAGATCCAATGAGTGTTAGCAGAATACGGAATCGGTGGGTTCAGGAGGGTAATACGGAACGCCATGCTGGATCCCAACGGCCTCGTATCACTAGCAGTCGAGATGACAGGCATCTTTTCCGCATGGCTGTAACGGATCGTGCAGCCGTGTCTCGATCCCTGACTCAACAGATGGGGACGTTTGCAAGACAACAACCATCTGCACGAACATTTCGACGACGTTTGCAGCAGCATGGACTATCAGCTCGGAGACCATGGCTGCGGTTACCCTTAACTCTGCATCACAGACAGGAGCGCCTGCGATGGTGTACTCAACGACGACCCTGTGTGCACGAATGGCAAAACGTCATTTTTTTCGGATGAATCCAGGTTCTGATTACAGCATCATGATGGTCGCATCCGTGTTTGGCGACATCGCGGCGAACGAACATTGGAAGCGCGTATTCGTTATCGCCATACTGGCATATCACCCGGCGTAATGGTATGGGGTGCCATTGGTTACACGTCTCGGTCACCTCTTGTTCGCATTGAAGGCACTTTGAACAGTGGACGTTACATTTCAGATGTGTTACGACCCGTGGCTCTACCCTTCATTCGATTCCTGCGAAACACTACATTTCAGCACGATAATGCACGACCGCATGTTGCAGGTCCTGTAAGGTCCTTTCTGGATACAGAAAATGTTCGACTGCTGCCCTGGCCAGTACATTCACCAGATCTCTCACCAATTGAAAACATCTGGTCAATGGTGGCCGAGCAACTGGCTCGTCACAATACGCCAGTTACTACTCGTGATTAACTGTGGTATCGTGTTGAAGCTGCATGGGTAGCTGTACCTGTACACGCCATCCAAGCTCTGTTTGACTCAATGCCCAGGCGATCAAAGCCGCTATTACGGCCATATGTGATTGTTCTAGGTACTGATTTCTCAGGATCTATGTACCCAAATTGCGTGAAAATGTAATCGGATGTCAGTTCTAGTATAATATATTTGTCCAATGAATACCCGTTTATCATCTGCATTTCTTCTGGGTGTAGCAATTTTCATGGCCAGTAGTGTGTGTACGCAAATGTAAACACGCCACCACTCGCTAGAGCTAGACACTGCAGTTGAACATAGCCAGAACGTTGCTGCTATAAGACATATCCAAGCTCACACTTGATGCTCAGCTGGTTTACAGCAGTTGTTGCTGCTGAATATAGCAACATTGTACTCTAAATTTTGCGCGCTGTATACCTCCAAAAGACGTAAAAATTTAACCATGTAATCATTAGCACACTCAAGCGTGCGTAATACTTCATGCCTGTTTGACGTTTGTTGGTGCCGCTCTCATGGTGTTGCAATTTTGATGACTCGCAGTGTAGTAGTTATATATTAGCGTAGACTTCCGCTGCTGGAGCCTGTTTCTTAAAGATTCTTCAGGGTATGTCACCTCGCCATGATACGATGAAACACCGACGTTTTGGCTACACGCAATCTTCAGCAGAGTGATTGTACAGTGGCTACCAAATAGTCGGTAGTTATATCATTTCGTGATGTGGTCACGCCCCCAGAAGGATCTTATTGAAATATGCTCGAAAAGTTTACGGGTATGCTTCCGGTGCATAGTGTCCAACAAGCGCAATAAAACGTCGATTAGAGACGTTGCCGTCGTCAGATGTGCTGACAGTGCTTGAACACTACGACACACTAAGGACACTTAGAACACTGTTCGATCAACAAATATGCCGGAAGAAACTGAGCAGTTACTTGCTGTAGTAGTTTAATGGTTTGTCTGGAAACTATTCATGCAATTGAGAAGTTTAACATTAGCTAAATGGTACAGTCCGGCTCATATAACGTACGGCACTAATGTAACGCTCTCCGCGTGATTGCGTGACTGTGTTGCAGCGTAATTGGAAGCCTGAAAGCTGGAGGCAGCCCATTTGCCGGTACAAGACGGGTTCAGCCTGCGACAAAGGCAGTGGGTTAACGGCGGCGAGCGCCGGACAGGTGTGGCGGGCGCACCGCTGCCGGTAATGAGCTAAGTCGCTTGCGCTGTCGCCAGAGTGCGCCCTAATTCAATCAGGCGCCGGAAGAGGCGCTGATCGCTGGCCGGCCGCCCGTCAAGGCTAATGGCGCTGACCCCGGCCTCCCTCTGTCTGCGGCCGAGAGGGGCAGAGGAGCCAGGAAATGTGTTACTGCGTGTCTTCCACAGGCGGGGAGGGGCGGGGTGAGTGCATCACATTTGTCTCTGTGGGTTCTCACAATGACCATCGCGAATTTCTTCATCCGGGTGAAATGTAATGGATTGTGCGCACACTAGTCGACATCTCCGCTCTGTAAACATACACTGACAGCAGTGTAGGTACGTCAAACATACCGATCAAATCGCCAACTGTACTATGAACACTTATACGTACACTTTCATATTTTTCTACCTAGGACACATTGTCCCAGAATCACCGGGGGGAGATTAAAAAGTTTGCGTTTGAGGGCGTTGCTGCCGCTGATACACTGACGTAAAAAAAATCGCAACACCAAGTAGGTGTGTGACATAAACGAAAGTTGGTGGATATGTTTATAATCTGAAAGAGGGCGTCTATTCAAATTTCGCGCCAGTGGCGTGAAAGTGACGCTAGCAACGCTGTATGTCTGTTGTGTTTTCTGATGAAAACTGGTTCTCCTTCGGTGCCAGTGATGGCCGTGTGTTGGTTAGAAGTAGGCCAGTTGAGGGCCCATGACCACGTGCGCTTATTTCCTCGACCTAAGACACATTGCATTCCAGAGACAGGTCTCGACGGCGCAGTCAACTAATGAGGCTGAAGTTACCATCAACCAATGACAACGATGGGTGCAAATTGACCGGGAATTAACTTCTGACGTTTACAAAACATTTGTGCGTCAGTAAATGATTGGAGGAAGAAAAGGAATATTCGTCAGAAACCGGCTAGAAGGTGCAAAAACCACTATTCGTGCCAGTTCGGCACAACGTGGAACTTTGTGTTGCCTCCCTTTATCCCCACAAAGCCAGAATTCACTCTGACATCGTATCTTTCGTGTTTGCTAATACTGTATTGTGCGATTCTTTGACTCTGTAAATATGAAGTCTGTTGTAACGTAATCATCGTGCACCAATGAAAAACAAATGAGTATTCGTATCCCCACAAATCCAAGATTATATTTTGTGTATGTAGTCCTAATCTGATTTTGTGTTGTGGAAGTCATTAAAACCGTGGACAGAAAGTGGTTGCAGCGTAGCTTTGTTTTTTTTTTAACTCATACCGAAACCAGGTATTTAGAAAAGTGAATACCAGTGTATTACTTAACACACTTCCAATCACACACAACCATGACAAGATACAGACAGAAGAAAGAAAAAATCAGAGATTTTCACGTATAAAAGAACAAAGAGAAAACAAGTTAAAGCATAATTATTAAATTATCATTACTTGAACATGTGTGCTACCTATTCATTACAGAAAGGAGCTTTACAGATCTCAAAACAAATAAGGGAGCTGATAACATTTTCCCAGTAGAAAGGTGTATTGTTTATGGGAGGTATGACATCTACAACACTTGAGTATTTTTATGTACTTGTGGTAGGGTTACCATACTCTGAAACCCAAAAATGAGGACACCCGCTATGGGACTGATCACCCTGCTTTTAGGAGAGTTCTAGTCTAGACCTCGATAAGAGGGTAGAGTAACGCAAAGATTAATGACGTCACTTCACATAAAGCTGTTCTAGAATGGCTTTTCTTTTTAAATAAAGAAGTATGACTACGTAGTCCACGTAATCGGTGTTACAAAACAGTGTCTGTGATGTTCGTATCGAAATACAGACTAAACCGCCGAATGAAACATCGTTAGCTTGGTTTTATGATGATGTTATGTGGCTATAATCGATATGAAACAAACAAAATAAAAATATTATAGCCTACACATCACGCATACTCACTTTACTTTAGATCCCATGTCCCTTGTGTATTTTTCACTGGATTGAATCTTTTTTAACAGTTCTTTTGTTGACACAAAAATCAAATTTTAAGCAAGGTAAACTGTAGCATAGCAATCCATTTTATAGATTCAACCGTCTGTCTATTTCTCTCTTTTGTCTACTGCGCCTGGCACTTCAAAGAAAAAATGTTCAGTGTTAATTAATCCCCTAAACTGTTGTTCTTTCCTATACGACTCAATGTAATTGCAACATTTTTCTGGCTTCTTTTTTAAATCTGAAAACGGATAAAAACACTTTTCATGATCAGTTTCAATACTTTTATCAAACAAAGATTTGATGGATCCTTCCACATAATTCCATGATGATGCAATTCAGTAACCTAGGTAAAAAGCATATAAATTTTGACGAAATGTAATGAAAACAAAAATCAAAAGATCTTAATTCCAAAAAGTAAACGAATATGAACATTAGCAGAAAACTTAAAAATATATGTGCACGCTGTGTCAAATGTTAAAAAAATGCACATGAATGCTAACTTTTGGAGTAGCAACACATTTATGAAGATTTGATGTAACACTTTGGACAACTATTGAGTTACTTATGGAGTTTTATGTTTCCTTGTTAAAGCTGTGAGACTTTTCTGTAGCAGTAGCTGTAATTGGTACACCTAGTTATTGCATTTCAATTTTGTGTATTGCTCATGCTGTTTTTTAGCTCTGATCAACAATAGAACCTCTAGCCCTGGCTGTAGTGTGTAAAACAAGAAGTGACTGTGCGGGATAACAGTTCGTTTATATTAGTGAGTTTTCATGATTTGGGCCTAACCTGATCCTGGAATTGTAACTAAGTGAAGGCACTAGTCACTAAGCAGTGACTGTATTAATTATATGTCAGAAAGTATGATCAGTAGGCAAATAATCGCTGTTCCACAGTCTGTCCGTTCTGCTTCAGATAACTTTATCTTTGCTGTGTCAGGTTATCTTATTTAGAGTGGACTGAATCTTCTGAAGTGTATGGATTACGTCTTCTATGTATTACACCCTCAGTCACCTACTTTTACGGTAATTGGGGCACAGACTACTATGGTCAATGTTTCTGTACTACCTTCTTGCAGCCTCTGAGCCTGTTCTTACTTTCTGCACACAAAACAGATAGCTTCATGTTTCAGTCTACGTGTGCACGTGTAAATCTCATCTAGAACGTGCATGCCACAAAAATATGTATAGCTCAAGAACTTGAGATATCAGATATAGTATACATAAAAATGTATACCTGTTATCTACAGAGGAGTAATTGCCTGTCTTCAGTTTTTGTTTTAGATGTCAGAGTCTACTAATTTATAATTGACTGCACATTTAGATAACAGATTAATAACTAAGAACCATCTACATCTACATGGCTTCTCTGCAATTCACACTTAAGTGCCAGGCAGAGGGTTCATCGAACCATTTTCTTACTACCTCTCTACCATTCCACTCTCGAATGGCGCGTGGGAAAAAGGAACACATAAATCTTTCCGTTCCAGCTTTCTCTCATTTTATTATGATGATCATTTCTCACTGCGTAGGTGGGTGTCAACAAAATATTTTCGCATTCAGAAGAGAAAGTTGGTGATCGAAATTTCGTAAATAGATCTCGCCGCAAAGAAAACCGCCTTTGTTTCAGTGACTGCCACCCCAAGTCGTGTATCATATCAGTGACACTCTCACCCCTATTGCGCGATAACGAGCTGCCCTTCTTTGCACTTTTTCGATGTCCTCCGTCAGTTCTACCTGGTAAGGAACCCACATCGCGTAGCAATATTACAGCAGAAGGCGGACAAGTGTAATGTAGGCTGTCTCTTTAGTGGATCTGTCGCATCTTCTTAGTGTTTTGCCATCATATGTGGGTGGAAGAAGGATATGTTGGCGGCTTGTGCAAGTAGAGAAGACACAGAGATGATGATTGCTTTCAGACACTTGAGGTCACAGTATTTTATGTTGGAATAGAGAAACAATTGATAGCAGATTCATATGTTGGACAAAAATCCACATAGCATCAAACCTGATGACGATTCATGTGTGTCAGAAAGGTATATGCAGCTGCAAAATTTCAGGCAGTCGTAGGCTACCATAATTTTGCTGTTACGTCTGGTTGAATTCCTGCTGCTCCACTCCAAAGATCATGTAATGTGTACTTGTTTCATAAGTTGAAATGGAAAGCTTACTACTCGTAGATCATACGTTATACCAAAAATCAGAAACTGATGATACGCAGTTTTATAGCAGCTAAGGATCCTGCCATTTAAACATTGCCTTAGAAGCAACACTAAACCTCTGGCAGATGTCATAAGCCTGATAAAAAAATTAATTCACACCATATTTGTTTAGTATGGTCATATTGTTCCTTTGATAGTATCCAGCTATGTAAACGAAAGATTTCATAGATTGAAGTTTAGGATTATGCTTAGAGTCCATGTGTTGTAATATGTCTGTGTTGCGGGAATATTAACTGATGGCAATTTATGCAGACACAATTTGTCCTCATTATATAGCTCTAATTGCAAAAGAATTATTGTAATACTCTCTCACCTAAACCTGATGTTATGATTTGCTCTAAACATGGTTGGCACAGAACTCTATCCTGAGATTCTCAGACGTTATCCTCCGTATAAAAACACATAGGTTATAAATTTTCGGCTATAAATTACTGTAGCCTTCACCTCAAAAATTTCTGAGGAGACTTTTTAAGTTTTTTTTCCTTACACTGAAAAACAACTACAGAAAAGTCTGTTGTTCACATTTTGTTGCAGTATGCGCTAAGCAAAATCCCTTCTGATGCAAATAACAAACTTATGAGTAATGCAGGTACTGTACATGAAAAATGCCAGCAGTGATGGACAGAGGTCTCAGAATAAGTCCAGTTTCAGAAAATTATCTTACCACAAAAAATTCTTGCTTGTCTCTTCTTCAAGAAGACAGGTCATTATATACTATTGCCCACAAAATAAATCTGAAATTGTGTGGTTGGCAATTGGAAAGTGTGTGAACTACCCACAGTAATTGTCTATATTTTCTCGCTGCATGACAGAGATCAGTCTATGCAAACATGTACATAAAAAGTCTTCACATGAGAATGCAGAATTTGCCTCCCTTGGTTCGAAGTATGAATAGAGTAAGTATTTTGTTTCAGGAGTGAGCCTGCCACATAGAAGCTACAGAAGTCTAATAGGCGAAAAAGAGACGGAATTCAGTTATGAAGTAGCCCATTCAAGAATTTATTTACAAACATTTGTTGCAAAATTACAAGATTGCCGACAATCAGGAATGTGATTCAGTCTCTGCAGAGGACTGAGCAATGGTATGTTGATACTTGTATGTTACTTGGTGCCACCATATGCACAACAGGAATAAAACTAAATGGTGTACAAAACTTAAAACTGTGTGTTATAAATGATTTTGCTTAAGATCATTCTCTCTCTCTCTCTCTCTCTGTGTGTGTGTGTGCGTGTGTGTGTGTGTGTGTGTGTGGATGGGCGCGTCATTCCTCCTCTCCCTCCACCAAAACAGGGTCTTATGCGTATTTTTAATCTTCTTAGCCTTTGACAAATCCAGATACCACACACACACACACACACACACACACACACACACACACATAGAGAAAGAGAGAGAGAGAGAGTTACGAAGATGAATTATTTTTCCAGGAGAATATGGCCTGGGAAAATGTTTTTCATATCCAGTTTTTCTGCAAGCTCGTGCACAGTTGTATTCATTTTATTCCAACAGTATTTTCTCCTGTACAGAATTGGGCAAAAATTCTTTGGATATTTCAGAGTTGAGCTTACATATTGTTCCCTTCACACTTGCATTCTTAAGGGTGTCTTACTCCCACTGATTGTTTTTCCAAATATGAAGTGATGTATGCACGATGTTGAATGAGATGCCCCAAGTGCTCCAGAGGTATGACTACATTGTCATGGTGCCTACATGCATTTCTCCGTTATGCCCTCGGACCCTTAATGTTCGAAGTCTCGTAGAATAGCTGTAAACTGATTTATAGAAATTGTGCTAATAATGTACACTACACGATTTCCAAGCAACGTAGCTTTTTCCATGTTTATTACCACCAAAAAACATTATGACGACCAAATCTGCTTGCATATCAAAACGCTTCTCTGCAAGTAGAGAGCCTCACTCTCCTATGACACAGTACCACAGTGGCAAACATAATCAATATCTGAAGTTACAGTGCTTTTTAGACACAATATTTTTAGTACACAGTTTGCTAAATAGTAATATGGTTTGCGTAGCACACACGTATTGCTGTTTAAATGAGTCAGCAGTACTGAAATATTCTTTGTTTGTAACAACATTTACTCATCCTTTCATTAAACAGTTCATGTTTTTCCCATCCTAAATGACTATGTAACCATTCTTGTAGATACTTAATTTAAGATGTTTATTCAGTCACAGCTCCCAATTCAAATACAGTATTGCTTTTCAACTGGTAAGTAAATAGAAGTAGACGACAAGTTCCTCATATGCGTCTCCGTCAAGTTCCTCATATGCATCTCCCTAAACTCACCTCTAACTTTTTTAATGTGGGAATAAGTAAAGCGAATTGTGTAATCAACACCACTAAGAACGGTAGTTGGTCTTTTCGAGTGTGTATCTCCTTCTTTCGTAAACTTGTAGCATAGCGAAACGTACTACTTTTAGCAATGGCCATAGGGCGTCAGTAATGCGTTGTTGGGACTCGATGGTATTATTAGGTTTATATTCCGACATACTACAAGCATATGAAGACTGATAAGCACCATTCACTATTACAAATGGATCGTTCTTTGTTGAAAACGTCTTCATTTAATAAATGTTATCAGTGGAACATTATTCCTCGTGTTTACTACAACACGTAAATCAACTCTCGCCAAGGCACCACTTTTAAATTTTACCTGTAGGGTAATTATTCCTCTATATCTGAATGAAGTAAGGAGGTTACATTACAGTATATAATTTTAACAAGAAGACTGATAAAACATAGACTGTATCCAAAAGTGTCAACATTCTTGATTTCAGTTCTTCATAAATACAATTATTACTTTCTTTCTACATGAGTCATTGCCTTGATTCTACTAATTGCATTATTAAAACGATAAACATGATAGTATATCTGTTCCTTTCTCGCTCGCGTATTTCGTGAGATCATATCTGTTATTTTACTAAGAAGGGATAACACAAAAAGAGGGCAATGACTTTTACCAGAAGATCCCGTGATAGGATTAGCAATTGGATACTGGACTTCGGAATTAGTGCTTGTAATAAAATTCAACTCAGATAGAAGGATCAGATGCAAAGAAGCACCTTACTTACGCAGCGGCGAAGTGCATATGAGTGGCTGGAAGACCTGTAATCTTATCGCGAAAATATTAACAGTTGTGCCCTTGCCTGTTTAAGAAAGCGATGCCGTGACCGTGTTATTTGAAACTGAAGTAATGACAGAATAATTTGAAGGCTTCGGACTTTGCAATTCTCGAACTAAACTTTCTAGAAGACGAGGTTCTTAGATATTTTAGCCGTGTAATTTGCGCTAACAGCAATGACAATTTCTGCTGGCTAAATGCATCTCTTTGTTATCGGCATATGGCGACAGTCCCACAGACAATCTGAAGCTGTAATGAGAAACATGGATCATTATTTAATATAGCGATGATTAATGCTCAATTATTAGAACAACTGATTGAATTAACTTAAGTATATTTTACAATATTTACGTAAAATGTTACACATTACAAAATGGTTACCACATCTGTAATGGGAAAAGGCGTCTAGTCCTAACTAGAGGTAAAACAGAAGTGTGTCTCCTTCGCGGCAGCGAGGGAGTCATAAAACAATTCATCATTTCCAGAATGAAATTTTCACTCCGCCCGCGAAAGGCAAAGCTCCCGAGTTGGAGTCTCGGTCCGGCACATAGTTTTTATCTGCCAGGAAGTTTGAATTATTGATTTATTTAAACAAAATGTATCACAGAGATTAAGGTTCTTAAACCCAGCTCATCGCCGCTTTATCTATATAGGGGTGTTACAGTAGTTTGAACAGTACGATGTTTCTAACAAGTCCAATCACTTATAGTTTCATGCAGGAAGCAGTTCCGACATAAAAAAAGGTCTCCAGTTATCCTTTTTTTTTAAAAAAAATCTTAATATTTCATACTATTAATGTGTTCCTAATGGAGTGACTTGGTAAATTTGTTTCAATTAGTGTGTTAGTAATATTGGTTCTACCTGTTTATAAGAGATACTGGAAGTGGTGGCCACAAGCAGTTCGACTGGAGATGATTAACCGGTATTGGTTTTATGTAGGACACCCTGTGCAGTACATGTAGGTGTACTCCTTACTTTGAATTAAAACAAATTTTGATACAAGCTATAATACATGGAGAATGCCAGGAATTTCTTTTGAGTTGACTTTTTTTGGAATGAGTGGGACAAACCTTTACACTGTTTCGCCCTGGCATTCGTCCACACGTTCTCGTGAAAAAGTTCGCGTTTAAGAAACCGACAACAGGTCTACTTCTGGTATCTCTCTTGCGCCTGGTTTACAATGTCTTGAAGACATTTTCAGCTTGACAAGTACAGTAGGCTGACAATTACACCAGGTTGATAACAGGAGTGAGTCGATGACAGTCACAAGTTGTTAACAGCATGGAGATGGCAACAGAAATATGGCTCTGCATACTCGTCAAGATCTTGTGATGGTGATCGTGTTGCATATGCAACAGATTCTATAACACGCATTAGTTTCATACCACAGTAAACAACAACGGGTTCCTGGGAGCATTCACAGGCTCATACATGCATACTATAGTGGTGTGGAAAACATAAGGGCAAAAGATGGTGTCACTGCTAAGTAACATAGTTCGATGAAACCATACAGAGAAATAACTACTTGAGTATAGTACAGAAGGTAACCGAAAGAAATACGCTACGAGATTAACAGAAATTTTGCTTTCAGTCAAAGACAGTAATTACATTGAAGTCAGTGTCGCTTATGACTGTCCCCTGGACGTTACAAAAGGCAGGATATGGATCTTAATAGGGTGTGTAATCACCATGGACGGCAGTGCATGCTCTACAACGTGCTCCCACATTGGTCAGCAGATTGGCAAGGAGTACTTGTGGCAGGGCGTTCCATTCCCTCACTACTGGTGCGGTTGACGACAGTTGGATGGTCATTGGCGCAAGTGGCCATGCCGCAAGCGTCTCCCCTACGGGCTCGATGCGCTTTAAGTCGGGGCAACAGGCAGACCAGCCGATTCGATGAATTTCCTCGCGTTCCATGAGCTCCTCCACCTGCGTTCTTCAGTGTGGCCGTGCATTGTAATCCATAAAAAAGGAGTCAGGTGCGAATGGGCTCCTGGAATCCAAACATCGTGAAAGAGTAAGATATCATAATGATGTTGACTTTTTATCGTACTGTGTTCAAAAATTTGAAGCCAGTACGTCCGTGGAACATTGTGCCCTCCTACACCATAACAACTGGAGGCTCATACCTATCATGTTCGACAATGTTATTTGGGTGCATTTCGTGCTCCAATCATGAGGCCACACGCAATGCATCCACATTGTCGAACATGAGCGTTTTCGTGGTCTAGGTGTTATGGTTTGGGGAGCCATAATGTTGCGTGGGCGTGCTGCCTCCAAATCTTCGAATGCAGTACATTTACAGGTCAACATCATTGTGACGCTCTACTCCTACCAGATACTTGACTTTTCAGGAGTGCGTTCTGCCCTGACTTCATTCTTATGGATGACAATTCACGTCTGCATCGACCACCGCACGTGCAAGAGCTCTCGGAACGAGAAGACATTCTGCGGATGGGTTGGCCTGCCAATTACCCTGCCTTAATTCCCATCTAGCATGTGTGGGTGTGTTGGGGAGACATACTGCAGTACATCCACATGCACCAACAACCATCCTGCAACTGTCAACTGTGCCGTTGGAGGAATGGAAAACCCTACCACAAGTACTACTTACCAAACTTGTGGCCAGCATGAGAGCATATTGCAGAGCATGCATTGTCGTCTGTGGTGGCGTAATGTCCAGACTTCTGCTTCCAACTCTAAATATGCAAGTATCAGTTATGATAAATCACGTAACAATTTTGTAGAGTGGCTTTGTTCAAGATAACACAATCCTGAACTAAAATCAACCTAACCGCACCTCACAACTGGACAAAGACTTTTCACCATACTGAGAATATGTGTTTGATTCTTCAACCTAACAACTATTCCTAAATCATGATTTGTTTTTTGGAAGGGGGGGGGGGGGAGGTGTCAATACCACGCCAGCTCACAACTGGGAAAGAAAAAAGTTACAACTCAGAAGACTGTCCGGATTAAACAAGTAACATGCAAGAAGACAAGCAGTTAACTATTGGTCCTTACAAAATAATACTATTTCTGCCTTTTTGTCTAAAAAATATAGCTTGAGTGTGATAGTGAACGCGTAAAAATGGGCCTATCAAAAGAGTTGTATGCACATGTTTAGTTATCACTATGTCCAAATTCTTAATGACTATTGTAGAAGACAACACTTCACGGAATTATAATGATTGTAAGTACCAACAATATTGATTATTTTCTTGGTATTGCACGGATGGAACAATACAGAGTCCTGCTCGCAACTCTAAATATCTAAATATCAATTACGATAAATTAATGGTCACTTTAACAAGTTGTAAAAATGACTTTCTTAAGAAAACACATTTTATTATGAACTAAAATCAATCTAATCGCATCTCAAAACTGGGCAAAGACTTTACACCATACTGAAGATACCAGTTTGACTCTTCAACCTAACAACTATTCCGGAATCAAGATTTCTTTTTCGGCGTGGCAGTGGGTGGTAAAAGGGGGGAGGGCGGTAGTGTGCTCACAAAAGGAGAAAAAATTAACAACATTGAAAATCGTAATCAATGAAATAAGCCGCATGCAAGGAGGCAAGGAGTTAAACTGGTGTCTACGAACACTGTTCTTGCCTTTATTTTAGTCTATGAAATGTGGCTAGAGTGTGGTAGTGCCCCCACAACCCCACGGAATATTGGATAAGGTGACAGACTGATCTGTATCGTACCATGAGATCTTAGGCTGATAGGTGGCAATTTCTTTACGGGTCTGTGAATGCGATATATAAGTAAAGTAAAAGATAGATTCACAGCACAACCCGACAACGACGTTTCCCATCGCAAAAGCACAAACCAATACAAACACAACAAAACACGCTCTAAATGTGTTTCCTTACCTGTCATAGGCTGAAACTCCAGTTTTATCACCATATATTTTCCATATAAATTTTCAGGTAGAATCTTAATCCCTGCCGTTTCGAACATGTGTAAGCTTCCCACTCTGTGACTACAACTTAATAAAGAAACAGGATAATCGGTAAGTGTTTTCATAAAGCAAAGCAACCAATATACTCGTATTTTTCCTGTTAATCTTCGCACATTCTGCACGACAGCTTAACGAAGGAATGGCATACACAATAAGCATGTGAGTTTCGAGAGCAACAGCCTCACTATAATTTTTAAATGAACTTACCCCCATTTGACTGTATTGTTCTTTATTTAATTATAACCCAGGCTTCAGCCTTTTATGCCGGTCACTTGAAAATGGCATAAAAGGCCGAAACTTGCGTCGTAATTAAATAAGGAACAATTCAGTGAAATGGTGGTGTGTTCATTTAAAAATGTGACACCGTATTTTCTCCGCCTTGCTGTCGGCCCTCGTAAACGCACATATGTTTCCATAAGTTACGAATACGGACCAAAATGTTCCTGCAAAAATTCCAGAGCAATACACATACGGTCCATAGTTAAACCATATGAAACAGAACAGTTTACAAAATACGATTGCCGTACCAGAATGTTTTAATTGGCTGATTGAAAGTTCTGTTGTTATTGGCTGGCTGCGAAATGGAGCAGATATCTTTGGAACAGAATGTATTTTAGGTAGGTAAAATAAGTAATCGTCCTGCAACAAACCTGTCTGCGTGCTAGACACACTGGACCAACACCTGGAGTTATGGTCTGGGGCGCAATTTCGTGTTCTAGCACGAGCACTCTCGTTGTTATCCCATGCATCCCGACTGCAAATTTGTATCCACAAACGCCATTAACCACCCCTGTATCGACTGACCAAGTGCAACATGCATGGAACTCCATCCCACAAACTGACATCCGGCATCTGTCCAACACAATGAATGTACGTTTGCATGCTTCCATTCAACATTCTGGCAATCAAACCGGTTATAAATGTACCAGGATTTTATACTTGCAATGGCTTATCTCGTGGTTATATTAACTTGTGAACTTGCCGTGTTAATCATTTAAATATATTACACAAAGTATTGCCGAAATTTTGTTATTCTACACCAGGTCCAGGCACGTCGTACTAGACTTCACGCGGGCAGGGTGTACGGGCCGCAGGCGTCCCCAGTCTCCGCCCGCATCGCCTTTGCTCATTTCGTCCCTAAAGTACTCGGTACAGGTCGACATTTCATTTAGTTTTGCGGTGTGGCATTTTTCGACTAGCAGAGCTCTTCTCATTCCGGCAGAGTGGTGGTGTCAGCGCAGTTCACCTCTCGCTATTTGTTCGTGGTATGAAGGACTTTCAAAGGTCCAGTGGATGTTTGCACGAAAAGTGGTAGTCTAGCGATCTATTGTCACACGCCATTAATGGTTCAAATGGCTCTGAGCACTATGGGACTTAACAGCTGAGGTCATCAGTCCCCTAGAACTTAGAACTACTTAAACCTAACTAACCTAACGACATCACACACATCCATGCCCGAGGCAGGCTTCGAACCTGCGACCGTAGCGGTTTCGCGGTTCCAGACTGAAGCGCCTAGAACCGCTTGGCCACTCCGGCCGGCCTCACACGCCTTTAATAATGAATAGGAATGACAGAAGAGAGATGAGAGTTATCAATATATACTATGCAGTTGCATAAGCGACACGTACTGCAAATTTGCTAGGAAAAGATATTACAATGCCGCGCAGAAGGAATTTAAAGATTTAGCTGACAATGAAAGAACAAAGAATTACAAATAACGTTCATCGTTCAGTACACGAAGAAACACTTTGTGTTAAATTTGCAGGCATGCAACACGTGAAGAAATTGATTGTATGAAAGTAAAATTTATGGTGTCTCATGCATTATTCGACTGTAAGTTCCAACTGTTCTGAACGGAACTGAACAAAGAGTATAGAGACTTTATGTTTTACTGCAAAGTACACTGATTAAGTCAATGGACAAACCTTGAATGATTTTTCGATATAAAACTCGCTATTCTTGAGTTTGTGAAGAAGAAGAAAGGTGAGCAGATAAGAATATTAGAACATCCGGAATGGATTGCAGACCTTGCATTTTAAGTGGACTTGACTGCACATTGTCCGCAGTAAGACAATGCAAGATGACAAACAACGTTTGGAATGCTGTCTTTTATTGTGCTAGTTTGCTTCTTTTGTCCTCCTAGCTGCGTCAATGACGTGGAATTACCTTCTCATGTAGCAAAATTCCTTCACTTTGTCTAGTACGAGTATGTTCTCCTTAACCTTGCATTTGGGAGGACGACGGTTAAAACATGCGTCTAGCCGTTCTGATTTAGGTTTTCCGTGATTTCCCTAAATCGATTCAGGTAAATGCCGGGATGGTTCCTCTGAAACGACACGGCCGACTTCCTTCCCGATCCTTCCCTAATCCGATGAGACCGATGAGCGCGCTGTTTGGTCCCCTCGCCCAGAACCAACCAACCAACTATCTTCTCAGCTTTGGTATTAAGTATGTCCCTTATCTCATTTCTGCGACCCTTCATCACGTTCATATTCCTGTGGTTTACTCTCAGCCATATTCTGTGCTCAATTAATTGTTGATTTCATTCAGTAGATACAGTAAGTAATCTTCACTTTCGCAAAAGATAGTAATATCATCAGCGGAACATATAATTAATGTCATTTCAACCTGAAATTGAATGCCACTGGAGTATTTCTTTTATTTCGTTCATTGCGTATTTGATATATAGGTTGAACAGTTGAGAAGAAAGAGTGTAGTACCGCATTCCGCCCCTTTTCACTTAGGCCCGTATTAAACTGCCAAGGATCTTTGAGAAATCTGTTATAAACTCTAGCTTTTAGTTTTATAAAAGATTCGAAAGAGGACCTCGTTATATTTTCAAATATTTTATAAAACTTTTTGTTTGCGAAAGATTTTTGCTAAGTTGTATTGCTGTGCAATACAGGCCTTAGTCGAAAGAAACATCAGTTTCAGGAATTAATGCAATCAATCACCGTTTTTTCTTCAATTTTTATTTATTCATGACCGGTTTCGAATCACCTGGCGATTCATCATCAGATGATACAATTTAATTTGGAGAATTGTGGGGGTCGTGCATTGTTTTTATTCTTGATGCAAGCACTGCTGTGGAAAACATAATGTATGCTTTCCAGTATCGTTAAATATCAAGGGAAACAGGCCACATACGTGGGGGTCGCTGTCGGTGGAAAAGTGCCTGTTTCACTTGTTATTTAACGCTACTGGAAAGCATACATTATGTTTTCCATAGCAGTGATTGCAACAAGAATAAAAACAATGCACGACCCGCACAATACTCCAAACTAAATCGTATTATCTCATGATGAATCGCCAGGCGACTCGAAACCGGTCATGAATAAATAAAAATTGAAGAAAAAACGGCGATTGGTTGCAGTAATCCCTTGAACCTTTAACGAGACAGTCGCAGTGTTCCAAATCCAGAATGGATATAAGTTTTAGAAGGATCAGTGTTTAATGTCCCGTCGACAACAAGGTCATCAGAGACAGAGCACAAGCTCGAATTAAGCAGAGCTGGGGAAGGAAATCGGCCGTACCCATCCAGCATTTGCTTGGAGCGATTAGAAAAAACCATGGGAAACCTAAATCGGATTTGAACCGTCGTCCTCTCGAATGCGACCCGCTGTACTAAACACAGCGCCCAGTGACCCTATTTGGGTGATATGAACTGTACTGAAAAACAAATACGTGGGTGGTTTGATAAGTCTAGTATAAAAGCAAGAAAAGTGTTTGTTTCGTAAACAACCCACCTTACTTCTCGACATAGTATCCATTGAGGGATATACACTTTGTCCATCGATTCTCCAGCTTTCTCATCCCATTGGATAAAACAGGTTCTGTCAAACTCTGCAAAATACTCGTTGACTGTAACTATTATTTCCTCATTTGATGACAATTTCTACCTAGCAAGCTGACGTTTCAAGTTAGGGAACAGGAAGAGATCACTTGGGGCTTAGTCAGATGAACAGGGTGGATGAGGAACCAGTTCAAAGCCCAATTTCATGCACTTCCGTCATTGTTATGGATGTAGGATTGTGCATTATCCTAGTGAAAGAGCCCTTTTTTACGTTCCAACCTGGTCTTTTTCAACCGACGCAAGGTCACAAACGACCCAACAGTGAAGGACGATAGGGTCTAGTTACGGTTTCACCAACCTTTGCCCATTTTTTTAATGCTGTTTTACCTCTGCTGTGTAATGATGGATCCAGGTTTCATCAACAGTCACAAATCGGCGCAAATTGGATTGCGATTAAACATCTCCAGGTATTGTGCTGAAATGCGCCAGATGCCATTTTGGTCGACTATGAGCAGTCGCGGTACCCACTTCGCACACAACTTCTTCATAGCCAGTTCGTCATGCAGAATATTATGCAATCGTTCAGTTGACATGCCTACAGTCTCTGCAATCTCACAAATGTTTATTCCACTGTCTTGCATTACCATGTCATGGATTTCGTCAGTGGTGTCCTTTGTGGTGACCTCAGTCGAACGGCCGAAGCGCACTTCGTCTTCGGTCTTGTCCGATCACATTTAAATTCGTTAATACATAAATAAATGGTCTTCAATCATGGCGCAGAGTCCGTCTGGACTTCATCCCATTCTGTTTCGATTTTCGTGGCAGTCCAGCCCTTGAAATGAAAACGTTTAATACCGACAAGGAACATGGTTTTCTCCATTTTCTATCGCAGTCGACACACTGACCAATTCAGATAGCTGTCAATAATGAGCTGTACGCTGTACATTGTTGAAATTATGTATAAGATCCTCGGAATTATCAAGCTTACCAACAATCAAGGGGCTACAAAAATGTTGCATTCTTCCATGGAAGTTTACCAGACTTAGCAAACCACACTCTTAGCTTACCTCGCATCCTATAACTGTGCAGATAATTGGATGCACGTTTAATTTAATTTTTGAGGTCTCAAATTGAAAACAGCTAATGGCGACCGCAAGTTTTCACGACGAGTGCCTCAGAGATGTCGAGGCGTCTCGTGTATTTTTCAGTGAATTTATTTCACAGCGTCGTGCTTCGACAGAGATAAGGGCAGGCACTAACACTTTTATTCAGCGACGCGAGCGTAACGGCGGGGCGCTCGACACGGCGCTTTATTCGGCGAAATGGCCGGGCGGTATGGGGCGTGGTCTAAACGTAACATCTTGCTCGGCTCGGGGACAGTGGCGGCTCGCGGGGATGCCGCACCCCTGGTTTTCGCACTCTTCTTTTTTACTTTTATCTGCCGCACTACACATGAGTTATGACGCTGTGTAAAACTGCTGATAGCGAAGGACTGCGAGTCGGCGGCGGCGGGGGTGCGTGTGTCGAGTGGGGAGTGCGCCCGCGGCAGAGCAGGGGGCGGATTCGGGCGGCAGAGCGCGCTCCGGCCGCCTCGAAAAGAGGAAAAACATTTCGGTGTTTAGTTATGGAATGAAAACGAGTGCGCAATAAAAGCAAACACCGTCGCTTACACGGCGGGCCCGTATAATGGCTCTGTGCGAAGCAGCCGCCTGCCCCGCTGTGGCGCGCTCTGCTGTTTTGTTTGTTTGTGGTGATTCATCGCTGACAGTTTTTAAATTACTGCATTTGGCGGCGCTTCTGCCACCGTCGCCGCCGCTGGTGCTGCTGTTGTTGCGGGCCGTATCTATTTGAGAGATATGTTTACATTTTTTTCATAACCTAAAAGGGCTTAACCAAACAATATCACGCTCGCCCATATGCATGAAATTGCGCTTCACCGTTTTCCATCCAACCTCCGCTTTTTTCCCCTTCTTTTTTTTATCCCGGCCGTTCGAGCCCTGATGTATCGCCATTGTCGCTGGTGTAGCTGCGCTACAGGATGGAAATGCGGAACTTGGCCGATGCTAGTAGGCGCAAAGCCATGCGTACGAGGTGCGGCAGCCTCTGCTGGGTACGTTTCGTACTTCACGACAGTACTTGTTATTCTTGCCTATTATGCTCTTCGTGTCACTTTCTGATATTCATTTTCAGATATAAAAGACAGTGAAATAATTTGAGGTTTTAGCCCTGACAGAAACATAATTTCTTCTTGTTTGATTAAACCTGAACGCGTTGCAGTATGGTTCTATTGTAATACCGTAATGAGTTATTTTAGCGCTCAGTTCCACATACGGTTGTCTTTGTGGTTTTTGATGGTAGAAGCTACTTTTTGTACTGATCCCAAAACTAAAGGAGAATGGCAAGAAAAATCCCTTGGCCGGAACATGTACGCCAGAAAGAGCAAGAAAAATAAACGAAGAACACACAATGACTTACAAATTCTGTTCTTGGCTACAAAATTATACACAGGAACAAACATAGTAGTATTTCTGGCTTAGCAGCCGTCGTATCTAGCTCCGAGATTCCCTTCTCAGAGCAGTTGAAATTGCAGCACTAAGTTCAAAATGGCTCTGAGCACTCTGAGCACTATGCGACTCAACTTCTGAGATCATCAGTCCCCTAGAACTTAGAACTACTTAAACCTAACCTAGGGACATCGCACACATCCATGCCCGAGGCAGGATTCGAACCTGCGATCGTAGCGGTCTAGCGGCTCCGGACTGTAGCGCCTAGAACCGCACGGCCACTCCGGCCGGCCTGCAGCACTAAGCATATGACGTAGTAAGTAGTGTGAGGTACCAGTAACAGATAGTATGACCGATACCCCTTTCGTGGCAAACACAGCTCCAGTTACAGTCCATCAATGCGATTCGCTGCTGTGATCGGAGGAAGCCTACCAAAACGTTAATTTTCTACCGTTAATACGACAAAAACTATGCATTTAATTTCCTTGATACTCAAATTTAAGCGTCTCTAAAAATTAGGCTATTGCTCACCCATAGCAGAAATCGTAATAAAAACCAAAAATAACAGCAAAAGGCAAACGAAAACATAACACGAAGTACTTCAGATATCTTCGAGTCCCGCCTAAACTGCTCGCCCAAGCGACGTGATTTGTGCTGCCCAATCACTCCGGAGCGAGCAGACATGAGGCACAGACGCGTTGTATTGTGCGATCGGTTGCAATTCAGTTCTGTCACGAAATATGAAGTGTACAACAGTCAAAAGAATAAGTAAATGTGTGATCAATTAGCGCTGTTTAGAGAGAGAACTTGGGACATTATTACCGACGCGTGAATTGTTAAATAAATAGCGGATAAAGATGCAAATTCTCAGTTTCTCGTGTTCTGCTAGAATAAATGCGAGTGGTATTCCAAACAAATGAAAAATCAGTAATTTAAGTAGTATTAATTCCTCGCTACCAGTTCATTACGGCATAAGACAACGGATCTACGACCTGCGTGCTGTTTTCTGCACAGGGACATCTATAGAAACCTGCAGGTTGGTGAACTTTATCAGAAACCACCTGCATTTCACTCAGAGCGGCGGTGAAAGCAACTAGACACCTCGCATGCACTGCATTCCCAGTACGAATAGGAACAGTGACACATAATCTGTGGTAACACTGAGGAGGGAGATATTTAGAAAGACACATATCTTTCTCAAAGCAAAATTCTTTTAATTTTCAGTCAACTTTAGTAAGGAAGCATTGACTAAAACTAAAGAGAATAAAAATGGACAGAAAATGTGACATCAACATTTAGTTAAATCATTAGATTTATTCCAAAGTGTCAATGTGTTCAACTATTCACGTAAGCAACAACATCGGTTATTAGAATAGAATAATAGCAGAGGTAAAATAGGAATTAACTAAACCATAAACATTATATTTATAATACAGGTGACAGAACCTACGGAGAACTGAGAAAATGTTCCAGCATTTTGACATGGGTGGCAATGCAAAGAGGTAAAGGAGTTATAAGAAGAGGTAGAAACTTAGGCCATTTGGGGATGAAGTAAACAGCAGACACAAAGAAGCAAAGGAGCAATCGCTTAGGAAAAAGAAGAGAGTGAATGGGAACTGGTTGTTGAAGGAACATGCGCTTCGTAAGAGATTAAACATAGTATAAGACACAAAAATACGTGTTTTAACACATAAATATGCGAAACATCTATTAAATATCGATCAATGTTAACAGTGATAGAAGAAAACGGAACTGAAATTCTGTACAAACAGAAAGAACTGCCCAGAAACTTGACGGAAGAAGAAGAATAGTTTGTTGAACAATTTTAGAGGTACGGGTTTTATGATATGAATCTGACACGTCATAGAAATATTTCAGTTCGCGCAAGACTGCAGCTGTCAATAAAAAAGTTTTATGAGACGTTGGAATTTTCAGTATTCTGAAGACTGTCACCAGAACGCAGCCGGCCGGTGTGGCCGAGCGGTTCTAGGCGCTTCAGTCTGGAACCGCGCGACCGCTACGGCCGCAGGTTCGAATCCTGCCTCGGGCATAGATGTGTGTGATGTCCTTAGGTTAGTTAGGTTTAAGTAGTTCTAAGTTCTAGGGGACCGATGACCTCAGATTTTAAGTCCCATAGTGCTCAGAGCCATTAGAATCATTTGAACCAGAATGCATAAAGTACAATGAAGCGCCAAAGAAAGTCGTATAGGTATGCATATTCAAATACAGAGATATGTAAACAAGCACAATATGGCGCTGCGGTCGGCAACTCCTATATAATAAAAGTGTCTGATGCAGTTGTTTGATCGATTACTGCTCCTCCAATGGCAGGTTATCAAGATTTGAACATGGTGTTATAGTCGGCGCACGACCGATGGGACACAGCATCTCTGAGGAAGCAATGAAGTGGGGATTCTCCCGTACGACCATTTCACGAGTGTACCGTGAATATCTGGAATCCGGTAAAACATTAAATCTCTGACATCGCTGCGGCCAAAAAAAGATCCTGCAAGAACGGGACCTACGACGACTGAAGGGAATCGTTCAATGTGACAGAAGTGCAACCTATCCCCAAATTGCTGCAGATTTCAATGCTGGGCCATCAGCAAGTGTCAGCGTGCGAACCATTTAACGAAACATGTTCGATATGGGCTTCCGGAGACGAAGGCCCACTCGTGTACCCTTGATGACTGCCCGACACAATGCTTTACACCTCGCCTGGGCCCGCCAACACCGAAATTGGACCGTTGATGACTGTAGACATGTTGCCTGGCCGGACGATTCTCGTTTCAAATTGTATCGAGCGGATGGACATGTACGGGTATGGAGACAACCTCATGAATCCAAGGACCCTACATGTTAGTAGGGAACTGTTCAAGCTGGTGGAGGCTCTGTGATGGTGTGGGGCGTGTGCAGTTGGAGTGAAGTGGGACCCCTGATACGTCTAGATACGACACTGACAGGTGACACGTACGTAAGCATCCTGTCTGATCACCTACATCCATTCATGTCCATTGTGCATTCCTACGGACTTGGACAATTCCCGCAGGACAATAAGACACCCCACCCGTCCAGAATTGTTACAGAGTGGCTCCAGGAACACTCTTCTGAGTTTAAGAGGACTGGTCCGTGTATACCAGGGGATACCTTAAACGCTGTCAGTTTTCTAAACAGTGTAGCTCAAAGAATAAAATTCATAAGCCCATATAATGCTTACCATCATTTAAGACATCTTCATAAGCCCATATAATGCTTACCATCATTTAAGACATCTTTTGGGAACATTTTTATGAATGAATCACAGCTTTAGCTCTCACACTTTTTTAATTGTACTTTTTTGTTGCAAGTGAAACAAACCATGCAAATTATTTATGTACATCATAGGGACACATTACTCAAAATACAAACAAAGTAGAAGGTTTATTTTTTTTTCCTGTAAGTTCTTTACACTATTATCTTTAAAGAAGACTACTGAAAAGGTGGTGCTGTCATAAATTGTGGTACGAAAATTTTTTAAGTATGGTTATCAAAAATTCTGGAAACGAATTCGGGGTTTTTCTTTAAAAAAAAGCATTTTATTTTCAAAGTTAAGTCCCAAGAGTCGTCTACTTTTTAGCTAAGCATGTGTTAAAACAGTATACAAAATTTCGGGTCTCATCTTTAATAGTTTTTAGCCAAAGTGAACCGGAACATGAAATAATTTAACTTTCAGGGAGTTCAAGTTAAAGTTAAAACTTGCTTTTCTTATCAAACTTTCATGGCACTAATACATCACAGGTCTATATTCGTCTTGTTTCCCGTGTTGTTCTTCCTCCCTTCTCTTTTTCACAATTGTTCTTCTTATTCTTGCTTCTTTGTGGCTTCGAACATTGATTTTCCTGCTTCAAAGAGTCTCCTTTGGTCTATGAGCTTTATACATATTTAGTCCACCAGGATCTCCCATCAGTTTCATAACATTACGTATTGACACAGCACCGCCACTGAAACATAGAACAGCATCTAGCACACCTATTTTCAAAGTATTTAGTCCTACTAGAACAGTTTTTGGTATTCGTTCCCATATCCAATTGTTGAAACTTTCATTTAGCTTTTGAGTCCTACTACGTAAACATTTCTCTAATAATCCTGTGTCACTAAGATCCCTATATATAGGTTTTATAACTTCCATTATAGTAAATGGCAAAGAATGTTTATGGTTGTAGGTCTCACCCTTAGTAACTATCCTCTGGTAGCCACACAATGAATCACTGCCAGGTGGGCAGAGTGCATGAGATGGGTTGTAATCTGTGGAGGATTTATGAAAGAAGGTAGCCGATACTGCCATTTTCATTCCCTGAAGGACATTTTTATTTTGTCTTATGGATTGTCCATAATAATACTGCAACCTGTCTATTTCTTCGTCTGTAAGCCGAACACTTCCACTAATGCACTTACTGTCGGCTAATTTCTTTCCCTTCTATTTCCTCCTCAAGTTCCTTAATCTTGTACCTAACCTTTTCTGGGCATACCAACACATTGCATGTTTTTCAATTTGTGTGTCAGCATAAGGTGTGAATTCACAAACTTTTCGGCACTCTTTTGAGCCCTCATCTCCTAGGTAAGATGTGTGCATCACACCATATTTCTCCACTGACCTGTGAAATATCTTTACAACACCTTCAAATTCCACACCTCCACTATAACCACTAAAATTAATCAAACATGTACAATTTTCAGTTCCACTAGTACAGTCATGACAGAAATTGGCAATACGTTCCACATCAATGACTTTACCATTGTCCAAGAAGGTAGCTGTCACTAGACTATTTAGGAAACTATGGCCTCTGCATCCAGGGCTGCAAACATACATGTATTGCTGTCATTCATGTCTACACTTTCCTGAACAGCGTTTTTCATACCATCATTTGCAACTTCTTCTAAAGTCTGTAGACTAATTTTATTGTACCTGTCAAACCTCGTAGGGGGAGGTAAGTACATAAGAGCAAGAAAATTTATGCGGCTCTGTACCTATACCTATACATCTCATAGCATAAGGAAGTTTAATATTTGTGTAAGACACTCTCTGATTAGTTACTCCACAAGTATATCCACACTCGCTTAAATCACAAAAATTACAACAATTCTTAATTTTGATGCACAACCTCTTCTAGCACGTATCTCCTCGACTATCTTCACACCACTATTGCCACATTCCTTACACTGCAAAGCTTTATTTATTAGTTCAGATAGAGCAGAGAGTTCAACAAGAACATAACATGAGTCAATAGTTGGCGTCTCTATATTATCAGCATTAATACTGCCAAGCCCATTGTCCAAATATTTCAGTTTTAGCTTCGAAGCACTTGGAGTAGTTGAAGATGATTCAAGTGTTGTATCACGTTGTAGTTCAGTATTAGCAGAGTTAATCTGTTTGGTGAACCAATTTCCATAAAATTTACCTTGTTTAACATCGAACTTCTTAATTCTTCCCGTTGCTTTCAGGCGGAATACGAAACTCATGCACACAATGAGAAACTCACGCACACAAAAGAAACTCACGCGCACAATTAAGCAACTGTAAGGCTTTCGCAGTTAGCCAACTTGAGGGACTAGAAGGTCATAAAAACAAAACAAATGAGAGCAAAACTTTATTGTTAAAAGAGGTGACTGTGTGCCATGGGGACGTCGTGGTTCGTGCAGCCATTTTTAAATTTCTCTAATTTTGGAACTTTCTGTGGCCCATTTTCCTGCAAGTAAATTTTTTCTCGTTCAGAAAACTACAGAGGATTTTTGAAGACAAAAAATAAAAAAATCGATTTTTTTTACAGTTATTCACAAACAAGTCCCCTTAAACACTTATGTTGGCCATCAAGCTCCCCAGACACGAACATTATTCAGCCTAACTGAGATGCCTTACAACGTGCTGTTCAGAAGAGATCTCCAGCCCCTCATACTCTTATGGATTCATGGGCACCCCTGCAGGATTCATGGTGTCAGTTCCCTCCAGCACCACTTCAGACATTACTTCATGCCACATCGTGTTGCGGCACTTTTGCGTGTTCGCGGGGCCCCTATACGATATTGGCTCTTCAGCGTAGAAGGAGTAGCAATAGATTCCCAGGACACCATACTCTTACGAGCTGTTAACTAGATTGTCATACAGAACCGGAAACGAGATTAATTAGGTTTCTGATGGCGATGCATCTCCGTAGGCAGATCGCTAATGCTGGCGCCTGCTTGGCGCTGGCCCGAATGCTAGCCTGTTCGAAAACTGATAATGACAGAAATTTTCGTTACCGGTATTTTGATATAAATGAGAGAAGAGGCGATAACAGACTGACTCATCACCAAACTGCTCACTACGTTCAGCATTAAATTCCAAACATTTCTGTAGTGTCTTTTACATTGACAATAGGTTTTTCTGTTCGTTGGATGGAAACGTCAAGCCCAGGTATGTAGCTGGTGATTTAAAAGACGAGTAGGCGGCTTGCTTGCGCGCGAATTCGCCTTTATAGCTTCTTTAATTAAACATACACAATCATAACAACAAATGCAAGAGACTACACAGATCACTTCTCATGGCAGTCATCGCCGCTCAACAGATACAATGTTGTGAAAGCACGAAGAGAGGGATACACATTTATTTTGATCTTGAACAGAAGACAGTCTTGCCTGTCTCCAGTAACCCAGTGATCTGAATGGAACTCACCTTAGAGTAGACGATGAACTATCCGGCATTCATTTTATTGCCAAGAGAGATGAGAGGCAGTTCATCATTGCAGAAGTATATGATAACACATTCAGACCAAATAAAACAAGCACGTCATGGTAAAGGCTTCCGAAAAAAGTCGCATCAGTACGCAGCGCACCTCTGTCTAACAGCAATAGAGGCGTGTATTCTCGCATGCGAACGTGCATAAAGGTGTCGAATAGCATTTTGCTCCTTCTGTTGGATTTGGCAATTCAAGACAGGCCCTGGACAACGAGAAGTTCCCGCTTCATCATGTCCCATACGTGTTTATTTGGCGAGAGGTCTGGTGATCTTTCTGGCCAGGTCAGCTGTACACTACACGAGGACGTTGCATCGCAGCAGCCGTATCTGGACCTCCATCGTCCCTCTCAGGAAGCACATCACCTTCCTGCCGAAGAAATGGTAGTTTCACGGGGGTAATAGCTTGTGGGATGTGGCGGGCATGGGTTACTTGAAGCTGCAGTAACACCAAATGTGATCGCAAGCTGTAACTCGTGGCCCCCACACACCCATGAGATGGGTCTTGTACATACATCATTCGCATACAAACAGAACCTACTGTCATCACTGAAGACAACGCCATTCCATTCTCCAGCCAACTCGTTCACGACACCAGAGCACCCATGCACAGTGGTGCCGCAGTGTCAGTGGCAACCTGCCTGATCAGAAGGCCACATGATCTTACGAGTAATCCTGCTGCAAGCAGATGGTTCTGAATGGTCTCTGAAAACAGAGCAGGTGCATGTGCCTGGATTTCGTCCCTGGATGATTTTCGGTCGGTCACCGCTGCTCGCGCAGTGCGTCTTCCTTGACGTGCACCTATACTACACTGACGTCCAGAAACTGGTCTACAGGTGTGGGAGTGTTCCACAGACCACTGATGAAAGCAGCGCACCACTGACGCATTGTATCCAACATATACAACGATCCGTCCATTCGTCCGTCTGTCTTCACGCAGGCCCACAACTCGACCCTGTTGAAACGGCTGAAGGCGTTCAAGAGGAGTACGTTCTCGTCAGCGGAACATGTCTGTACCGCGAATGAATGTTGCAAACATTGTTAACCTCTAAACTCAGCGCAGTTACTGCGTGCAGAGTCAAAACAGTGGGCGCACAGAGGCCTCCTGAGCACCAGCTGATCGCCGATGTCCGTGTTAGGTGAATCACTAACACGACAACCCCTCAGTACGCACGTATTATACTCCGGTGCTATTGAACACAGTCCTTGAGGATGTTGCAATTTTTTTCCGGCACTGTATTATAAAGGAATCAATAAGCTTGCAAAAGAAAGAACAATTTCTGTATTTGTGAATCTTCAGAAATAAATTACAATACGAAATTTCAATCGTGTTAGACGGTAGGAATGTACACTGAAATGTAAGCAATTAACAGAACAAAAAATATATGTATTCTGTAATGAAAATGGAAAGCCATAACAGATAATTTCATATGAAAAAGGGTGTGAGACAAGGTTACAGTTTGTTGACAGTGTTTTATCATTTTCTTGTCAAAAAGAAGACAAAGGAAGGAAACGAAAGTTTCAGAAGAAGAATTAAACGACAAAGTGTCGCAACCGCTGTTGAAGAATGTACAGAGTGATTGGCATAAAATGTGCTATAAGAAGTAAAATGTCTCAGATGGAGATCACTGAAAGTGTAAATAGCATATTACGAAATAGAAAGTCCCCCCCCCCCCCCCCCCAAAGTTAAAGGATTTGTCTAAAAAGAAAACTGCATAATAAGGCTGGAAGAAGCAACACGCAGGGAACAAACTGGTGTATGGACAAAATATCTGAACCAAAAGGAAGAATCTGCTCCTAAACGTAATTGTAGCAACGAGGTAAGAGAAGTGCTGCGCCACGAATAAGTACAGGCGTGGATTTGGGGAGTTCTTGTAAATTTCGCGCAGCTATGGCTGGAAGGAAGTAGTTAAGGGACCGATTGTCACATCAGTTGGCAGGCGCGGGCGATGTTGATATTTAGCAAACGATTCTGCGAGATAGGTCTACGACACCGATCGCAGGCGAGAAGGCACGGTCCGGCGGGCACTGTATGCAAGTGTGGAATAATCAGGGCAGCACACGGCACTGACATGCTGTGAAGAAACCACACTTTGCACTTACAACAGCGCCTAGTGACCAGTGTGTAGGGGCCAAAGCGGGCTGAGGAAAGATGACGCTGCAATTATTAAAGAGCACTCCACTTGTCCCCTCCACAGCAACTACGTCAGAGGCGCGGGGAAAGGACGTATAAATAAGTGAGGCTGGGGACTGAAAGCGGGCAGTCGCGTCACCATTCTGTCCACGTCTAGAATGACGACTGTTTAAGTTGCAGACCAACCACGACGATCTTTTGGTGATGAGTATCGGCGGCCAACCGGCCTGTTGAAGCTACCTCCAGCCTCCGCTGCACTGACGCGTATAGCTGTCGCGGGGCTCGGCGCACCTTGGAGATGTACCGGTTTGAGGAACGGGAATGCTGCTGGCCTCCGCTCACTGGGTGTCATCATCTGGTAGACTGCAAATTGAGATTCGTAGGGGCGGGGCCGGGCCACGAACTCGCGGCCTCTGACTGAGTTTCCCAGGATAGACAGTCGGAGCTGCTAAGGCTCACTGCAACGACGGCGGTCCTGAGCTCAGGGGGTTGTAACAGAAGGGAGGAGGGCAGAAAAGGAGACTTAAGGTAGATTAAGTTACTTTAGGTTAGTGGGTTACATGTTCCACACATCATTTGAACGAATTTTTTTATTGAAATGATGTGGAATGAGAGCTTACAGGATATGTATACATGATTAGTGTTAACATTAATGAACACATTATTATCTTTAGACCTACTCATGCCACTACACTCTTTCTTCTGGCTGCCAGTTTTTAAGTAGGAATTTGTCAGTGGAATAGAAGGAGATGTTCAGGAAGAAATGATCTTAAATCAGATTTTAAACTTGCTTCGCTATCTGTCAGTCATTTTATTTTACTTTGCAAATCATCAAAATTTTTTCTTGTTGCATATTAAACTCTTTTTTGAGCCTCTGACAGCTTTTACAGCGGGTAATAAGGGTCATTTTTCCCTCTAGTGTTATAGGTGTGGACATCACTGTTCTTATCTTATGGATTATCTACGACGACTTTCACTGGAGAATGTGTGTATTGTGATGCACAGTTAAAATACTTAGCTCCTTGTTTCTGTTTGTTGTATAGGACTGAATGAAATGTGTTTTTTCTAAATTTGGGAGAGTCCATTTTCATAGAACCATTTATTAATTTTTTGGAAAATATCACTGACCAACTCTTTTCTTGCTTTTTCTCTAAAGGGATTTATTATAACGTTATTGTCAGCAAAAAGTATCAATTTTGCTTGTAGAATGTTAAGTGGAATGTCATTCAAATATGCAAGGGAGAGGACTGGACCCAAACAAGAGTCCTGTAGGGCTGCCTTTGTTATCTTTTTTCCCCAGTGACAAAAATTTTCTACCTTTCCAACATGTTCTGAATTATTCAGCACAACCTTCTGCATTCTGTTTGTTAGGTATGATTCAGACCAACTGTGCATAAAGCCATCAGTTCCACAAAACTTGAGTTTTTGTAAGAGAGTAACATGATCTACACAGTCAAACGCCATGGAAAGATCACAACAAACACCAACTGGCGGTCTATTGTTCTTTAAGGCTTGTACTATTTGGTGGGTGAATGTATAAATAGTGTTCTCAGTAGAGCAAACCTTCTGGAATCCGAACTGTGATATAGTGAGTAAATTGTTTCCTTTTAAGTGTGAGACTGCTCTTGAGTACATTATTTTTTCGAATTTCGAATTTCGATTATTACTTCAGTTTAATACTGGTGTTGGTGTGCTGCCCACTGCAGAAAATTTAGCCTCTCGGAATAATATTACATACCTGCTGGATTAATGGCAATCGCCTCTTGTGTATTGGAAGAGGCAAGTTATCGAGCCATTTCAAAGAAAGAGATCAGCAGTTCGAGCACCAACAACCGTCTGTATGCGTTGCGAAATGCATCTTCACCCCATTCTGCTGGATCGTCATTATTTGGCGAAAAATATTCTTTTTACGCTTCTTTGTTATCTCATCTTTCCAACCATAAAGTATAAAGCTTTTGTCACAGTCTTCGACTGTATGTTTATGTGAAATACAGTTATTATACTCCTCTCTGCTCGATGCCCAAATCTGATCAATTGTAAGTATTGCGCTCACACGCACACACCCAGTACCTTTCTCACCAACAGCTCAACGTGGACTGACATTTTCTCAACATTCACAAGTGAGGGAGAGGAGCGAAAGAGAGGGCAAGTGGGAGTTGGCTGTAGGACAGTTTTGAGCACCCTCTGGTGGCAGTATTGTGGATCAGAGCAATCAGTCTTCAAACTTCGAGGCAACCACACACATGCGAAATTGGAAAAAATGGGGCGTAAGGCGGCAGAAAGTGTGAACGGGGAGTGGCGATGTGTAAAGGCAGCCGTAGGACAATCTAGCAGCAGGATAACACTCTCAAAACTAAATGAAGCCAGTTAATAAAGACGATACCTTACATCCTTCCCCTCCTGCAGCTCAGTAGAGACTGAGTCTTTTTTGCTGCCAATTCACAAGGGGGGAGGCGAGGGCAAGCATGTGAATGAGAGGGGAGGTAGTAGGGTAGGGGTGGGGAAGTGTGGAAAGAGGAAGGAGTCGGGTGGCGATGCCATCAGTGCGCTGTTGCCACATCTAGCCCCCTCGAAGAGGAGGTGGAGGACCACTCAAGGAGAGCTGCCATTGTAAATAAATTTGGCAACAACGCAGAATGCACTGAGTTCAGCTTTGTTTCACTAGTACTGTACTCTTCCTACACATGAGCATGTCAGCGTTTTCTGCATTGGAAAATCCCATCGTCCACTCACAACCTAATGTATGGACTGTCATATACTGACTAGCAAGTCACAGTGCACTCAAGGGACACATAAGCACACTGTAAGCAAACATAACAAAATCATACCTCATAACTACACAGATTGAATGGCACAAACAAGTGTAGGTGTGGAAATATTTCAAAATACATTATCTTCTAAACAGCTCACACTAGTGAAATATGCATAGTGTTTTTTTACATGTTCTATTGGATAATTTTCTTTTTCATTAATATTTGCCTCATTGGTAGACTAGTATTCATATTTTTTGTGCTGTTTTTTTCAGTATTTCAGTTGTATCTGTTACGAGGAATGTGTTAAACTATTCCATAAGCTGGTTTGACAATGGGTAATTTGTCAAAGACGTTTCCCTTATATGCTCTCCTGCTTAATAATTTTGTTGCGAGGGTATTGATTTTGCATGAGCATTGTATGATTGTCGTGAGCTGATATAGGATGGAAATTTTTGCTTTTTGCCTTAGGAATTTTGACAATTGGAGCACATGAGTTTTCTATGCATTAGTGTTTACTATAGGACTGAATGATGAGTAGGATGTTTCATATGAGATGCATGTAGCTTTGGCAGCGGCCTTGTGTTTTCTATGTTGATGACATTTGCTGTCAATGAGTGACAGTTTTGTTAGGTAGAGACCAGTCCTTACTGAGGTATCTGTTTATGCATAATCTGATGTGGTTTATTGACTGAAGTATCTCACTGTTGGATATATTCATAGCGTTTCTTGAATTTTTTCTTCTGACTGGATGGTTACTCAGTTTTTGGATGAATATATTATTTTGCTGTTGGATCTTGTCAAGTTACTTTGATTTGTCACTTATTATCTATTGACCTGTGTGCCCCGATCATGTGATGTGAAAGATGCTTCCTTTATTCCATCATTCAAAATTAAGTTACGATAAAAAAGTGAGCTGATTATGAAATGAGAATACCATTAAAAGGTTACTCAGGGGGCCATACAATCTGTGTATATCATGTGCATGTCGACCAAAAGTTCAGACAGTGATTAACAGTCCTAATTCCGTTTGTATGACAGTGCACTTTGGTAATGTTGCGATAAGACTGGATATGTCCAAGGTTGACTTTGAATAATATTGGGGTTATCTGAATTGTATCGCGGAGAAGACTGTTTTGTAAAAATCGTTTCCGGTGACGTTCTTTCATGTTATGTTTATTAGTGAATTTCCCATACTGCAATTGTACTGAGTACTATTGAATATTGTAAAAATCGTTTCCGGTGACGTTCTTTCATGTTATGTTTATTAGTGAATTTCCCATGCTGCAATTGTACTGAGTACTGTTGAATGCCGCGCGGGTTTAGCCGAGCGGTCTACGGCGCTGCAGTCATGGACTGTGCGGCTGGTCCCGGCGGAGGTTCGAGTCCTCCCTCGGGCATAGGTGTGTGTGTTTGTCCTTAGGGTAATTTAGGTTAAGTAGTGTGTAAGCTTAGGGACTGATGACCTTAGCAGTTAAGTCCCATAAGATTTCACACACTTTTTTTTTTTTTTTTACTACTGAATGTAAGGTTGTTCACTGCCGAATTGTGTGGTTATTTTTTTCCTCAAGGTATAGGCTGTGAGAATGTCACTTTCTTTCGTGCTTGTATTAGTCTTTACTTGTGGATTGGTCAGAAGTGCGTCATGGTTTATTGGAACTCTCCATGAGGAAGCTAGTGCAGAGCGATCTTTCTTTTTGGTGGTTGTTTGAATAAAGTAGGGCAGTTGTCAGTAAAGGAATGCAGTGCTTAAACTTATTCATGAGACTGTTGTGGTTAGTGAGAATTGAAACTAATTAAATGAGACGATATCGTATTGACAACTGAGGAGTTTCGAATTAATGTGCACATATCTTTTAGTTGTGGTTGGCTGCAACTTAATGTGTCGTCTTTGTAGTAAGCAGCAGTCTATCTTTTCTTTACATTTTCCAACTTGTCGTTTGCATTGTTTGATAATTTTATTTTTTGTGTTAGGACTGTAATTATTTTCTTAATGAAGTACTTCTGATGCTCATTTTTATTTTTTTTGGTGTGATGTTGTGATATAAATTGTTTGTGGATAATGATCATTTCTTGTTATCTTCTCGTTGATCTGTGAATTCTGAAGGAGTGATAACAATTTTGGCTCTCATGGACGTAATTTCAATTTTTTCTAACAACTTGAGCGACGGTTTTTTAATATGTCATGTCGTGTGCATATTTTTGTTACAGGTTCT
Source organism: Schistocerca piceifrons (assembly GCF_021461385.2). Taxonomy (NCBI): domain Eukaryota; kingdom Metazoa; phylum Arthropoda; class Insecta; order Orthoptera; family Acrididae; genus Schistocerca; species Schistocerca piceifrons. Next base: position 739,902,679 of record NC_060138.1, read on the forward strand.
GAGTGTTATGATAATAATGATGACAATATTTCGTAATGAATAATGAAATGTCCAACTAGGTCATAGAACAATTTTTATAAATAATTAACGTGTAATTTATGGACTACAGGTAGAATAGTTTAGTCTCAGAGCACTGTAGGAAGTATCCTGTAGGTCAGGCTCATCCAAGAATTGCGCCCGGCGGGCTCCAGGCAGTGTAGTTCAGCGTCCCGTCCGCGACCGTGTGACGCTAATAGTGTCGGTATAGGTGGGGGGGGGGGGGGGGGGGGGGAGAGCTGCGGAGCGAGTGAGACCGCACACCGCTGTTCTGCGGTGGACGGTCCCACAGTCAGATCCAACGCAAACAAAATAACAGAGGAAGCACACCTCTGTAAAAGAGGCCGATGAGCGGTAAAACAAGCAAACCATTTACCGTTTAGGTAACAACTAGTGTTCGTGTGGCAGAATTACTACGCAAAGCTTTAGGCAACAATATCCAAAACAAGAATCGAAGAACATATTAGTTGTTTTCTGACCCACAGGTTCATTCTATTAGTACTGCACATCCACACTCGCCATATGTACAATAGCCGTCTTCTGAAAAACATATCAGTTTCTTAAATGAACTAGAGTCATAAATATTCTATTTTAGAAATAACTTTATATAAGGGATATAGACAGTGGTTACACCGGTTCCCATGAGATCACCGATGTTAAGCGCTGTCGGGCGTGGTAGGCACTTGGATGGGTGACCATCCAGGCCGCCATGCGCTCTTGCCATTTTTCGGGGTGCACTCAGCCTCGTGATGCCAATTGAGGAGCTACTCGACCGATTAGTAGCGGCTTCGGTCAAGAATACCATCGTAACCACTGGGAGAGCGGTGTGCTGACCCCTAGCCCCTCTATCCTCATCCTCCATCGAGGATGACACGGCGGTCGGATGGCCCCAGTACACCACCCGTGGCCTGAAAATGGAGTGCTAAAGGGATATAGAGTCTCATTCTTACTGTTAGCAGTTAAAAGTAAATATTTTTTGTTATACTTTGGGCTACATCTCTTTGTATTCCTTTTCAGAGTTTAGAAATCGGATCCTTAATTTGCTGTTTTGTACGTAATAATTTTAATCGACCAAGTTTGAAAACTTATTAAAAAGTAGAATTGAGGTTATAAACTCTTTAATTCTTACAGTCAACATTGTTAAAGAAGAGAATTAACATTTTACACTTCTTTTCTTTTTCGAGGAAACGGTTTTAGTAATGTTTGGTACAATATTCCCTGATAACCTCAAAGAATTAGTCAAATTTTTATCGCCAAGTAATGAACGGTTCTTAGTTTTAGCAAGCTTTAAAAGAGAGAAAAAGCGCTCACAGATATACGTGGAACCAAACATTGAGAGAACTTAGGTCGCGTGCTTGTGCGGAAGAGGATATTTCTCTCGTGGAAGACAGCTGTAAAAGTCATCCAAAGTTTTACACATGAGAAAGCGGTCCTTCAGGCGGATATCGCACTGCAGGTCAATCAGCTCTAGATGTGGGACGTCCTATGCCGAAGGGAAAACGGGCGAACAAATATATCTAAGGCCGATTGAAGCTCACTTATCTCCAAAAATCTGTTTACAAACCGTTCTTGTAATTCGAAATGATTGCAACATATTTCTTTAATGCTTGAATCGTCTGCACTAAGTCAACGACATTGTGATTTTCGCGTTGGAGTGAAATGTTCAAAGTATTTAAATGACCAGCAAGGTCACTCAAAAAAGCCAAATTCGCCACCCACTTAGGATCACAAAGTAATTCTTCTGGACGTCCTTTCATTTCCAAAAAGGTATTTATTTCACCCCTCAAGGAGAAAAACCGATGAAGCACCTTTCCTCTGCTCAGCCATCTTACTTCGGCGTGGTAGGGGATGTCCGGGTATTCCGCTTCGATATCAGCCAGAAATTCCTTAAATTGGCGATGTGTGAGTCCATGCGAGCGAAGATAGTTAACCGTTCGAAGAACTGTGTCCATAACATTTTTTATGTTGAGCAAAGTTCCTCCTGGTGTATCAGACAATGGACTGTCGTGAATAAGGAACAGCCAACTTCAGCCATTTTTGACCTCACATAACTCAGAAATCCAGTGCGTATCCCTCGTAGCGCAGGGGCTCCATCCGTTGTTACAGTGGTCAGGCGTTCCCATTTTAAACCCATCGACTCAAGCACGTTTTCCACGGCTAGAAAAATATCCAAACCCGTGGTTGTGTCTTTTAATGGTATAAGATCGAGAAATTCTTCGGTGATACGCAGATTGTCGTCGATACCTCGAATGAATATGACGAGCTGAGATATGTCCGCAACGTCCGCGGACTCTTCAAGAGCGATAGAAAGTGAAATGAAGTTTGCCGCTCTCTCCATTAATTGCTGCTCCATATCTGAGACCATATCTTCGACTCTGTGAGCAACAGTTTGAGGCGAAAGAGCTATTTTTTTCCAATTTTTCTGTGAGGTCTGGTGGACAAATACACTCCTGGAAATGGAAAAAAGAACACATTGACACCGGTGTGTCAGACCCACCATACTTGCTCCGGACACTGCGAGAGGGCTGTACAAGCAATGATCACACGCACGGCACAGCGGACACACCAGGAACCGCGGTGTTGGCCGTCGAATGGCGCTAGCTGCGCAGCATTTGTGCACCGCCGCCGTCAGTGTCAGCCAGTTTGCCGTGGCATACGGAGCTCCATCGCAGTCTTTAACACTGGTAGCATGCCGCGACAGCGTGGACGTGAACCGTATGTGCAGTTGACGGACTTTGAGCGAGGGCGTATAGTGGGCATGCGGGAGGCCGGGTGGACGTACCGCCGAATTGCTCAACACGTGGGGCGTGAGGTCTCCACAGTACATCGATGTTGTCGCCAGTGGTCGGCGGAAGGTGCACGTGCCCGTCGACCTGGGACCGGACCGCAGCGACGCACGGATGCACGCCAAGACCGTAGGATCCTACGCAGTGCCGTAGGGGACCGCACCGCCACTTCCCAGCAAATTAGGGACACTGTTGCTCCTGGGGTATCGGCGAGGACCATTCGCAACCGTCTCCATGAAGCTGGGCTACGGTCCCGCACACCGTTAGGCCGTCTTCCGCTCACGCCCCAACATCGTGCAGCCCGCCTCCAGTGGTGTCGCGACAGGCGTGAATGGAGGGACGAATGGAGACGTGTCGTCTTCTACGATGAGAGTCGCTTCTGCCTTGGTGCCAATGATGGTCGTATGCGTGTTTGGCGCCGTACAGGTGAGCGCCACAATCAGGACTGCATACGACCGAGGCACACAGGGCCAACACCCGGCATCATGGTGTGGGGAGCGATCTCCTACACTGGCCGTATACCACTGGTGATCGTCGAGGGGACACTGAATAGTGCACGGTACATCCAAACCGTCATCGAACCCATCGTTCCACCAGTCCTAGACCGGCAAGGGAACTTGCTGTTCCAACAGGACAATGCACGTCCGCATGTATCCCGTGCCACCCAACGTGCTCTAGAAGGTGTAAGTCAACTACCCTGGCCAGCAAGATCTCCGGATCTGTCCCCCATTGAGCATGTTTGGGACTGAATGAAGCGTCGTCTCACGCGGTCTGCACGTCCAGCACGAACGCTGGTCCAACTGAGGCGCCAGGTGGAAATGGCATGGCAAGCCGTTCCACAGGACTACATCCAGCATCTCTACGATCGTCTCCATGGGAGAATAGCAGCCTGCATTGCTGCGAAAGGTGGATATACACTGTACTAGTGCCGACATTGTGCATGCTCTGTTGCCTGTGTCTATGTGTCTGTGGTTCTGTCAGTGTGATCATGTGATGTATCTGATCCCAGGAATGTGTCAATAAAGTTTCCCCTTCCTGGGACAATGAATTCACGGTGTTCTTATTTCAATTTCCAGGAGTGTACAAGCCGCCGAGTCGACCAGGCAATCAATCCTTGATGAGATTCCCAGCAGTGAAGGGTTTCCCTGCTTTCCCAATTCTCAGCGATCATTTGTAACTTGCGCACAAACTTTGCCCTCCTGTTTCCTGCTCGTACCACGCCAAAACAGAACATACAATTAATTTTGTACAATCCTGTTTTTAAAACACTTTTATCACTTTAACAATTAATTGTTTCATTCAGTGAAAGTCAAATAAAAAACTAACAAAAGAGATTGGTTTTAGATGCGTTTTCCCCAAGTTCCGCTGAAAAGGCCAGCGATGTGTGGTCGCAAAATAAATTTTTATCTATTGCGGTATTTGAGTACATCGGCATGGCGAGGCTCGGCGGGCGGTCTGCACGGCCAGCTAAGCGACACGGCTCGGCCACTGCGACAACATACGAATTCGCCCGGGGCGCTAGCCGCGGGCGATCGCGGGCGCTAGCGCCCCAGGGGCACAGTTTGGACGAGCCTGCTGTAGGTACTGGATCTACTTGGTTATGTTACTGAAGTAGTGCATTTCGCTTTGTTACTGGGGTTAAGTGGATGCAGCACTAATACATGGACTTAAGCTAAAATAGTACTTTATTATTGTGATTCTGGCGTACAGAACAATGGATCCTTTGGAAAAATTTTGGTTTGGGCACATTTAAATGGAAGTCACCCGAGTCCAGCTTCTGATTGTTCTTATTTTCTTAATTTATATCATTGTCCTAAAATTATGTTTTAATATTAGAAATTTTGTCACCAGTTATGGATCATTCTGTGGCACCTGCGATTTTGCGTTTGTTCATTTTCATTGGAGTATTAATTGAATAGGTTTAACATTCTATCTATTTTTTGTGTTATGTTACCATTAGGAGAGGAGAGAGAAAGGATTTTCAAAATAAAAGAAATTAACAGAGTACAGTTGTGGCAAACAGGAGGAAATGGCCACAGTACTGGCATACATGGACAATATTTTACACAAACATCATAGTCAGTATCCCATTGTACAGGTTCTTGGTGGGCCAATAGACAGATTTTTGGGCAACAACGGACGGCTGTCACACCATGTCACCATACATGATCTCGTACAGTAGCAATGGATCTGTGACTGGCGGGCCGGCCGTGGTGGCCGTGCGGTTCTAGGCGCTGCAGTCCGGAACCGCGGGACTGCTACGCTCGTAGGTTCGAATCCTGCCTCGGGCATGGATGTGTGTGATGTCCTTAGGTTAGTTAGGTTTAAGTAGTTCTAAGTTCTAGGGGACTGATGATCTAAGATGTTAAGTCCCATAGTGCTCAGAGCTTTTTTTTTTTTGTGACTGGCGGGGAAACCTGCTAGTCTTCGCAGGGTAGCATACTGGTTCATCTGAGAACCGACGTCACTCACCACTGAGGTGTGGTGAGGGGAGGTAGATCATCACTGATCACAGTATGATGCTTCGAATGGACAGTATTGGTACGGTCAGAGCAAGACGTCACAGAACAGACACGATGATGTTTGCTTTTCGTAATCTGAGTGGGACACCACCTCATCCTAGATTTCAATTTTCTTTTGTTCACATAAGGAACTTAGTTCGCATACTTTTGTTATTTTTGCATTAATTTATTTCTTTCCAAGAACTGACACAGTAGGCTATTTTTTGCCTTTATCACGTGGTTGTATTTTAAAATTTCGATACGTGGTTTAATGTATTTGGTTAACTGAGACAGTAGGATCACAGAAGAATGGATACGTTTTATTTAATTAGTATTTGTGTTAATTCATGGGATTAAAGATTAGGAATATTTATCACTTGTTTGCTTCACAGATTTCCAGGTTTTCATAATGATATTGTTTTTACTTACTTTCATTCACGTATAAATTTTTAATAGTTTAAAGACAGGTAATTTTCAGGCGAGATAGAAGAAGCATCATGAAATAATTACGGTCATGTCTCCACCCAGAACATATGGGAAATGTTTTGTGCCATTATCTTTGTGGAGAGAAGGAGTGAATAAGCGAAAGACGTCGGCACAATGCACGCCTCCCTGTTTCATAATATTATATACTGTGTACAAATACGCCCGGCGTGAGTCACTTGTTTCTGAAGGTACTGCGGGCTGGAGAGTTCGACCGAGCAGCCGCTGCTCTTTTTGTTACCACCTGGCGTAATGTATCTCGGGGCTTACTTCACGAGCGGTTCAAAATTTCTGTTGTGCTACCATGCTCTGAAAGAGAAAGCTTCACTTGTATTTCTGGGTCCGGCTTTGGTGCGATGTAGACGTTATGGCTGACACTGGTCACTGTTTCGGCGTTTCAGCATGCAGATTGCTGCAACTGGGTGAGATTTCCGCCTGCTGTAGACCTTAGCTGTGCATTTCATTCGCATTCCACTTACGTTTCTTTCATTTCAAATATGCTTTCAAGTCTTGCTTATTCAAAATAGCTGTTTGTTCGATTTGCTGTGTGACTTCGATATTCCTTTGTGACTGACAGTATTCATTTATAATCATTCCATACTTTAACATAAATGACCTGCAATAACTTTCTCTTTTAAAAAGAAAGGGGAAGAAATTGTATCTTTCATAATGGGTGTTGACAACTGATTATACAGTTTATGAACTTGTGCTACACCTGGATTGTACATATGACTTCAATTGTCCACATGGGATTGTCATTTCTGTACAAGTGTTTTCAACATTATAGTTACCATTTCTCACACTGTGTGAACAGACACTTATTGCTTTTGAGTAATCCTTTGTCTATACACACAGCCACTATGTGACCTTGTGGAATCTGGACCCAATCTTCTATGTGCTTTGTTTCGAAGGAAAGGCACCTGTTCACCTAGAAATGCAAGCGCCAACTATCCTTCTCAGCATTTTTCAGCGGTTAGATAATTCACTAGATAAAGTCTTAGCCGGCCGCGGTGGTCTAGCGGTTCTAGGCGCGCAGTCCGGAACAGCGCGACTGCTACGGTCGCAGGTTCGAATCCTGCCTCGGGCATGGATGTGTGTGATGTCCTTAGGTTAGTTAGGTTTAAGTGGTTCTAAGTTCTGGGGACTGATGACCACAGATGTTAAGTCCCATAGTGCTCAGAGCCATTTGATAAAGTCTTATTACCTGGATGAGATGCTGCGAATAATTTTCACCTAATGCTATTTTGTCGAAAATTGACATCGTGAGACCACGCCTGTGTGAAAATACGGGTTAATTTTCAGACTAAAGTAAAACATTCACTGCCAATGACACTATTTATTTAAAACGAACAGCACCGTTACCGGTTTTGAACGTAAATGTTCATCATAAGACGGCTGCTCACATTTAGAACCCAATACAGTACCACCTCTTTCTAAAAGATTTACTTTTCGTAGTTGTGTATCAACATCTGTACCGATATAAATGTCAACGATTTTGCATGTAAATCGTTTAGCAATAAGAGAAGGCGTAGCCTTCAACTTTTTTAGAGGGCGGCTAGGAGCACCCTGGCTGTTCGCCAGTACCTTTAGCTGTCGCAAGGTAAGCATTGTGGGCTGTAGCTGTAAATGACTTCAAAATATACGAACTTATTTTGAGTTATTTATGTGTTTCTTTCTTATTAATCCACCAAATCACATGTTCATACGAATATTTATTATATTACAACTTCCATTTTTCAGCATTTCTAGCAGGAAAGACGCAGCACTTCGATGTGGCGCCGATCCGCCATTGGTGTGGTTTCATTACTTATTCGCAATGTTCATTTTTACGAATTGCGTGCGCGGAGCTTGCAGTCATTCCGAGAAGAAGTTGAGTTTTTCAAATCAATCGTACCGCATAGCCCGAATACCAAATCCCCAATATGCAGAGTATATATATATATATATATATATATATATATATATATATATATATATATATATATATATATACACATATATATATATATATATATAGAAATCTATCGGACCACATCCTCTATTGCGCCGCTCCCAACTACAATCTGGAATTACAATCATCATTCAGGTAAAAACCTTTTGAAATATTTGAGATAGTGGAGGTAAAAGCCAACTCACATCGTACAGTTAATTGATTTTAGATGCGGCGAAAGTTCCTTGGGTCGACGGTGCTATAGAAACTCCTACGTCTTTTCATTGCACTGTTGGCTAATTTGGAAGAAATGCATGTGTCGCTGGAAGCCGGGCAAGATTTAACGCTTCTCTATCTTTGAAAACATCTTGTCGAGCCAGAAAAATGTAGTTCGGACTCAAGCTAAGCTTTGTACTCCTCCGCCGAGAAATCTGTGCGTTGACCATTCTGCTACAGAGACAAAATCGGTGAAGTGTTTCCTGTTTAGGTAGGACACAGTGTAATAGTAGATAATAATAGCGTGTTCCATTTTAACAAATATTGTTGTATCTCCTTAGGACAAGAGTACACTGCTATCGAGTCTAGTTTTCACGTAATGTTTGAGATAACATCTCTGCTTCTGCGTGTTCTCAAGTTAGATGGGAAAAAATTACATTTTAGTTTCCATCCGCGTCAGTGTTGTCAACGACTTTGACTGCTACTTCCAATGGTCAATTTTTGTGCATTTAAATGTACAAATTCACAGTTAAGTCATAAAACCAGACAGCTGAAGACAACTACTTTATTATGAAAAGAAATTTAGAGTAACAATGCGTTGGAAGATCTTTGACAGATAACCTGAATGCGGTGTTAAAAATTAAGCAAACTATGAAACTAAAAAGAAAAGCTACAATCAGAGGGTACTACTAGTTGATTTATGCAGTTGGATATGGGTATTGATGACAAAAACATTTATAACCTGAAGACTGTTCAGTGGGCGATGGAGGAATGTGTTTTGGAAATTACTGGAAGAAATAAGAAAACTAACAGATAGAGCAGGGAACAGACTTGAGTGGAAGTCATTTACGACTGTGATGAAAAAGAAATGGAAGTGGGCGGGGCATGCAACAAAGCTAATAGATAGCAGATGGCTCGTACAAATTCCTCGCTGGATTCCAAGAGATAACAAGAAACCGAGAAGACCAGATTGTGGGGGGTGGATGGGCGGCAACATAGATGCGTGTAGCTAACGATCATAACGCATGAGAATGTCCACAGGGTTAACCAGTGAATGGCTGACGATGATTTACCAAATTTCTTGAGCTGCTGACAGAATTTTTACGGGAGAAAGTGAGGAGATTTGAAAAACTTTGATTTCTTCCTTACTATGTATGTCACTAACATGATCGTTCTTGTTGAAGTATTTTTCGACTGTTGTATACCTTTCCTTGGAATGTTCGCGGTACAGTTCCGAGTTATCCAGAGACCGCTAATGTTGAAAACACTTGTACAGAAATGACTATCCTATGTGGACAATTGAAGTCATATGTACAATCCAGATGTAGCACAAGTTCATAAATTATATAATCAGTTGACAACACCCATTATGAAAGATACAATTTCTTCCCTTATCTTTTTAAAAGAGAGAGTTATTGCAGGTCATTTATGTTAAAGTATGGAATGATTATAAACAGTTTCTGCGATGGGAGCAACAAGAACGATATACACTCCTGGAAATTGAAATAAGAACACCGTGAATTCATTGTCCCAGGAAGGGGAAACTTTATTGACACATTCCTGGGGTCAGATACATCACATGAGCACACTGACAGAACCACAGGCACATAGACACAGGCAACAGAGCATGCACAATGTCGGCACTAGTACAGTGTATATCCACCTTTCGCAGCAATGCAGGCTGCTATTCTCCCATGGAGACGATCGTAGAGATGCTGGATGTAGTCCTGTGGAACGGCTTGCCATGCCATTTCCACCTGGCGCCTCAGTTGGACCAGCGTTCGTGCTGGACGTGCAGACCGCGTGAGACGACGCTTCATCCAGTCCCAAACATGCTCAATGGGGGACAGATCCGGAGATCTTGCTGGCCAGGGTAGTTGACTTACACCTTCTAGAGCACGTTGGGTGGCACGGGATACATGCGGACGTGCATTGTCCTGTTGGAACAGCAAGTTCCCTTGCCGGTCTAGGAATGGTAGAATGATGGGTTCGATGACGGCTTGGATGTACCGTGCACTATTCAGTGTCCCCTCGACGATCACCAGTGGTGTACGGCCAGTGTAGGAGATCGCTCCCCACACCATGATGCCAGGTGTTGGCCCTGTGTGCCTCGGTCGTATGCAGTCCTGATTGTGGCGCTCACCTGCACGGCGCCAAACACGCATACGACCATCATTGGCACCAAGGCAGAAGCGACTCTCATCGCTGAAGACGACACGTCTCCATCCGTCCCTCCATTCACGCCTGTCGCGACACCACTGGAGGCGGGCTGCACGATGTTGGGGCGTGAGCGGAAGACGGCCTAACGGAGTGCAGGACCGTAGCCCAGCTTCATGGAGACGGTTGCGAATGGTCCTCGCCGATACCCCAGGAGCAACAGTGTCCCTAATTTGCTGGGAAGTGGCGGTGCGGTCCCCTACGGCACTGCGTAAGATCCTACGGTCTTGGCGTGCATCCGTGCGTCGCTGCGGTCCGGTTCCAGGTCGACGGGCACGTGCACCTTCCGCCGACCACTGGCGACAACATCGATGTACTGTGGAGACCTCACGCCCCACGTGTTGAGCAATTCGGCGGTACGTCCACCCGGCCTCCCGCATGCCCACTATACGCCCTCGCTCAAAGTCCGTCAACTGCACATACGGTTCACGTCCACGCTGTCGCGGCATGCTACCAGTGTTAAAGACTGCGATGGAGCTCTGTATGCCACGGCAAACTGGCTGACACTGACGGCGGCGGTGCACAAATGCTGCGCAGCTAGCGCCATTCGACGGCCAACACCGCGGTTCCTGGTGTGTCCGCTGTGCCGTGCGTGTGATCATTGCTTGTACAGCCCTCTCGCAGTGTCCGGAGCAAGTATGGTGGGTCTGACACACCGGTGTCAATGTGTTCTTTTTTCCATTTCCAGGAGTGTATCTCGAACAAGATGACCTTCTCGAAGCCCACAAACATGGCTTCAGAAAACATTGGTCATCTGCAATTAACTCGCGGTTTTCTCGCGCGAAACGTTGAAGGTATTGATGAAGGCAGTGAGATGGGTGCAGTAGTTCTTGAAGCATTTGACTCGGTATCAGTTCTACCTTTATTAATAAAAGTACGGATTATATCAAGTATCAAAACGAAACTTATGACTGGACTGCGGATTTCTTCGTAGGGAGGACGCAGCATGGTATCACAGGGGAATCATCGACAGAAGTGAAAGTAACTACGAGTGTTGGAACCCAGGCACACATTATTAATAGTAATCTCAGTCGTTTTATAGAGCAGTTATCTACACTACTGGCCATTAAAATTGCTACACCACGAAGATGACGTGCTACAGACGCGAAATTTAACCGACAGGACGAATATGCTGAGATATGCAAATGATTAGCTTTTCAGGGCATTCACACAAGGTTGGCGCCGGTGGCGACACCTGCAACGTGCTGACATGAGGAAAGTTTCCAACCGATTTCTCATACACAAACAGCAGTTAACCGGCATTGCCTGGTAAAACGTTGTTGTGATGCCTCGTGTAAGGAGGAGAAATGCGTACCATCACGCTTCCGACTTTGATAAAGCTCGCATTGTAGCCTATCGCGATTGCGGTTTATCGTATTGCGACATTGCTGCTCGCGTTGGTCGAGATCCAATTACTGTTAGCAGAATATGGAATCGGTGGGTTCAGGAGGATAGTACGGAACACCGTGCTGGATCCCAACGGCCTCGTATCACTAGCAGTCGAGATGACAGGCATTTTATCCGCATGACTGTAACGGATCGTGCAGCCACGTCTCGATCCCTGAGTCAATAGATGGGGACGTTTGCAAGACAACAATCATCTGCACGAACAGTTCGACGACGTTTGCAGCAGCATGGACTATCAGCTCGGAGACCATGGCTGTGGTTACCCTTGACGCTGCATCACAGACAGGAACGCCTGCGATGGTGTACTCAACGACGAACCTGGGTGCCCGAATGGCAAAACGTCATTTTTTCGGATCAATCCAGGTTCTGTTTACAGCATCATGATGGTAGCATCCGTGTTTGGCGACATCGCAGTGAACGCACATTGGAAGCGTGTATTCGTAATCGCCATACTGGCGTATCTCCTGGCGTCATGGTATGGGTGCCATTGGTTACACGGCTCGGTCACCTCTTGTTCGCATTGACGGCCCTTGGAACAGATGCGTTACGACCCGTGCCTCTACCATTCATTCGATCCCTGCGTAACCCTACATTTGAGCAGGATAATGCATGAAAACATGTTGAAGGTCCTGTACGTGTCTTTCTGGATACAGAAAATGTTCGACTGCTGCCCTGCCCAGCACATTCTCCAGATCTCTCACCAATTGAAAACGTCTGGTCAAAGGTGACCGAGTAACTGATCCATCACAATACTTCACTACTCTTGATGAACTGTGGTATCGTGTTGAAGCTACATGGGCAGCTGTACCTGTACGCGTCATCCAAGCTCTGTTTGACTCAATGCCCAGGCGTATCAAGGCCGTTATTACGGCGAGAGGTGGTTGTTCTGGGTACTGATTTCTCAGGATCTATGCACCCAAATTGCGTGAAAATGTAATCACATGTCAGTTCTAGTATAATATATTTGTCCAGTGAATACCCGTTTATCATCTGCATTTGTTATTGGTGTAGCAATTTTAATGGCCAGTAGTGTATAACGAGTAGCATCTGCAAGTTTCTGCGCATATACACTGTCTGATGAAAAGTATCCGGACATGCTTGTGGAACGCGGCGTTGACCACTAGATGTCACGAGAGGCAGACCCGCCAGCGTAAGAGAAGGCGGGGAGTGTTGCGTTGTCAGCAGAGAAGCAGTAAAAGCAGATTATGTCGGTCACAGGGGCTCTGATCCTTATCTAGGCTTTGGATGTCATCTGAGGACCAATTCATCTGAACCCATCTAAACTTACCGGTTGTTTGTGACGTAGTTGTGAAGTGGTAACGCAAAGGAAGAACCACAGCCACATCAAGAGCAGGCAGAACTCATATGCTTACGGACAGAGACCGTCATGCATCATGAAGGTTGTTTGGAAAAAATCGTATCTAATGAGCGGAAGGAATTACTCGTGAGTTCCACATTGCTACCAGCAGTCTAACTGGCATCATGACTGTGCGTAAGAGTTAGAAAGAATGGGGTAAAGTGGTCGAGCAGCACCTAATGAGCCACAAATTTCTGAAAATGCCAAGCGACGTTTGAGGTGGTCTAGAGAGAGACGGCACTGATCATTTGATGACTGGAAACAAATGATTTGGTATGATGGATCACGCTATATCCTGTTGTAATCCAATGGAAGGGTTTGGGTTTGGCGAATGCCTGTAGAACGTTACCTGCCACCATGTGTAATGCCAGTCCAGAAGTACGGAAGAGTTGATGTTAGGGTATGGAGGTGTTTTCTGTGATTACGGTGTGGTCCACAAATTTCGCTTAAGAAAATGCGGAAGGGTATGAACACATTTTACAGCAATGCGTCCTTCGTACCGTAAAGGAACAATCCGGAGCGATGATTGTTTGTACCAGCAGGAGAATGCACTCTGCCATAAAGCATAATCTGTGAGGCAATGCCGGCCGTTGTGGCCGAACGGTTCTAGGTGCTTCGGTCCGGAACAGCACGACCGCTACGGTCGCAGGTTCGAAGCCTGCCTCGGGCATGTATGTGTGTGATGTCACTAGGTTGGTTAGGTTTAAGTAGTTCTAAGTTCTAGGGGACTGATGACCTCAACAGTTAAGTCCCATAGTGCTCAGAGCCGTTTGAACCATTTTGTGAAGCAATGGCTTTTGAATAGCAACATTCCTCAAATGGAGTGGACTGTTCAAAGTCCCAACATGAACTCCATAAAACACCTTCGGGATGAGTTTGACAGGCGATTGCGCTCCAGACCCCAGCCTCCAACATCGCTACCTTCGTAGGTTTTCCCAGCGTAATAAGTCTTAAAGTCTCTTCGGGTTTGCTGCCGGATCCGAATATCAACTCGATTCGATATTTCGGGGATCCAACTGCTCGTCATCTTCTGGAAAAGCTGCTTCTGCTGATGAGCCCCGCTGAGAACTGAGAACTGTTCTCAGCGGGTCTCATCAGCAGAAGCAGCATTCTCCTGAAGATGGCGAACAGTTGGATCGCCGAAATATCGAATCTTTAGGATCCGGCAGCAAACCCGACGGGGCTTTCAAAGTCGTTACCTTATCTGGTTTCAGCTCTTGAGGACGAACGGGCTGGCATTTCTTCACAGACGTTGAGACACCTCACTGAAAGTATCCTCAATAGAATTTAAGGCTTCATAAAGACGAAGGGTGGACATAGCTCATATTAATGCCCACTAATAGATGTGCGGATATTTTTGATCAGAATCTGGAATCGCATCCTGATAGGATTTCAAAGTTGCGAAAAGATTGCTAACTTCTTCAAAATTAACGGAAATTATGTACGTCATAAATCGCAGAAAAGATGTATTCTATGGATTCAATGTGAGTGACTGACACCTGGAATCATTCAGCTGATACAAGACTAATAATTTGTGGGGATGTGAAGCGGGATGGTCATATAATTTTGTTGTAGATAAAGCAGATGGCAGACAGCGGTTGATTGATGGGATACTGGGAAAATGTAATCAGTCTGCAAAGGAGGTTGCTTACAAAATATCTGCCTAGAGTGTTACTTACGTTTGTGCGGCTGTAACATACACTCCTGGAAATTGAAATAAGAACACCGTGAATTCATTGTCCCAGGAAGGGGAAACCTTATTGACACATTCCTGGGGTCAGATACATCACATGATCACACTGACAGAACCACAGGCACATAGACACAGGCAACAGAGCATGCACAATGTCGGCACTAGTACAGTGTATATCCACCTTTCGCAGCAATGCAGGCTGCTATTCTCCCATGGAGACGATCGTAGAGATGCTGGATGTAGTCCTGTGGAACGGCTTGCCATGCCATTTCCACCTGGCGACTCAGTTGGACCAGCGTTCGTGCTGGACGTGCAGACCGCGTGAGACGACGCTTCATCCAGTCCCAAACATGCTCAATGGGGGACAGATCCGGAGATCTTGCTGGCCAGGGTAGTTGACTTACACCTTCTAGAGCACGTTGGGTGGCACGGGATACATACGGACGTGCATTGTCCTGTTAGAACAGCAAGTTCCCTTGCCGGTCTAGGAATGGTAGAACGATGGGTTCGATGACGGTTTGGATGTACCGTGCACTATTCAGTGTCCCCTCGACGATCACCAGTGGTGTACGGCCAGTGTAGGAGATCGCTCCCCACACCATGATGCCAGGTGTTGGCCCTGTGTGCCTCGGTCGTATGCAGTCCTGATTGTGGCGCTCACCTGCACGGCGCCAAACACGCATACGACCATCATTGGCACCAAGGCAGAAGCGACTCTCATCGCTGAAGACGACAAGTCTCCATTCGTCCCTCCATTCACGCCTGTCGCGACACCACTGGAGGCGGGCTGCACGATGTTGGGGCGTGAGCGGAAGACGGCCTAACGGTGTGCGGGACCGTAGCCCAGCTTCATGGAGACGGTTGCGAATGGTCCTCGCCGATACCCCAGGAGCAACAGTGTCCCTAATTTGCTGGGAAGTGGCGGTGCGGTCCCCTACAGCACTGCGTAGGATCCTACGGTCTTGGCGTGCATCCGTGCGTCGCTGCGGTCCGGTCCCAGGTTGACGGTCACGTGCACCTTCCGCCGACCACTGGCGACAACATCGATGTACTGTGGAGACCTCACGCCCCACGTGTTGAGCAATTCGGCGGTACGTCCACCCGGCCTCCCGCATGCCCACTATACGCCCTCGCTCAAAGTCCGTCAACTGCACATACGGTTCACGTCCACGCTGTCGCGGCATGCTACCAGTGTTAAAGACTGCGATGGAGCTCTGTATGCCACGGCAAACTGGCTGACACTGACGGCGGCGGTGCACAAATGCTGCGCAGCTAGCGCCATTCGACGGCCAACACCGCGGTTCCTGGTGTGTCCGCTGTGCCGTGCGTGTGATCATTGCTTGTACAGCCCTCTCGCAGTGTCCGGAGCAAGTATGGTGGGTCTGACGCACCGGTGTCAATGTGTTCTTTTTTCCATTTCCAGGAGTGTATAAGTCTAACAGTGGATACTGAACGTATGATAAGAAGCGCAGCACGAATAATGACAAGTTCGTTTCACTTGCGGAAGAGTGTGCCATAGAAATGCTAAGAAACTTGACCTGACTGAGGCTTGAAGATTGATGCAAATTAGTCCGTGATATCCTATTGTGTAACAAAGTTTGAAGAAGCACCATTAAGTTTAGAATCTAGAAAAGTCGGGATTAGATTAAATACAGTAGGTGCAGAGGCATTTAAGCAATTATTCTTCCAGTGCTACATACACGTCTGGAACGTTAAGGAAGTATAACATGTGGCACTATGCTAAGTACCTCGTGCGACGCAGGTAACTGTGGTTTGCAGAGTATGCACGTAGACAGATGTAGAATGAAACTCAGTACACAAGTAGGACTGTAAAAGGAACTACTAAATTTTGTACCGCATCTACTCCGTACTCCGATTCCCTTGAGATCATCGAAGTTAAGCGCTGTCGGGCGTGGTTGGCACTTGAATGGGTGACCATCCAGGCCGCCATGCGCTGTTGCCATTTTTCGGGGTGCACTCAGCCTCGTGATGCCAATTGAGGTGCTACTCGACCGAATAGTAGCGGCTTCGCTCAAGAATACCATGATAACGACCGGGAGAGCGGTGTGCTGACCCCGCGCCCCTCCTATCCGCATCCTTCCCTGAGGATGACACGGCGGTCGGATGGTCCCGGTAGGCCACTCGTGACCTGAAGACGGAATGCTATGTATTCTGTACTATCGAGGCACACAAGTTTTCGTTCCTCGTTACTTTCGTTATTGAATTTTGGTCACATCTGCTGAACGAATACGATTGTTGACATAAACCACACATTGTTTTATTTCCTGATTCTCAGATGGAGAAAAGAAGGGAAAAAAAAAGAAAAAATGAAAACCGTTTGTTTCTTTTCCGCTAAATGATCATTGATCGCATTCGGGAGGACGACAATTCAAATCCACGTCCAGCCATCCCGATTTAGGTTTTCCATGACTTCCCTAAGTCACTTCTGGCAAATGCCGGGATGGTTGCCTTGATAGGGTACGGCCCATATTCTTTCCAATCCTTCCCTAATCCGAGCTCCTGCTCCGTCTTTGATGACCTCGTAGTCAACCGGACGTTAAGTGCTAATCTCCCCTTGCTCCATGATGGTTACACTACACAAAGACAAAACGTATTAAATTATTGGCAACGCAAACACATATGAATAAAAGGGATAGTGAGTAATTGTAAAATAGAACTAATCTCTCCACTCAGTTCATCACAATCCAGTAACAATTGTAAAAATCGATCTGGACACTTTGTACGAAACGTAGGTAGTTCGAAGTAATTGATGCCGGAGAAATACTGTTGCTGAACAAGTTATTCCAGCCATTTATTGGTTACATACGGCGCTTAAATTCAAAGGACCAGTGTAACGTATCCGAGAGTAAGTAATTGAAAGCTTACAAATACTACCTACACAGCCCGAGTCGGACACGAACTGCATGCGGGGAAGGAATCATGGCGAGTCACAAAATGTACTCGCCATTTCGTATCACTACCGAGTAGGCTCGTTGATGAAAAAATGTAGCGTTTCTAAAATTACCGAATCGGTACAAACTGCGTGCGGGGAAGAAGGCATGTGAGTAAGGGAACGTTTACATGTCGAGTCCGCTGAGGATAACGAACTGGAGGAGTACGAAAACTACTTATACCGCCGGAGTCGAACACGATCTGCCTGGAAGGAAGGAAAACTGGGAGTGAAGAAACATTTCAAACAATAACGAAACGATGCTTAGAAAGTCGCGATGCATTCTTTACTCAGTAACGAATACAACAGCGTCATACAGAGAGCAATATGATAATACATCTCACGTCACAAATACTATGATAGTCGCACAGAATATTGTAATAGGAAGCAAACATTTTGCGACCAATAAGTCGAATTGTTGCTCTGAAATTTCAGAAGCCACTTCTGAAGAATTTTGAGTGGGTAAATAATCGATCGGCGCGAGAGGGCGGCCGTGGCTGGGGGTTCGCCTGTGTTAGCGGCTAACCCGCCGCACACGTAACTACCGTACTGTCGGCTCCACCGCAGCACATCAAGCGCTACGAACTGTACCGGAAAACTTCGTAGCTTCCTGTTCACACTTTTCGATGCGGCGAGAGGGTAAAATGGAGAGTGGGATATGGTGGTTTCAGACGTACGAGCTTTCGTTTGCAGATTTCAGATGATACTGTAGATTTTTGTCACTTTTATTTCAAAGAGACCAACAAATGCAGGAGGCAGAGACGGGCGGAACGTGTCGGGGCACGTAGCAGATGAGCGGCGGAGAGCTTTTTGCGAAATTTATGGCTGCGTTTTTGGCGTCCGCGGGCGCTGCAGTTGTCAGGCGCTTGTTGGCGCTAATCTCGGCGTGTCGCGAACCGCCGTGAAATACCGGCGCGGTCGCCATCTGCCACGCGCACGCCCCTCGGGGACCCTCTGCAGAGGGCCGCGTCCAAAAAAGGCCGGGCGCAAATCTTGCAAAAAACGCGATTGCCGTGTACAGCCCGCGGCCAAGTGGTCGCCGCCGAATAGCGGCTCCGCTGGCGTGCGGGATTTTTATCACCGAGCGCGACACGGAGAGTGGCCGAGTTAACAACGCACTGTAAAACACTGCGACAGCGACAGCGCTCCTGTGTCATTTCCAGTGCGAGGCGCGCTCGCTGATAGGGCGGGGTGGCCTGGCTCCCACCAGCCGTGGCACCCGGCGGCAGCAGCAGCTCGAAAAATTACCGTTCTGTGACACGCGCACGTTCACTGCAGTTCTGAAACAGACGCGTTAAAATTGAAATGGAGAGTAGACAGCGTAGATCCCTACCCAATTTGAGAAAGTTTGTTGCTTTGTGGACTCTCACTCGTCACCTGGAAGGCTCAGACGTTATTCTGTCTCCCTTGACAGGCTCGATTATCGAAAGGTGCAGCACAGCATAGCCCTTGGGCACTTCCTGGAATGTGATGACAACACTCCTGTCTAATTGTTCACACAGTTTAGAATTTTAGTTCTGTTATTCTTGCAGCTATTCTGTTAGCAAGTTCATAAATACTTTGATACAAAATTAATTTCTTCATCATCACAGTGCGATCACACAAAACTTGCTGCGTCCTGTCTTTACTTCTGCCTTTTCCTAACCTTGCAATCTCTTTCTTCTATAGTTTATCCTGACGCACAGGACACACTGTTATCATGATTTGAAAAATTTCTTTTGTTTTAATTCTGTGGATGGACGCTCCTCGTACCGCCACAGCAGTCAGTTAACCTAAGGGAAGCAAATAGGGTGCTCCATTTGCAATTGAATCGTGTGGGCTTTGTTCTGTGTGTTGTATGGTACTTTAACTGCTTGTATATTGCAGCGTAACTACTCCGTCAGGGGTTGACACGATGGCGGTGATGATGTGTGTGAAGACGCCGAGAGTTGACTTCACTGTGAAGATTTGTCACTCCACTTCCCATCACTGAGCTTTAATGCATCTTTGGCCTCTGTCTTCCGCAACCAAAGTAAATTAAAAAATCATCGCCATTAACACGTGATAACGGCACTGGGTCGCCACCGGACGTCGTCTTGAAGATTGTTGCTTCGAAGTAAGTTTAGTAGGTTATCATAATAACAATTCAAAATGCTTAAATAACTTGTCAGTTAAACTTTATTCCAGCATCTGGGGGCCTCGATGAATCGAAATCAAACAACACAAAAAGATTATTCAACTTTTATCTACATCTACATGACTTCTCAGCATTTCTCAGTTAAGTGCCTGGCAGAGGGTTAATCGAACCACTTGTACATTATTTTTCTACCGTTACGCACTCAAAGAGCGTGCAGGAAAAACGAACACTTAAATTTTTCCGTGCGAGCTCTGATTTCTCTTAATTTTATTACTATGAACGTTCCTCATTATTTAGATGGGTGCCAACCAAATATTTTCGCATTCAGAGGAGAAAGTAGGTGGTTGAAAAATGTTAATGTTTATAAATGATTGTCACTGCAACTCGCTTTCGTATCCGTGATACTCTCCCTCCTGTTTCGCGATGGTACGAAACTAGTTGCCTTTCTTTGGACTTTTTCGGCGTCCTCCGCCAATCCTGTGTGGTGAGGACCCCACAGCGCACAGCAACACTGTAGCAGAGGACGGAAAAGCGTACTGTATGCTTTATCGGATTGTTGCATCTCCTAAGCGTTCTGCTAATAAAAGGCAGTCTTTGATTTAAACGATTGTGGCCGCGAGAGGGCGCGATCGGCAGTACGGCAGATGGAGTGATTGATGCAGGGCAGTCGGATGGAGCGGCTCTGGCCGGACGTAAGTGGCATGGGTTAGAACGCGACCACCAGAACGGACAGTAGGAGGCCCCGTCGCTTTTCAGAACGAAAGGCACTGAGGTGTTTACGTTCGGTTGAAGGGGATCATAGTCCGCCGGGTGCCCGCAGCACGTAGTCTAGTGCTACTGTTGCTACCTCTGGATCACGGGGACCCAGGTTCGATTCCCGGCCGGGTTGAGGATTTTCTCTGCCCGGGGACTGGGTGTTTGTGCTGTCCTCATCATTTCATCATCATTCTCATCATTCGTGGCAGTGGCTAGATTGGACCGTGAAAAAATTGGGACTTTGTACTAGCGCTGATAACCGCGCAGTTGAGCGCCCCACAAACCAAACATCATCATAGTCCGCCCTGGTAGCTTTTCCACTGCTTAGTGACCTTCTTTAACGTCTGTTATTTGGTGGAGTGGCTGCAGTGCTGTGACCTCGGACAATAATTTGTATTTTAGTTGCAAACTGTGACTGATGGCTTACCTGTTTGTTTTCGTGAATTTATGAAAGAATGAGCCTGGATTGTGTAGCCTTGGTGGCAGATGATTAGTACTTATTCAACTAATCTGAAGGCCCACCCGGTGTTCTGTTCTAGATATTTTCTGACATCTTCAGGGTAATAGGTGTGTATCATTAACCTCCCCTTGAACTGTGTAAGTTGCTCTCTTCTTTGGAGTTGGTCTAAGTTGCGCGGCTGTTTGGTTTAACCTTTGTGTCTGTCGGGGACCCCTTGAGCTATTCTGGGTCTCTGTTACATTTCTCTTGTGAGTTGATGCGATACGGCCACGTGGGATTTCGGGCCTAAGTTTCTGCCTGTTGACTTTCGAGACCCTTGTAGCTCGGTGCTTCCATATTGACTGTGGTTTTACAAAAGCACTGTGCCATTTTGCACCAGCTAGTTTTGCCGACGTGAGGGCCACGCCTTGCAGAAGACGACGTCGATCTGACGGTGTGGAGGGACGCCTGGACCTTCGACAACCGAGGGACGAAGGCTCAGCTAAAGGCTCACTGAATCAAGAGTTATGTAAAGCAGTTATACACAACAGAAAGCTTGCCTGCAAAGTGTATGTTGGGGGTGTCTCTCAAATGGTTGTTTCTTTCTTAAATTGTTAGTACCTTAATAATTTTCCCGTTGTTCGTTTAACTGCCAAAAATTGTAAGATTTTATTAAATACAGTGGATTTACTACGACCTTAATACTTTAAAGCAATCATAAATAATTGATAGTTTTAACCTTGAAAGTATGTGTTGGGAGTGTTTCCGAAACGCTTGAGTTTCTTATATGGGTGATACCCTAATGAAAATTTCCGTTGCTTTTTAACTGAGAGAAAAATATAAGTTTTGATGGTTAACACTTCTTTTAAGAATTGGGTAACTGTGAACCTTTCTGAAGCGCTTGGGTTGGTCTTCAGTTTATGCTACGTGTTTCTTTATCTAAATTATATTTATTACAATACCGGGAATGTTTTGTTATTGAAAAATTTTGGGTCGTGTTCAAATAATGTGTGTATACTAAAGGGCAAATGATGTTTTCCCTGAATCTTGCCTAGCCGTCCAAAGTTCCCTTGGTCTTGTTTCTAAAACTGTTATTACGTTTTGTTTGGGCATTTCATTCTTAAATAATGAAAAGCAGGAGAGCTATTTTGGTTGTTTTCATTTACGCACAGAATTCATCAACTAATCACTGAAATACTTTACAGTGTGTCTAGACCATGACCTAGCTCCAACATAGGCAGTCGGAATCCAAGGAACCCAGACCCTGTAAAGCGGCTGTTGACTAACACTTCACTTCAAACCTGATGTGATCTTCCTATCCGGTATCTACTGGTACGCTGGGGACATTGAGGTACATGCATATCCAGCAAACACAAGAGCTGCTACTTACCAATAAATGTTCCACATGAATTTTAGTGTAGCTGACACCTTAAATGTGTTCTTTGATTTGACAATTCTGACTCAAATTGTATTTTTAAAGTGACTTCTAAAACTATGTAAAGAAGCATGAACTCAGAATGCTTTACAAAAATTTAATGTGCTTTGAGACATGTGAACATATTGTCATTATACTCTAACTAAAATTTAATCATTTACCTAGCAAAAAGAGGGTATGTACCTTACTGAATATTTCACTATGGATTCAACAGTTCACTGTAACAATGTATGCATTGTCAAACTAAAATGTTAAAGCTACAATCAGTTAAACTGTGGAGATTGTTCGATTTTTACTATTGCTTGACCGCTGTTGACAAATTGATACTGACACTTTATCTTTAACCTAGCGGTTTTTACAGACTCTAAAACGTGCGAGATTTCATACTGTTTACCGTGTTAAAGTAATTGTGTTAAACTTCATTAGCAATCTGTGAGTAATTCTTTTAACAGAAAAATACTTAACAATTAATGAAATCTCTGCTTAGCTGCAATTTGGATGAAAATGCTGTGAGACGAAGCTGCGATTTGTATGCAATTTAGTAAATTCTCTTATGTCTTGACCACACTTCTATTATTTCCAGAAAAACCTTACGCGTTTCGACATTCCATCATTCTCAAAGGCTATAAAATACAACACAAAACTGTTATCAAAAGACGTGAAAATATGTTACATTCTTATAACAGTTTTGTGTTGTATTTTATAGCCTCTGGAAACGACGGAATGTCTAGATATGTAAGGTGTTTTTGGAAATAATAAAAGTGTGGTCAAGGGACAAAAAAGTTTTTAAGATTTTTGTTTACTTTTACATTGTGCAATAGCTTTGATTACATGCATTATTACTGGATGTGTTTAATTACTGTTACTGCGAAAGCTTTAAATCGGCAAAAAGTCTTTTCCCAACAAATACTGCAGTAACACTTTACTTATTTCGTGTTTACCTAATGGAAGCAAAAGATCCTATTCTGACTAAATTGATGCAATATACACATTACTATACTGTGTGGCTAAAGGCCTTTGATGCGTGAAAGCTCTGGGCTAAATTGAAATATATCCAGTCTGTAAAAATTCACTGTTATCAAGTACTGTAAGCATTACTGATTTTACTTTTATGAGCAGATAAATAAAGTTCCCTATATGCAGGCATAGAGTTATCATGATTTATAGGTTGCTTTTCAGAAACAAACAAACATTACCTTTCATTCACTTATTATTCCAAACAAACAAATATTGTGTTTCACCCTTTTACTTTTAGTTGAGAAAAAAGTAAAGTAAACGATATTTAGATCTGGCATTATCAAGTCCATGGTAGACTACTTACTGCTCAAGTAGTGGGCATTTTTTATATGTGGCTCCATTTGCTTTTGAGAACGTACAAAAAACTAATTCCTCCTGCTGTGATCATTCCACTCCTCTTGAAGTACGTGATCTGAGATATTTGTTAGAGGCTAGGAAATAATATTTGGGGTAGAACAATTTTCTTGAATAATCTTCCCTGATTTTCTTCTCCCCTCACACCTTCGAGAAGTCACACACTTACGATGACACACTTTACTATACTTTATACAGATAAGTTATACTTTACCTACAAAGAAATATTACTTGTCACTGGTCTGTGTTTCACTAAGTCGGTGTAGGACACCGACTGTGTCTTGTTCCTTTTTACATAGCGGCGCGCGCGTTAAGCTCTGGCGCGATCCCCATCTCCAGTACTTTACCGTCACAGATGTGATACAATCAATGTCGATAGAGGGAAACTTTCCATGAGCTTTTACAAAGTTACTTTCTTTGAGATATCATTCGATAAGTTCAGTTAACGAAGCTATCACACAAACATTTGCAATATTCATTAGAGAATTTAATAGAAAAATATAAACGGAAATAAATTAAAAAATTTATTAAAAATTTTTTTTGAGGATACTTTATGTTTTTTTGATAGCAGATTTTTATACATCACCTGTCCCTTAACGTATTCCTTCTCACTACCAGTGTTAATTAGATCAGCTATGTGTAATAATTTCTGAATCAGAGGGGAGCAATCACGTAAACGAGCCTAAACCGCCGAAAATATCACTCCGAGGATTATCGGTGTAGCAGATCAACATTCATCAGTCCACCGCGTAGTTACATCCGGGTATGGCTCAGCCTCCTGTCTCGTAAGGAAGAGCGCTGCGCGTTTAATTTTCTTTTTCTTTTTTTTATGACGATGTTTAATTAGTGCTTTAAGCCCACTTCGCAAAGGAAAACAAAAAAGCAGGACTAACCCTACGGGGCACCACCACTTGTGACGCCACAAAACAAAAATAAACCGATCCCTCTTCAGGTGTCGCCGTCTTAACTAAATCTAAACCTCCTACCCCCTCCACCTAAGAAAAGTAAGATAACTAAAAAGGGCAATCGTTTGACTGCCAATTCTTAATAGCGACATGAATGGGTAATAGGAGATACCAATACCCAAGAAACCAAGATTTTGCTTCGTTTTATATTTGTTCGTTGGCGTGTACGTGTAGGTGCACATTACTGTGGAAGGCGATCACGGATGCGTCAAGAAATGGGGAGACGGGACACACCCCAACGGGTTGGAAGGGGGGGGGGAGGTGTCAAGAAAAACGTTCTGGAGGTATCCAGTAAGTTTCGTCGGTGATGGATCGATAGGGTGAGCGTACTGTGCGCTGTCACAGCTCGAGTCCAGAAGTCAAGGGTCGTGAATGGACCGCTCTGAAAGAGGTATTGTAAAGCCTGTTCCCGAAACCAGAAAAATATATGGTGTTTCGCAAGAGGGAGTCGAAGTCTGGGGCAACAGCAGGAACTCTGGGGTACCCGTCGTTGCCGGGGCGCGGAGATAACAGCCCACGATTCCTTGGATGAGGAGTCAAACGTCTCACTTCAGGGGGCACGTAAGACGATGCTCATCGGTTTAAGCTACACGAGCAGTCCAGCGGTACCTTAGCTTGCAGCCGCCATCACTTAAACCTCTCTCCTGTACTGGAAGATCTCTTCCTTTGTCGCATGATCTCGGTGGTCTTCATCTGTTTCTTCTTTGTATTGAAACATACGTTACAGCCGTTTTTAGCCAACGGTTGTCATTCACTCTGAACACGTTTTTAAATCACAGGAGTTGGCTTTGTTATAATCTTTCGGTAATGGTTTCCTCAGTATTTATAAGACTTGTTATTTCTTCGTTGATATTTCTTGCAGTCTTTTTACTCAAATTACACGTCGAAGACCGTTCATTTCTAGAGCTTCTAGTTTTCTTTTCTCTATTTTTCAGTCGCTGGGTCTCTGGTCCATCTGTACTACTCGCCTTACAATTTGTGTTAGTATATTAAGTTTTGTATTTACTTTTATTTTACCGAACTGGAACAACGAGTGGAGAATTTCGCTATATTTAGTCGGTTATGCGATTCTATATTGCATGTCTTTCTTGTTCCTTCTGTCTTCTGCTATAAAGATTCCTAGGTACCAATATTGCTCATGTATATTAATAAGTTTGTTTTCTAACTCCGGATGTACCGTACTTTTACTTTGAAATATTCCATTCTTCCGACATATAGAGCTAGACGTCATCTTGAATATCTCACGATTGACCATCGCATCAAGTAATTACATCTTTGCCGGAAGCAACCACAATCGTTAACGAGCAAGGGAAGGTATAAATAATGTTCATCTACCCCAATATTCATCTTTTTACATTTCTTTCTGTGAATCATACGGGCGTCTTAGATCTCGAGCTTTAACCAATGTGGGTGACAAAGCGCATCTATATTTCAAATAATTTGTTTACTTTGAACGATTTCGATAATTTGTTGCTTGTCTCCACATAAATTGCTGATGCGAATTACGTTGGACTCGCATCAAAATTTATGAAAGGCTACGAATAATCTGTTAAGTGGACGTTCGTGTTTCGTTCTAATGATTTCTCAGTTATCTGTATTACGAAAAACGTAAACCCAAGCAAGGTCTGCCAGCTTGGAAAACTATTTGCGTCTCGTTATCTTGTATTTAGCTTTTTTTAAAAAAATATTCTGCCCTGTTGTTTCCCTAAAGGTTTAATGATACTAATGCCTCTATAGTTGGAACGCTGCTTCCTGTTGCCCCGTTATAAACTGCCACTCTTCTCAGAACTATTCTCGAGTTATTACGGGCACTGTTATTATGGACGTTCTGAATACAGATACGTCAGGAATGGCGTAGAAAAACTGTCCTATCACGACCTTGAAGGTTTCAGCAGTAGGGACGATCACACAGAAGACTGAATAGGGCCATAATTTTTTTCGTAATGGATTAAGGAAAATTATGACTGTGGCTTAATAGTAAGGAAGGATTTGTAGCAGAAAGATACTAGTTAGGTTATCAAATTTATTTTATTATCCTTTACGGGCCTCGAGAGTTTTCACACTAATCAGGGAAAAAGAACATCAATTCCACAACATACAATGTATAACAATCCTGATGTTTACTCTCAGTACTCGCAGCTTTGTCTTTCTTCTTACAATCGTGACTACTGAAACGTTAACACACTTGGAAAACAGTTTATACGTCTGATATACATGTTACACTCGTTATGGTAAAGACACGAAAGGAGAAGTTGCGAATATTGAGAACAAACACAAGGGCTCCTATTTGTTTTGTGAAGCACCTTTCGTAAATCAGTGTGAAGACAGCCGAAAGCGATAAAAACTAATAAAGCAAGTAAGATACACCAAGTAGTGACTGATGCAAATCCTTCCTCAGTAAATGAGAGAAGACTGAAATTTTTTGCTATGCTCGTCAATCTGGGAGGGTTCACAAACGATACGCTTAGGAATTGGAGTAAATCTTCCAACAGCTATATAGGGTGGTCCATTGATCGTGACCGGGCCAAATATCTCACGAAAGAAGCGCCATGTAGCGGGCCAACCATAGCGCCATGTGGTTTCCCCCTTCAAACGACGAATTTCGTTCTTTGTAGTTTTTTCGTTTGATGCTTATTTCGTGAGATATTTGGCCCGGTCACTATCAATGGACCACCCTGTATTCAGTCAGTACCTTAGTTTATTGCATAATCAGTCTCGGAATGTTACATTAAAAATCCAGATCCCCTTAAATAACGACGATGTTGTCCTTCATACAATACGTAGTAACATCATAGATGGGCTCTTTCAAAATTATGTAATTCCTGGTGATCATTGCCTATCAATAGACAGCAACAAGCGAATTATCTGTCATATAAAGTGCTCAGAGCCACGGAGCAAAGAACTTGATGCTTAGTCGTATTGTGCGTTGAGCCATCACAGATACTAGAGAAGCAGAAATAACAACGAGTACCTATGAAAATATAAACTCCTACAGTATCCTTATGTCTGTCCATATTTACAAGTGTTGAGGTAGTTGGTTTTTTCAAAGCTATACTTGGTGGTGCGGCGTCCATCCTTACACCCGTCGATGAGGAAATTCTAGCCGATCTGTGCGGCTCCCGATATGTTGCATTCCAAAACAATTACTGGCACTGACTGTAAACTGCCCAACTTGCTCTTTTTGTGACTTAAGTACACTCATATCCACTGTTGAGAGGTGATCGTAATGTTCTGGATGGCGTCCAAAATAAATTACTCAGTTTCACCACCACTGCCACACATTATGAACATCGCATTCACCTTTTCTCGCTACAAGATTCAGACAGTGGTTTTTTAAGCAAAACCATACTTATGAAGCTTAGTCTTCCGGTGTACTAAATCTACTTAAACGATTCCAAGATACCTTATAAGACCATCTGATGAAGGTCAGAGTACAGACTCGATTAAAAAGCACGTCTCCTCTAATAAAGGTATATTACATTTCGTGTTCACCGTTGTTCTGTCATGAACTGGAAATGAACTTATTTTGTAGCTGCTCCTGAGCTCGAATGCCACCCTCGGCGCCGTATAGCAGTATAGCCTGGAATGTTCTTTGTCCCGAGACTAAAAATTATCCGCCGTCTTCCCTGCGGTTCTCTTGTGATGCAAAGCGGTGACTCCGCCTTTG
This sequence comes from Schistocerca piceifrons, assembly GCF_021461385.2. NCBI lineage: Eukaryota > Metazoa > Arthropoda > Insecta > Orthoptera > Acrididae > Schistocerca > Schistocerca piceifrons. Next base: position 739,931,004 of record NC_060138.1, read on the forward strand.
CAAATTAAGACGCGCCGCCTTGGCGGAGCGCTTCGCGCGTATTGTTCTCCGGCTGCTGTGTGGGGGCGCGCAGCGTCCTGCAGTCTGCTTGCCGTCCACGTCTACAGCCCCAAGGATGTAGCGCTTCCGCCTGGAGAAATCCCGCCGTTCAGTGTGGTAACAGAACTGTAATATTGGTCATATTCGTAAATTTTATGGATTTACGAGTATGTGCTGAAATGTAATACATCCAATTTTTTTATGTAAAAACTCTTACACCTTTTTAAATAAAACAAACGTTATCAATATTCTACATCTTTATTCTTCATGTCTACATATTTATTTCTCAATGCAATGACCCTGTCGACGAACACATTTCTCGAGACCGGTATGTTGATATTATCGTTGTAGAATGTTTGACTTCGTTGACGGAGCTACAACCTCACCTCTTCTTGTTTAGTGAAATCCTCGAAGGTGTTATTTTTTTGAAACAGTTGAAAATAGGATGGGGCCAAGTCGGGAGTGTATGAGGGATGATCGTTGACAGTGGACCCAAGCCGTCGGATTGCAGCAAATGGCGCGGAACTCACCCGGACTGGCGTTGTCACTCTGATGGAGAGGGTGCGCCTTGTGTGGAGAAACTCTTAGAATTTGAAACTCGATTACAGCACGCTGTTTCTCAAGCACCGACATAGTTCCGTTGCGGAACCACTTTACACGCTGCATTTCGGAGCCCTCTAGCTGGAGAGGGCTGCAAGAATGTAGACATGAAGAATAAAGATGTATAGTGCTAACAGCTTTTGTTTTATTTAAGAAGCCTTAACAGTTTTCACAGAAAAAATTCGGAGGTATCAGGTTCCTCTTGTGCTTGAAGGCGTAACTGACCTCGGCCTCTCACGTAATTATTGCCATTATGACGTAAAACTTGTTGGCTATTGTCTCGATAAATGTTCTAAGTACTCCACGAATTGCATAAATGCCGCAACACCAAGCACTCGACACTGCCCTTCTGCCGTACGTCCCCCGTGTGACGGACAGAATCGGCAGTGCCCTGCGCAAACATGACGTAATGATATTAAAAATATATTAAAAAATTAGAAATCCGCCTCGATTGAGAAAAAAGCACCTAGTGTTAACCTAGGTTTCGGCGTAGATAACTACACCTTCTTCAGAACAATAAAACCCACAAGTGCCTAAGAAGACCTTTGTCAATGATTAAAAGAACACCATAGCTATACATTTATAAACGAAAAAAAGGAAAACACAAACAGTACATATGTACAAAGTCAAAACCACTACTTAACTTAATGGTGTACGCTCCACCTTACACCGGCCTATGTTGCAGTTTATGGCGGGTCATGGCCCATCGAACATAGGCCGGTGTGAGGTGGAGCGTACACCATTAAGCTAAGTAGTGGTTTTGACTTTGTACATATGTATTGTTTGTGTTTTCCTTTTTTCGTTTATAAATGTATAGCTATGGTGTTCTTTTAATCTTTGACGAAGGTCTTCTTAGGCACTTGTGGGTTTTATTGTTCTGAAGAAGGTGTAGTAATCTACGCCGAAATCTAGGTTAACACTAGGTGCTTTTTTTCGCAATCGAGGCGGGTTTCTAGTTTTTTAATATATTAACCAACGATTGCTGACGTGCTGCGATGTTGAAGGTTCTGAATGACGTAATGACTCTTTACAAACTTAAAAAAAATCAGTAATATTCTGCATAATGTGTACATGTGGACATGTGGACAATCGATGAATATAAACGGTATTGCGGGTTGGGAGAAGTGGGGAAATAAGGCGTGCCGAAGCATGCGCTCTGAAAGAGTGCCCACATTTTAAAATTCGCCGACATGCGGGTTCTTTCTGTAGAGAAGGGCTACCGCGCTCGTTTGTTCAGGAAAGCTACAGAAATTCACAAACATGACAATAGTTCATCTACATCTACATGGATACTCTGTAAATCACATTTAAGTGCCTGGCATCAAAGCACCTTCCCGGCCGTTGTGGCCGAGCGGTTCTAGGCGCTTCAGTCCGGAACCGCGCTGCTGCTACCGTCGCAGGTTCGAATCCTGCTTCGGGCATGGATGTGTGTGATGTCCTTAGGTTAGTTAGGTTTAAGTAGTTCTGAGTCTAGGGGACTGATTACCTCAGATGTGAAGTCCCGTAGTTCTCAGAGCCATTTGAACCATTTTGAAACCACCTTCACAATAATTCTCTATTATACCAGTCTCCAAGAGTGCCCAGAAGAAACGAACACCAATATGTTCCCACCGTCATTGTTTAGAAAAAGATCATGCCGAGAGTCCGAGAAAATTCTGGTCTTACGTAAAATCGCTAAGTCTTTTGACGGATTTTGTCCAGTCAGTCATTGCCCCATCTGGTGCAGCAATCGAAAGCAAAAGGAAAGCCAAAATTTTAAATTTAACTTGTAGGTAAAAGTAAGGAGTATCGTAAAAACGTAGGGTTGTCTGGTCATCGTATAGACTTCCGCACGGAGTAATAACCATCCCTGGCGTAGAGATGTAACTGAGAGAGTAAAATACAAATAAGTCACCAGGTCCGCATGGTGTCCCAGTTCGGTTTTGCAGAGGATACTCCATGGCATTGGCTTGCATTTATCGCAAATTCTTGCCCAGCGCAAAGTGCCAAGCGACTAGAAAAAAGTGCAGGTGATCCCTCCATATATAAAGGATAAAAGAACGGTCCTGAAAAATTACAGATCAATATATTCTTAACCTCGGTCAGCTGGAGAATTCTTGAACATATTCTCGGTACGGAGAAATTTCCTTGAGGCGGAAAAGCTTCTGTCCATAGATCAGCACGGATCTGAAAAGCTCGTTCGAAGCTCCGCTTACCCTTTTCTATCATGATATTCTGTGAACCATGGATGAAGGGCCACAGTCAGATTCTATATTCCTAGATTTCCGGAAAGCGTTTGACACGGTGCTTCACTGCAGACTGTTAACGAAGGTACGACTGTAAGGAATAGTTTCCAGTTATGTGAGTGGCTCGAAGACTTGTTAAGTAGCGGAACCCAGTACACTGTACTCGACGGCGAGTGATCATCAGAGACAGGGCTATTGTCAGGAGGGCTCGAGGTAAGTGTGATAGGACCTTTCTTATTTTCTATATAGATAACTGATCTGACGGACAGGGTGAGCAGGAATCTGCGGCTTTTTGCTGCTGATGATGCTGTGGTGAACGGGAAGGTATCGTCGTAGAGTGACTGTAGGAAGATACAAGATGACTTACAAGGGGACCGCACCTACTTTTCATCACCAAATTTAAGGTATATGTAGGGCTTGGTCAGAAGTGAAAGTGACGGAAGTGGAAGCTTCAGTTGACCAAGAGTTAACAAAAAAATAATACTTTTGGCCCGGCTCAGGGGATGCAAGTGCCATTTACGTTATCGTACTTTCCACGCAGCACCTGGAGCAGCAGAAAGAGTACGCAATGGTAACCTGAGAATCGCGGGGTCCAGACTATGTGCAGAAAGGTTTTTTTCTTATTTTCAATTTTTGCGTTACTTGCTTTGGAATGTCTGTTGTAGTGTTTTGCACACCTGTGTCACGCAACAGCCCGATCTCTGATGACCTACAGAAAAAGGAAGTAATCCCTATGATCACGCAAATTAATTAAGGAAAATAATAATGTCAAGCAACAGAAACGTCTTACTGAATGATGTTTAATTGCGGTGGTCCAGTCAAGCATGACAATACGGCTACCACACGACGCACATACACATATTAATGAGAGGAGGGATCATCTAAACTGTAACAGAAACGCGTGGTCACTATAACAGGCAGGTTTATTATCGAAAAGCAAAACACATAAGTTATCCACTGAGATAAATAACTAAACATTTCATACTTGTAAAGGGGTTCTAATGATGAACTCTACTTTGTCATCAAAGGCTGGGCGTGGTAAAAACAAGTTATTCGAACAATACATGAACCATCTCCCAGCAGCCTCTGTCTTCCAGTATTAACGCTTTGAAACTGCGCTATATTTGTCGTAGGCAGAACCTCCCTGGACAATCGTGACATACATTGCGAGTTCCGTTCAGTAAAATGCAAGTGAAGATGCTAAATATTTTCGTACACTTGAATATTTACACTGTGTTTAACCAAAAGAGCCGTGGGGTGGGGAGAAAGGCAGATTACTGCCATTCTATGGTACAATTTTGAAAGAGACCGATGAGACAGCTGCCACGTAGGCCCAGATGACAAATTGCATGCTCTGTGGAAAATAAGAGTAATAAACACTTAAAACGCTGGATTCTGAAAATTAAACAAAAAATTTTGTGTGTTCACTCCGAAGGCAATGGAGAGCCAGCCTCAGGAGAGCGACACATGGCTAGATTATCTTCCTACAGGGCTTCTTTGAACAATGTTGAGCTTTTCTATGTGAGATAACTGTCCCGTCCATCACCTGGAGTTCAGGAGTGGGGAACTGAATGCCACTCTGGCTACCTGAAATGCGACTCAGCCTTGGACTTATGATAGCCAGCTCCTTTTAAGACTTATTTTTTGTTAGCCAGCTCATAGGCTCGCAAAGATTAGATTGGGACATCTGTGGATTCATTGCACAATCTTATGAAGTACTTCTGAACATATTTTCGGAAAAGTATTTTGAGCAGCTAATTCGGCAGCCTACAAGCAATGCATATATTTTAGACCTTGTAGCTTCATACTTGCCTTACCTTGTCGACGGCGTCAGTATAGAGAAGGGGTCTAGTGAGCATGACGTTATCGTAGCGATGATTGTTACTAAGTTAATAAACTCATCAAGAAGACTAGGAGAACATTTTTTCTGAAAAGAGCAGATAAGCTATTGTTAGCATTCCACTTAGAAAATGAATAGACAACATTTAATTCCAGTATGATGAATATAGAGGAGAGTTTGTAACTCGGGCTTTGGAAAAGTCTGTGCCGAGTAGGTGAATCAAGGACGGAAAAGAACACGGTGGTTTAATAACAAAATTCGGTAATCGCTGAGCAAGCAGAGACTGTTTGTTGCACTCTTGATTCTAAAAAGAGTGCACAAATGACGGAAGGCAAAAGTTAGTAGAAATTGTGCGTTTGTAAAAAGATTGATGAGCGAAGCGTGCCACAACTACCACCTTCATAGTTTAGAAAAAGATCATGCTGAGAATCCGAGAAAATTTTGGTCTTTCGTAAAATCGCTAAGTATTTTGAAGGATTCTATCCAGTCAATCATTGCCCCATCTAGTGCGGCAATCGAAAGCAAAAGGAAAGCCAAAATTTTAAATTTAGTTTGTAAGTAAAAGTAAGGAGTATCGTAAAAATGTAGGGTTGTCTGATCATCGTATAGTGCAAAGTGCCAAGCGACTAGAAAAAAGCGCAGGTGATCCCTCCATATGTGAAGCATAAAAGATCGACCCTGAAAAATTACAGATCAATATATCCTTAACCTCGGTTTGCTGGGAATTTCTTGTTGCCGGTACCAATATAATAAATTTCCATGAGGCGGAAAAGCTTCTGTCCACAAATCAGCACAGATTTAAAAAGCTCGTGCGAAGCTCACCTTGCTCTTTTCTATCATACTAAAAAGTGAATAGGAAGGAAGGCAATAAAAGGGGCAGCTACTGGTGGTACTGAATCTTCATTGCAGTTATTAAACAGGGCCAGAGATCGATTACTTGGGTATGATCATAAAATATTATGAAATATGTTGCGTGATAGTTTCAAAGAAAAACTGGCCACGTAGCATTGCACTGCAGATAAACCGAAATGGATGAGCACATGGCAAAATATAGGAAGTCATCATTACTATCGAAATCGGGAAAACTTAAAACAGTCTTCTAGAAAAATGTTTTAATAAGTGATGAAGCCCTTGTTGCAAGAGAAGAAATTTCTTCTATCAGTTGACTCATAGGACAAACAGATCCACATCATACGACAAGACTTTTCAATATGAAGAAGGGCTGCTATTATGCGATATTAAAGTGATCCCTCTCAGCTGCATTACGCTAGTGCTATTCTTAGACACCTGGTTTTATCGTCAGGTAAACAATTAGATCAAAAAGCTTTAAACTACTCTTATGTCATCGAGAGTGAAAAAGAATTGGCAGCCTCAGAAGACTGCCTCAAAATACATTCCATTGTCAACAATCAACGCTAACATTTGACGAAATGATGTGTTGCGCTTGCTTTGCTGCCAAATAACGCGATGAGGGAGAACTTTTATGAATGTAAACCACACTTGTTTCTCTGTATAAACTCAAAAACAATTACGTAACTGTAAACATGCGGCGTTTAAAATGTGTGCAAGACACTGAGCAAATTACTGCTTCTCCTGTGTTTACGATGAATGTCACACTAGCGTGTTTAAATCATCGACTGTAAAATAATAAATGTATTTAAAAATAGGACGAGGAATTCCGTCTTAATTAAGACACCCTTTTTCTGTTTTGTTTTACCCGGACATGTTTCAACACTTTTTGTGATATCTTCAGTCAGTTATTTTTTATTTTCTTACTGTAAAATTTTTGTTACATACTAACATTTAGCGAAACTATTGGTACATAATATTTACGATTGTGAATGGATAATTGTTGTAAAATATTATAAATCATTTGTTCACAGCTCACAGTTGAGATATGTATTTATAGTTCTATTTATAGCTTAATTGACAAAAAGAGTGGATGTATGCGTTAGTTGTCGTACCTTACCATAAACATGCATAGATACACTCTTTTTGCCAATTAAACTAAAAATAGAACTTTGACATAATGTTGTAAACAACGCATAGTGCATCAGGTCGTTAATACATATCTCATCTATGAACTATGAACAAATGATGTATACTATTTCACAACAGTTATTCATACACAACTGTAAATATTATGTACCAAAAGTTTCGCTAAATTTTAATATGTGACTGCAATTTTACAGTAAGAAAATAAAAAATAGCCCACTGAATTTAGCACAAAAAGTGCTGAAACATATCTGGGTAAAACAAAACAAAAAAGGTGTCTTTCATAAGGTGGAATTCCTCGTCCTATTTTCATAGCAAGCACGATCATAACAAGAAGAACTGCAACACCACAAGATGATTAAAAGGATTTAACTTCATATACGAACTTGTCGTGTACGCCTTATAATGCTTTTCTTGAAATTTATTTACAATCCCAAATTGTCCTTCGTCTTCCCTTGTTAAATCTTTTAGGAAAATATTAATAAATACACTATTCCGAGCATTATTCCAGTTTATTTGCGGAGTAATTAACGTAAAAATTGAAAACGAAAATTTCTCGCATAGGTGCTTGACCCTGTCACCCTCGTATTACCGTTCTGTACTCTTTCCGCTGCGGCAGTGGCTTCATGAAAACCACACTAACATAAATGGCTCATATCTCATCCCAGCTGTGCCAAAAATGCCAGTTCTTCTAAACGCTTAGCCTTCTGGAGTTCTCGTTTCCACTTCCTTTTCTGGTGAAGCCTAAATATATCATAAATAGAGACGAAATCGGTGTGACGAGTAGGCACAGACCCCTTGTCAGAGGAATTTCTAGTTGGTGTGATAAATGGCAACTTACAGAAAAATGTACGAGGTGGAGTCAAATGAAAACTTTAAAAATGTAATTAGAAGTCGACATTTGACGCCATTGTTCTGTAATTTGGCAATACTGTTACCAATGACATAAGGAATTCCATACAGGCGACATCATACTAGATATCAGCAAAACGCGGCCACAATTACAGTTCAAAAAATGGCTGTAACCCTTGCGACATGCACCAGGGAAGAACAGCCTTCTGTCATACCGTTTCTGAGCAGTAAAGATACGAAACATATTGAAATTCATCGTCGAATGAAGAACCAACATCACCATATTGGTTCTCCATTCGCTGCAGCGAGTATGTGAGTTGAGTAGAAAGTTTAAAAATGCGCCAGACGGGCAGCGCATTTGTCACGCTCACCTTGACACCATTGGGATGGAAAATCTTGTGATGTTGGATGAAATAGCTGAAAATCTGAACATCAGTTATGGCTCAGCACATCACATCATTCGTGAAGTGCTTAAATTTCGCAAAATGTCTGCAAGATGGGTGCCTCGTAGCTCACCCTAGAACGCTCTACTACATCCGCCATACTCACCAGACCTCGCACCGAGTGATTACCACATGTTTGGACCACTCAAAAAAAGGCGATGGGAGGAAAGAAATTGCGTTCTGATGAAGAGGCGCAGCAGTCGGTGCACGAGTGACTGCGTACATGATCAAAGGATGTGTTCCTCTTTTCATCAATAAAAAGAATAAAAAAATATCTATGGTTTTCATTAATGCAGATGGGTAGGAAAAAGAATTCCATAATGTTCGAATACAGCATTAGTAGTGTGCTGTTTAACACAGTCATGTCGATTAATTATGTAGGCGTGACGATGCAAGGAGATGTGCACATAAGGAACGAGCACAGAAGGACTGTAGTAGAGAATGCGAATGATCGACTTCAGCTTGTTGCGAGTATTTTACGAAAGTATGGTTCATCTGTAAAGCACGCAGCTTGTGGAAAGCTTGTGCGACCCATTCTTGAGTGCTATTCGAGTGTTTGGGATGTCCACCAGGTCAGATTAAAAGGAAGGAATCGCAGCAATTCAGAGGCGAACTGCTAGATTTGTTACCGGTAGGTTCGATCGACATGCAAGTGTTATGGAGATGCTTCGTGAACTCAAATGGAAGGGAAGACAATGTTCTTTTCGAGGAACACTATGAGAAAACTAAGAGAACCGTCGGCATTTGATGCTGACTGCAGAACGATTCTGCTGCTGTCAACATATATTTCGCGTAAGAACCACGAAGATAAGGTAAGAGAAATACTGCTCGTACGGAGGCACATAGACATTCGCTTTTCCCCTCGCTGTATTTGCGAGCGGAACAGGAAAGAAAATGACTAATAGTGGTACAAGGTACCCTCCGCCACGCTCCATATGGTGACTTGCGGAGAATGTATATAGGTGTAGACACAGACATAGACGGCTGTTCCCCACAGACTACCGCTCCCCTCAATAATGCCATCAGTCAACCAATGATTGATGAATTTTTCCATTACGGCTCCAGATGCCTGGGAATTCTGTACGGTTTCTTTTAGTCTGGATTGTTATACACCGTAGGGATACTAGGCTGCATCGCAAGTGTCGACGGTACTGGTCCACTAGGTCGGAACAAATCCACGAAGTGTATTAACAAGCGTCTATAGTTGCCTTACCCCCTACCTTTTAGTGTTTGACTTCCTCGTGAGATGCAGATGCATTGACAGTATGCGCGTGGCGAAGGTCTTCACTCGGAATGACAAATCGTCCTCGTGCAGGGGGTTTAACTTGCCAATTAACAGCCTTCTGGCAGATCCACTTCGTTAGAGCCAAAACTGTCCGCTCTCACCAGAACCGTGTAATCTCCATCTATTTTCTGCACGCGTGTCATATGTCTGAGCATAAAACAATGCGAAATATCCAATTCGTTTTCTGTTCTAAAGGCTCTACGATACATAACAATCATTCCATATGTAATTATCCGTACCTCTCCGTATTTTATCACATCAGTTGAGCTATAATGAACATGTACGCAGTTCATTCGGCTCCACCTTCATGATCTGCGAACGTTGGAACAATGTATCATTTGCAGCTGTAGTTCCCAGCTGGAATTAATTCCAACAGAGCTGGATAGTACGCTGTGAAAGATGAGCTTCTATGTGACGCTTATTCAGAAAATCTCACCCTGTGATTGTGCAGTACCCCTCACCGACTCGAGGTAGTATTTACATATATTCCCGAAAATTTCTTGCTCCCATACAGAAACTGAGCAATGCTCTCCCTTTCTCTGCGCAACCTGTGTCGTGGGAACATTAATTTCTTCCTCGCTAGCAGGTCCAGACCGCTAACCGACACGTGAGTCCCTCTCTCCACTAAACACCTATGTTCCGTTCCGTTTACCATGCCAAGGAGCATCATTTTGCAGCATTTTGCTCTACTGGGAACACAGTCCAGCGATTGAGAAATTCTCTTCCTGCTTAACGAACCCTAATTATTACGCCGTTCACTTTGCTTTCTGTTTTGACGGTTCTGCGCAATATATATCCCACCATTCCACATTCACAACATTTCGGTTGGCGGTATGTTTAAGTATGTGGCCCTAATGTTGACACCTATAACATTCATTTCACTTATCCTACACTCGCGCTGCTGTATGCTCCTTCTCTAGCTGCGTAGTGATGTTAACGGCAGCAGCCAGATCCTTCGGATTTTTCGTCCGCACTCTCTTCCACCTATCGGCTGGATGTCCTCTAAAAAGTACTTCCATCGCCCTGTACTCCTCCTGCTGCAGAGTAATTTTATTCGCTTCTTCATCCTGCGTCAACACATGGGTCTTGATTTTACTGACCTTGTCTAAGAATATGTCCAGCGGCTTGTTTTATTTCTGGAACACCCCATTAAGTTGTTGCCTGAAGAATGTAGCGCTGTTTTGTTTGTTATAACGCTGATGAAGGCCCTTCGTAAGCCTTATTCAGCCTCTCACGATACAGGTCGTTCGTCTTTGTATAGACCACTAACTTAGCCATATGCGGACTACATAGTCTGACCAGTTATCCAGACTAGTTGCAGCTCCCAGATTGTCAATAAACCCTGGCAGATTCTCACTTCATTCATTCTCATTCACGCTTTCGTAGTTGGTTTACCCGAAAAAGGAGCCACTAAACTAGCTGCAATTGGATCCAACAAAGGAACAGATATATTGACTGCATCTTTTACCTCCACCGTTCCAGCTTGTGTGCTCTCACTATGTGCCGCTAAAGTGTCAAGCTGCCTTTATGACGCGATATTCTTCCGCTCTAATTCAACCATCTGTTTCGTCAAAATTTTTACCGCTTCCTGCATCGTCATTGTCAATGTTTCTGGCATTTATAAAAACTCTATCTAACAGTACCATACAGTGTACTTAAAGTACACTACAAATCAAGAACGTCTGTCACAAACTGCTTGGACAGAGATACAAGGAAAAGAACACTAATTCCTACGACGGATTATAGCCCATCAGGACTCTGAGCACTGGTGTGCACCACGCCCATAACGTTCGCATGTGCTACACGTAGCTGGTGCTGCCCGCATACACGGTAATTCACGACCCGCTAAATTACAATATTGGTACCTCACTGGCCTCGTATAATACTCTCTACAATTCCCCCTAAACTGCGGTCCCTCTGCTTTCAAAAACCGTACTCGCAGATTGTTGTACACAGCAGTCCTATTCACCAATGTTATGAATAGGAACAACACAACAAAGGCCACAAAAATATAAAACCCACTCACCAAACACGTACCGTTAAACCCGCAGGTCAGAGCTGGCGATGATGTAGCCGGAGTGTTCCCTCAACGAGTGGCAACATTTGGCGTAGCAGTAGATACTTTTGAGACCAGTTTCAGGGCCGAGGATGTGACCTCTACTATGGTAGAGGGAACGGCTATGTGAAGGTCATGAAGTAACGCTGCCTCCTTGAACAGGACGTGGATCTAGTGTGGAGGTGGACTGAAAGTGAGAGATGGACCGCTAGTAAGTGTAAGTTGTCGGGAGTCCTTGTGAGACCATGGTGGGGTACTTTAATTGGATCTTTAATTGAATATTTTAATATGGCTCTATATATCGGACATAAACCCACCAAAACAATGATGAAGGAGTTCATTTGACTATGAAATTAGACAAGGATCTCAATTAACCTAGTTTATGACATGCAAAATCAAAAGAAATGGTTTAACAATCATTCAAAATGATAAGCTAATACCCTGTCAAAACTGAGCAAGGAACCTGGCATGTGATCAAATGTACACGTGACTGGATAAAATATTTCCATTCACGAAAGGCATAACATAGTTGCCGAAGGTTAGTGCACAGAGATAGAAAATATCACAAAAGGATATGCATGTGCACACTGCCAGAGTTGAAAGTACACTCCTGGAAATGGAAAAAAGAACACATTGACACCGGTGTGTCAGACCCACCATACTTGCTCCGGACACTGCGAGAGGGCTGTACAAGCAATGATCACACGCACGGCACAGCGGACACACCAGGAACCGCGGTGTTGGCCGTCGAATGGCGCTAGCTGCGCAGCATTTGTGCACCGCCGCCGTCAGTGTCAGCCAGTTTGCCGTGGCATACGGAGCTCCATCGCAGTCTTTAACACTGGTAGCATGCCGCGACAGCGTGGACGTGAACCGTATGTGCAGTTGACGGACTTTGAGCGAGGGCGTATAGTGGGCATGCGGGAGGCCGGGTGGACGTACCGCCGAATTGCTCAACACGTGGGGCGTGAGGTCTCCACAGTACATCGATGTTGTCGCCAGTGGTCGGCGGAAGGTGCACGTGCCCGTCGACCTGGGACCGGACCGCAGCGACGCACGGATGCACGCCAAGACCGTAGGATCCTACGCAGTGCCGTAGGGGACCGCACCGCCACTTCCCAGCAAATTAGGGACACTGTTGCTCCTGGGGTATCGGCGAGGACCATTCGCAACCGTCTCCATGAAGCTGGGCTACGGTCCCGCACACCGTTAGGCCGTCTTCCGCTCACGCCCCAACATCGTGCAGCCCGCCTCCAGTGGTGTCGCGACAGGCGTGAATGGAGGGACAAATGGAGACGTGTCGTCTTCAGCGATGAGAGTCGCTTCTGCCTTGGTGCCAATGATGGTCGTATGCGTGTTTGGCGCCGTGCAGGTGAGCGCCACAATCAGGACTGCATACGACCGAGGCACACAGGGCCAACACCCGGCATCATGGTGTGGGGAGCGATCTCCTACACTGGCCGTACACCACTGGTGATCGTCGAGGGGACACTGAATAGTGCACGGTACATCCAAACCGTCATCGAACCCATCGTTCTACCATTCCTAGACCGGCAAGGGAACTTGCTGTTCCAACAGGACAATGCACGTCCGCATGTATCCCGTGCCACCCAAAGTGCTCTAGAAGGTGTAAGTCAACTACCCTGGCCAGCAAGATCTCCGGATCTGTCCCCCATTGAGCATGTCTGGGACTGGATGAAGCGTCGTCTCACGCGGTCTGCACGTCCAGCACGAAAGCTGGTCCAACTGAGGCGCCAGGTGGAAATGGCATGGCAAGCCGTTCCACGGGACTACATCCAGCATCTCTACGATCGTCTCCATGGGAGAATAGCAGCCTGCATTGCTGCAAAAGGTGGATATACACTGTACTAGTGCCGACATTGTGCATGCTCTGTTGCCTGTGTCTATGTGCCTGTGGTTCTGTCAGTGTGATCATGTGATGTATCTGACCCCAGGAATGTGTCAATAAAGTTTCACCTTCCTGGGACAATGAATTCACGGTGTTCTTATTTCTATTTCCAGGAGTGTATATTGAACCTCTAGCGGCAGCCAAGACTTCAGAATTAAGACTGAATTTACTGAACAGCGCTAAAAATGATTAGACTTTTCCTGCGGTTTACCTCACTGTTATGACTGGATTTCATCATACTCATAATCTTCAGGTGGGAGTTAAAGTGGTCGCAAAATCAATCATTGGCTGTGTACCAACAACTTGCGTCTAAGTTCAATTCAATCAGATGAGAGCCTCTCATTACAAACGAGCCTGGAGAAGTCATCTAGAAGTGAAGACCACCCATGGAGAGTTTTTCGCTCTTCACTTCTGACAAGGAAGACTTTGGTCTCTGCGTATTTCTGGCGTAGCATAACTTCAGTTGGTTGAGTGATAATTATTGTGAGTGCTGACCAGTAAGAAATCGTCTTACAAGACGCTGGTCTCTTACTCGCATTGTAGGTGATTAATCAGTTACAAAACTTGTTAGACTTAGCATTCCGAAAAGTGTCCTATTTATCCCTTCTCCCTGATTACGTTTGTTTGCTGGCCGATAAGGTTGGATATCTACGAGGGTTGGAACTTTAATAGTGGCAACTATTTATTGAGAACTTGTACAAAATAGATACGTGTTTCAAAGTTTTACTGACCTTCAAAGTACTCATCAGCATTGTGTATAACCCGTTGCCAGCGATGTGGAAGTCGCAGGATACTCTTGGCAGTGCCAGTTGAGTTGACAGTTCGAGCGGCGCGGTATATTGCCCGACAAATTTGTAGCAGTTCTGAAGCGAATGCCGTGAAGTGTTTCCTTCAGTTTAGAAATCGACTTGAACTTACGAGGGCTTAAGTCAGGGCTGTGCAGCCCCATCAATCAGACAAAACCAGTAACAGCTTGAACTGCACGTGCTTGGGCTTTGTCCTGCAAAATGATGGTCAGGTCCTGCAGAAAGTGTCATCACTTCTGTGTCTATGCTGATCATTTTTGGAACACAACCTACGACCATATACTTAAATTAGAGCGCAATGCTCGTTAATTCACAGCTTCAAACGTCTGATTACTTTAATGATGAGTTAATGTGTTAAATATTTTACTTTAAGAAGTTAAGCGAGAAAAAGGTTTAGAAATGGTTGAAATTATGTTTCAAGTTTGTTGGAAGTCGCTCATTATCAAACTCTGGATGGGTATAGGATTATTAATTTGCTATCCATTTTAGGCCAAAGTTAAAAGAGGAGAAAACGTTTCTCACACATCTCGCTGTTTACGTCATCATATCTCCTAAACTCTGTGCCATGCAATGATATAATTTTGGGGATAATGAACGAAATCTCCTAGGTTTACGAGCCACGTCATTTCGAATAAAAGAATCGAGCTTTCCATGGCCATCTCCGCCATCGTCGTCAGGAGTAAAAAGCACTGAATGCCAGGACTCGCACGATGTTCCGGTTATATGGGTACGATGGCAGCATCTGGTACCAACCAGTAAGGACCAAAGTGAAGCGTGCGCGGAAGGCGGGTTGTGCAGCTCGCAGCAGCTCCAGTCCGCTGCGGGACCAATGGCGTCTTGCAGTGCGAGGGGCCAGCGCCACGTTTTAAACCGAAAGTCGGTTGCTTTTGAAATGACGTCACTTGTAAACTAGGAGGATTTTATTCAGGCATGCCGATGCAAGAGACTCTGAGTACATATGCGAATACTGTCTGCAAAAAGTGTTGGTTAGTAGTAAAGAAGTGGTAAATCTAAATCCCATACCTTATCCTGAAGTTTTACTACATGAGCAGCGAAAATATAACAAGCGATAAAGTTCTTCCTCTCATCATTTTGGGAGTGCCAGAGAGAAAATGTGTCGTAAGGGTTGAAATTATGTGTAAACTTTCTTACATGTTACTAGGTGCTCTCATTCTCAAATACCGGACCAATATGGTATGGGTACTTTTGCATGATGTGTTATGCTCAGGGCCAGTGCTTGGGGTGCCTCTGCTTGGGGTGCCAAGTTGACAGGGATACCACGAGTACGACAACTGTAAAATTTCTATGTCGGATATACACTACTGGCCATTAAAATTGCTACACCAAGAAAAAAGGCAGATGATAAACAGGTATTCATTGGATGAATAAATTATACTAGAACTGATATGTGATTACATTTTCACGCAATTTGCGTGCATAGATCCTGAGAAATCAGTACCCAGAGCAACCACCTCTGGCCGTAATAACGACCTTGATACGCCTGGGCATTGAGTCAAACGGAGCTTGGATGGCGTGTAGAGGTAAAGCTGCCCATGCAGCTTCAACACGATACCACAGTTCATCAAGAGTAGTGACTGGCGTGTTGTGACGAGCCAGTTGCTCGGCCACCATTGACCAGACGTTTTCAATTGATGAGAGATCTGGAGAATGCGCTGGCCAGGGCAGCAGTCGGAACGTTTTCTGTATCCAGAAAGGCCCGTACAGGACATGCAACATGCGGTCGTACATTATCCTGCTGGAATGTATGGTTTCGCAGGGATCGAATGAAGGGTAGAGCCACAGGTCGTAACACATCTGAAATGTAACGTCCACTATTCAAAGTGCCGCCAATGCGAACAAGAGGTGACCGAGACGTGTAACCAATGGCACCCCATACCATAACGCCGGGTGATACGCCAGTATGGCGATGACGAATACACGCTTCCAATGTGCGTTCACCGCGATGTCGCCAAACACGGATGCGACCATCATGATGCTGTAAACAGAACCTGGATTCATCCGAAAAAATGACGTTTTGCATTCGTGCACCCAGGTACGTCGTTGAGTACACCATCGCAGGCGCTCCTGTCTGTGATGCAGCGTCAAGGGTAACCGCAGCCATGGTCTCCGAGCTTATAGTCCATGCTCCTGCGTACGTCGTCGAACTGTTCGTGCAGATGGTTGTTGTCTTGCAATCGTCCCCATCTGTTGACTCTGGGATCGAGACGTGGCTGCACGATCCGTTACAGTCATGCGGATAAGATGCCTGTCCTCTCGACTTCTAGTGATATTACGCCGTTGGAATCCAGCACGGCGTTCTGTATTACGCTCCTGAACCCACCGATTCCATATTCTGCTAACAGTCATTGGATCTCGACCAATGCGAGCAACAATGTCGCAATCGCAATAGGCTAGAATCCGACCTTTATCAAAGTCGGAAACGTGATGGTACGCATTTCTCCTTCTCACACGAGGCATCCCAACAACGTTTCACCAGGCAACGCCGGTCAACTGCTGTTTGTGTATGAGAAATCAGTTGGAAACTTTCCTCATGTCAGCACGTTGTAGGTGTCGCCACCTGCACCAACCTTGTATGAATGCTCTGAAAAGTTAATCATTTGCATATCACAGCATCTTCTTCCTGTCGGTTAAATTTCGCGTCTTTAGCACGTCATCTTCGTGGTGCAGCAATTTTAATGGCCAGTAGTGTATCATAACTGGTAGCGTCCACTTTGGACGCCCAGCTGAGAGGAGCGCGAGGGACGCCGAAGTTCAAGATGCGTATACTGTGTATTCACTTTTAGTACCGAAGGCTGACACGGGCAAGTGTACGAATGAAAAGGAGGACGGGTGAGAGGGCACCAAATGATAAATCACTTGTGTGGAAAAATTTTCTCCAACCATCTATGGTTACGGTGCTTCAAGACATTGTGACATTGGTGTCACATTTCGGTAAGAGATACTATTACATTTTTTTGCCACTATTTCGTGGGTGTTTTATTGTGAGTACTGGACATATTTGCTAAGGAGGAAAGCTTTGTGTTTCTCTTGCTGGGAAGGTGCACTCCTGGCATGATCTCAAGTTCCAGTTTGTTGGCAGAATGCAGTCAGTGAATCTCAGCAAAGGTGAACTTCCCCAGGAATACGTATACAGCTTCTTTTCTGTGTTTACTTCGTAGATTCTAACTTACTTTGATTGTGAGTTTCGTATAGGAGGTGTAATTTCGAGTTTTAGTTACTGTAATCGTAAATTCAGGCAGATTGTAGGGCAGTCGTTAGGCATCTGTTTTGTTTTGGTACGTCAGTGACACTTGTCAGGCTCTCAGAGACCAGTGTGGCCTGAACTCCCAGTTGGTGCACATCGACAGCGCAGAAAGATACGTATACAGCTTCTTTTCTGTGTTTACTTCGTAGATTCTTACTTAAATTGCGTGTGAGTTTCGTATAGGAGGTGTAATTTCGAGTTTTAGTTACTGTAATCGCAAATTCAGGCAGATTGTAGCGCAGTCGTTAGGCATTTGTACAGGTTAGTTCATACATTCTTTGTGTGTTTCCCTTGCATTATCTAGGCACGGACTCGTGTTTCAGTAACTGTTGTTCAACATCTATTAGAATGGACAGGGACTGTGATTGCTGTGTTTGGATGAGGGCTGAGTAGGCATCCCTTCGCTCACAGCTGCAGGCGGCGCTGACTTCGGTCGCGCAGCTTGAGGCTGTTGCCAATGGGCACCACTGTGGGGAGCCGGACTTGGGTATCACAGGGATGTCAACGTCGACCCGTCTGTCCCCAGATCGGTCTGCCGCTGTGGTTGCCCCGGTTGCTGCCCGCAGTGGGTCTGAGCCCTCGCCTGTGGTTGATTGGGAGGTCGTTCCAAGGCGTGGCAGGCAGTGAAGTCCCCAGAGGTTGATCAGAAAGCCTCCCCGTTACGTCTGACAAACAGGTTTCAGGTACTGCCCCTGACTGAGCCAGATGCAGCTGCCTGCCCTGTTTCAGAGGATGATTCTCAGCCTTCAAGGTCTGGGCAATCGCAGAGGGTGGGCTTATTGGTAGTTGGGAGCTCCAATGTTAGGCGCGTAATGGGGCCCCTTAGGGATATGGCGGCTAAGGAGGGGAAGAAATCCATTGTGCACTCCGCGTGCATTCTGGGTGGAGTCATTCCTGGTGTGGAAAGGGTCCTTCTGGATGCCATGAAGAGCACAGGGTGCAGCCAGCTGCAGGTGGTGGCACATGTCGGCACTAATGACGTGTGTCGCTTTGGATCTGAAGAAATTCTCTCTGGATTCCAGCGGCTATCTGATTTGGTGAAGGCTGCCTGTCTTGCTTACGAGATGAAGGCAGAGCTCACCATCTACAGCATCGTTGACAGAACCGACTGCGGACCTTTGGTGCAGAGCCGGGTGGAGGGTCTGAATCAGAGGCTCATACGGTTTTGTGACCGTGTTGGCTGCAGAGTCCTTGACTTGCGCCGTAGGTGGTGGGGTTTCGGGTTCCGCTGAATAGGTCAGGAGTTCACTACACTCAGCTGTCGGCTACAAGGGGAGCGGAGGCTGTGTGGACTGGGCGGTTTTTTACGTTAGAAGGCCTCGGGAAAGTACAGGGTGGGCTGCAATCTCAAAGGGTGCATGGCAAATACAGGACGTGCTTGGATGAAGGAACAGTCGGAATTGTAGTTGTAAATTGTTGTAGTTGTGCTGGGAAAGTCCCTGAGCTTCAAGCGGTAATAGAAAGCACAGAAGCTGAAATCGTTATAGGTACAGAAAGCTGGCTAAAGCCTGAAATAAGTTCTGCTGAAATTTTTACGAAGTCTCAGACGGTGTTCAGGAAAGATAGATTAGGCAGAATTGGTGGTGGAGTGTTTGTGTTTGTCAGTAGTGATTTATCTTGTAGTGAAGTCGAAGTAGATACTCCGTGCGAATTGGTATGGGTGGAGGTTATACTTAACAGCCGAACTAAGTTAATAATTGGCTCCTTCTACCGACCCCCAGACTCCGATGATATACTTGCTGAACAGTTCAGAGAAAATTTGAGTCTCGTAACAAATAAATACCCCACTCATACGGTCATAGTTGGTGGGGACTTCAATCTTCCCTCGATATGTTGGCAAAAATACTTGATCAAAACCGGTGGTAGGCAGAAAACATCTTCCGAGATTGTCCTAAACGCTTTCTCCGAAAATTATTTCGAGCAGTTAGCCCACGAACCCACGCGAATTGTAAATGGTTGCGAAAACACACTTGACCTCTTAGCCACAAACAATCCAGAGCTAATAGAGAGCATCATGACTGATACAGGGATTAGTGATCACAAGGTCGTTGTAGCTAGGCTCAATACCGTTTCTTCCAAATCCACCAGAAACAAACGCAAAATAATTTTATTTAAAAAAGCGGATAAAGTGTCACTAGAAGCCTTCCTAAGAGACAATCTCCATTCCTTCCGAACTGACTATGCAAATGTAGACGAGATGTGGCTCAAATTCAAAGATATAGTAGCAACAGCAATTGAGAGATTCATACCTCATAAATTGGTAAGAGATGGAACTGGTCCGCCATGGTACGCAAAACAGGTCCGAATCCTTTTGCAGAGGCAACGGAAGAAGCTTGCAAAGTTCAGAAGAACGCGAAATCCCGAAGATTGGCTAAAATTTACAGACGCGCGAAATTTGGCAAGGACTTCAATGCGAGATGCCTTTAATAGGTTCCACAACGAAACATTGTCTCGAAATTTGGTAGAAAATCCGAAGAAATTCTGGCCGTATGTAAAGTACACAAGTTGCAAGACGCAGTCAATACCTTCGCTGCGCAGTGCCGATGGTACTGTTACCGACTACTGTGCGGCTAAAGCGGAATTATTGAACGCAGTTTTCCGAAATTCCTTTACCAGGGAAGACAAATGGAATATTCTAGAATTTGAAACACGAACAGCTGCTAGCATGAGTTTCTTAGAAGCAGATACCTTATGGGTTGCAAAGCAACTCAAATCGCTTGATACGGTCAAGTCTTCAGGTCCAGATTGTATACCGATTAGGTTCCTTTCAGATTACGCTGATACAATAGCTCCCTACTTAGCAATCATATACAAGCGCTCGCTCACCGATAGATCTGTACCTACAGATTGGAAAATTGCGCAGGTCGCACCAGTGTTTAAGAAGGGTATTAGGAGTAATCCATCAAACTACAGACCTACATCATTGACGTCGGTTTGCAGTAGGGTTTTGGAGCATATACTGTATTCAAACATTATGAATCACCTCGAAGGGAACGATCTATTGATATGTAATCAGCATGGTTTCAGAAAACATCGTTCTTGTGCAACGTAGCTAGCTCTTTATTCGCACGAAGTAATGGCCGCTATCTACAGGGGACCTCAAGTTGATTCCGTATTTCTAGATTTCCGGAAAGCTTTTGACACCGTTCCTCACAAGCGACTTCTAATCAAGCTGCGGGCCTATGGGGTATCGTCTCAGTTGTGCGACTGGATTCGTGATTTCCTGTCAGGAAGGTCACAGTTCGTAGTAATAGACGGCAAACCATCGAGTAAAACTGAAGTGATATCAGGTGTTCCCCAGGGAAGCGTCCTGGGACCTCTGCTGTTCCTGATCTATATTAATGACCTGGGTGACCATCTGAGCAGTTCTCTTAGGTTGTTCGCAGATGATACTGTAATTTACCATCTAGTAAGGTCATCCGAAGACCAGTATCAGTTGCAAAGCGATTTAGAAAAGATTGCTGTATGGTGTGGCAGGTGGCAGTTGACGCTAAATAACGAAAAGTGTGAGGTGATCCACATGAGTTCCAAAAGAAATCCGGTGGAATTCGATTACTCGATAAATAGTACAATTCTCAAGGCTGTCAATTCAACTAAGTACCTGGGTGTTAAAATTACGAACAACTTCAGTTGGAAAGACCACATAGATAATATTGTGGGGAAGGCAAGCCAAAGGTTGCGTTTCATTGGCAGGACACTTAGAAGATGCAACAAGTCCACTAAAGAGACAGCTTACACTACACTCGTTCGTCCTCTGTTAGAATATTGCTGCGCGGTGTGGGATCCTTACCAGGTGGGATTGACGGAGGACATCGAAAGGGTGCAAAAAAGGGCAGCTCGTTTTGTATTATCACGTAATAGGGGAGAGAGTGTGGCAGATATGATACGCGAGTTGGGACGGAAGTCATTAAAGCAAAGACGTTTTTCGTCGCGGCGAGATCTAATTGCGAAATTTCAGTCACCAACTTTCTCTTCTGAATGCGAAAATATTTTGTTGAGCCCAACCTACATAGGTAGGAATGATCATCAAAATAAAATAAGAGAAATCAGAGCTCGAACAGAAAGATTTAGGTATTCGTTTTTCCCGCGCGCTGTTCGGGAGTGGAATGGTAGAGAGATAGTATGATTGTGGTTCGATGAACCCTCTGCCAAGCACTAAAATGTGAATTGCAAAGTAATCATGTAGATGTAGATATAGATGCAGATGTAGAAGGTTGACAGTTTTCGCGGAAACAGGGCAGTAGCACGCTTCGCTCTTTTGTGTGTAGAGCTGAAACCTGTTCTTGTTGACAGAATATTTGAGAATGACATTTTTGCCTTTTCTGTTGAACGTCAGTGGACAAGAAGCGCAGTACTGCCTGGCCAACATGAGTGTATGGAGAAGCCGACCAATCGAGGAGACACTGCTGCAGGCTTCTAGGCTGGTTGTGTTTGTTAATGTTCATTTTGCATACTAAGGAAAATAAATTTCTGTTGTGTTCCTCTGTTTTTTCATGAAATAAGCCACATTCTCGTCTACGACAGCGCTGCGTCATTCGCTCCACGTAGAGTATTTCGAAAAGCAGATAGTTGAGCAGGGAGTACTAATACACTCCTGGAAATGGAAAAAAGAACACATTGACACCGGTGTGTCAGACCCACCATACTTGCTTCGGACACTGCGAGAGGGCTGTACAAGCAATGATCACACGCACGGCACAGCGGACACACCAGGAACCGCGGTGTTGGCCGTCGAATGGCGCTAGCTGCGCAGCATTTGTGCACCGCCGCCGTCAGTGTCAGCCAGTTTGCCGTGGCATACGGAGCTCCATCGCAGTCTTTAACACTGGTAGCATGCTGCGACAGCGTGGACGTGAACCGTATGTGCAGTTAACGGACTTTGAGCGAGGGCGTATAGTGGGCATGCGGGAGGCCGGGTGGACGTACCGCCGAATTGCTCAACACGTGGGGCGTGAGGTCTCCACAGTACATCGATGTTGTCGCCAGTGGTCGGCGGAAGGTGCACGTGCCCGTCGACCTGGGACCGGACCGCAGCGACGCACGGATGCACGCCAAGACCGTAGGATCCTACGCAGTGCCGTAGGGGACCGCACCGCCACTTCCCAGCAAATTAGGGACACTGTTGCTCCTGGGGTATCGGCGATGACCATTCGCAACCGTCTCCATGAAGCTGGGCTACGGTCCCGCACACCGTTAGGCCGTCTTCCGCTCACGCCCCAACATCGCGCAGCCAGCCTCCAGTGGTGTCGCGAAAGGCGTGAATGGAGGGACGAATGGAGACGTGTCGTCTTCAGCGATGAGAGTCGCTTCTGCCTTGGTGCCAATGATGGTCGTATGCGTGTTTGGCGCCGTGCAGGTGACCGCCACAATCAGGACTGCATACGACCGAGGCACACAGGGCCAACACCCGGCATCATGGTGTGGGGAGCGATCTCCTACACTGGCCGTACACCACTGGTGATCGTCGAGGGGACACTGAATAGTGCACGGTACATCCAAACCGTCATGGAACCCATCGTTCTACCATTCCTAGACCGGCAAGGGAACTTGCTGTTCCAACAGGACAATGCACGTCCGCATGTATCCCGTGCCACCCAACGTGCTCTAGAAGGTGTAAGTCAACTACCCTGGCCAGCAAGATCTCCGGATCTGTCCCCCATTGAGCATGTTTGGGACTGGATGAAGCGTCGTCTCACGCGGTCTGCACGTCCAGCACGAACGCTGGTCCAACTGAGGCGCCAGGTGGAAATGGCATGGCAAGCCGTTCCACAGGACTACATCCAGCATCTCTACGATCGTCTCCATGGGAGAATAGCAGCCTGCATTGCTGCGAAAGGTGGATATACACTGTACTAGTGCCGACATTGTGCATGCTCTGTTGCCTGTGTCTATGTGCCTGTGGTTCAGTCAGTGTGATCATGTGATGTATCTGACCCCAGGAATGTGTCAATAAAGTTTCCCCTTCCTGGGACAATGAATTCACGGTGTTCTTATTTCAATTTCCAGGAGTGTATTTGTGGCTTTTCATCTCCTGGCCACCATTTCGGGCTGATAGGCGCAAACTTTCCTTATTTCGGGGAAGTGTAAGAGTCGCAATCTTCAGTAGTGAGATCCATATTCTGAGAAGCTCGCTTCGTGCGTGTTCTTGTACACAACTTGAGCTGCCGATTCGAGTTTTAATTTGTGAAGTTGTCTAATTAACTTTGCTTTGCAAACTGCCCAGATAAGGGTGTATTGCTACATTTTAAGCATCTTGTTGCTTTTAAGTAACACAAACTTGAAATAGATCTAGGGTGTCGCAACTTTAGAGATTATGAGTCACTACATTAAGAGCGAACCACTACATGGCAAGTATTTGATAAAGTTCCAGAGAGCCTTAGATGACATTTGAAGCGAGTTAACTGTGGACATTAGTATAGTATCTTAATCTAACCATTGTCATGGTTTTCAAAGGATCGTAAGAAATGGTGTAGGGTGTACATAAGCCCCGAATTCCTGATACGTAAACATATAAGAGAAGTGTAAAACTTGTGAAAGGTGCTCTTTAAAAATGTCACTGTGCCACATATGATGGATTTCCGACGTCAGAATTAATGAATTCTGAGAAATAATTAAACATTACTTGACTGTTGATCGGGAACGTGGAAACTGTGGCTTCTTGAAATACCTATTGAAACGTGTAACAGTCTTTGAGCAGGAATTAAGATAAGTTTTTTGATGAACGAGGAATTTAGACGTGTTCAGGGAAAGGTAAATCAGTTGATGCTTTTGTTTATGATCTTGAAGGAATTGTCCTGTGAGATGGAGCTGCATAAGATTTTAAACATATTCGGAGAAAGATAAACAATTACTGATTTTACTTATGGACATGAATGAATAATCATGCCAGACGGAGCTGCACACGGAACAACATAGCGTCACGGCCGCTTTTTGTGACGAATGTGTGCAAAGACTACGTAGAAAATGTACAAGATCAGATAGAAGTTGACCAAGACTGAGCTATTCATTCTCTATGGTAACACTTGCCGCACATCAGAAGTGTAATTGAAAGCCTATGCGAACAGGACTTTATGGTCAGTACTGCCTAGCCACGAGGCTACCATGCTTCTACTTACTCCCATAACTGAATCAATCGAGAGGAGAACTGAGATTGTACCTTGCTTGGAAGAGCAAAGTTTCCCGTACTTTGTATCGTTGTCACCGAGAAGGATATTGAAGGACTGTAAAGGGACACTGTAAAATAAATGGGAAAGAAAATAGATAAAAGTTGTGTGCATTATTTACGAAATAATCCGTGCATTTGTTAGACTCCTCAGCGGCCTAATTTTTATAATGTCAGTTACTGAAAGGATGCCTCAATTAAATCCTGATTAGTAAATACTAAATACAACGACATTATTATAGAAACCTTTTTATGGACATATATCTTCGTTCACACAAATATTACTTGTTATTTTAAGCCATTCAGATAATGAAATGTCTTCAGCCTTACAAGTAGTTAAATTGTTTCTCTCCTACAGAAATCAAATTTGTGGTTCACATGCCGGTTTTGAAGTGTATTCTCGGTCCGGAAATCCAGAGAAAACATTGGAATATAGAGAAGAAACTGCCATTAGTAATTCACTTACAATCATAGTAAATATTTACCATGAACTGCCGAGAGTTTGCAATATAGAGATATTACTTTCTGAAGCGAAATGTCTTGTTCTGACTTCGTCGCACTCACAGAGGGAAACGAAAACGCACTGTCTAACTGGTGGCGAGTAATTGTTTGAACTAAGTCGGCGCCGAGGAGATGAAAATTTTGGCGACGTCTATTATTAGAAACACGGAATAATCTAGGCGTGAAATGCGGCGGCATCGCGGCCGTTGCATATTCATCCCACGGGGAAGTATGCAAATGGAAAGAGCGGAGCAGACTAAGGCTGCGAACATAATGTGGAACAGATGTGCCTCGGCGGGCGGCAGCCAACTTCTTGTAAAGTTTTCACTACCAGCCGGAGCAGCGCCGGGGGTACGCGCACTTTTACACGCACAAAAGAAATTTAATATCTGTTGATTAATTAGCGAAAGCGGTTTCATCACCCCAGCGGCCCACCCTTCCGGAGCATCCCGATATTATATCTTCGGTCCTACTTTGAAAGTGTGATTTATTTTTTATGCATGCAAATGAATGCGTCTCCGCTTTTGTAATTCAATAAATTTGCTGCTCGTCACTCAGTGTGCTCCCCTCGGCGCTGTGACAGGCCGCGAACGTTGTTGATGGAAATGGCACCAGATGTCTCCGCTGCGCCGCTCCTGCGCCTCTCTTTTTTTCCGCAGGGAAGTCTCGCCCCCCCTCCCCCCCCCCCCCCATCCTGCCACTGCTGCTGAGGACCGACGGACGTCATCGGCTGCCACCGCATCCTCCGGTATTAATATTGGGGAGTTAATAACGGAGCCTGTGCGCTGTTTACCATCGATTGCCGACCGCCTAATGAATGTGCAATGCAATGAGAGAGTTGGCCGGCCGCTGCAGGCTGCGGGCCGTCACTCAACTGCGAAGCCCTCGTTTCACTGGCTGCCACCGGCTGCATCTGGAGCTGCTACTGATTCCTGGCACGAGGTACACATGATCACCTTCACCACGTGTTGGTGACATTCGAGAGTAGCTGTTGTTTTCGTCATAAACCCTAAGGTTGCCTAAGGCTGATAGCTATGTCCTTCATTTCCAGATAATTACTGCATCCACATGCTTTATGTTCTCATATCTACGTTTACCTCTTCAATTATTTCCTCCCTGTCATGTCTTCTCCTAAAGTATTGAGCAATGACTCATGTCGTAACATGCGTCCAACCATTCTTTCTCTTCCTTTCATTATGTTCTTCATTAGACATTTTATTCTCTACACGTGGTCATCAAACTTTTTTGGTCAAGAGCCTATACCGACATTGTGGGGCAGCACATAATTACATAAATTCTTTCAACTTTTGTTGCCTTCTTATTGGCAATTTATTAATTCGCTATACGTATATCACGACAAACTCGTTTCTGCATTTTTTCCGTGTTCGTGATCCAGGAATGAAGGTACAATTTTTCGCAAAAAATTGTCATAAAATTTATGTTGCTTACGTCTATAGACGTAAGCTGTAAAGTGTCAATAAAACCTCAGCAAAAAATTGGAAGAATTAATATGTATAATATGTCGTTCTTCGACCTAATACGCACTGTGGGCCCATCAGAAAAGAAACTTTTGTATTACTACAAAATCGTAATCTACTTAAAATAGTATGTTGTGAGTCCCAACAGACTATCTACAGTAAGGACGCGTTAAATTGGCTGTCGTCCCCAAATACCGATCATTAAATGTCGGCACCACTCAGAACAATTCGTGTCGACTGTACTCTGACATCACTTCCACGCTCAGCAACCTCGAGGTTGTGACACTGTAATTGCCTGACAGCCGGCCGTGTGGGCGAGCGGTTCTAGGCGCTGCAGTCTGGAACCGCGCGACCGCTATGGTCGCAGGTTCGAATCCTGCCTCGGGCATGGACGTGTGCGTTGTCCTTAGGTTAGTTAGGTTTAAGTAGTTCTAAGTTCTAGGGGACTGATGACCTCAGAAGTTAAGTCCCATAGTACTCAGAGCCATTTGAACCAATTGCTTGACAAAGTTGTTTTGTCTGTATGAGCAGATGATTGATTAATAACAGCAACTTTACTTATATCTAAGTGTATTACGCAGCACGAGACAGGTTCATAAATATTTATCAAATGTTTAAAATTTCATTTTCCTCTTATTCCTTGCGTTATATTACAACTGCCTTAATTTAGTTTCATATTTCTTGCTACACATAGGTACTGTATTTGAAGACGACACTCTCTAGTACGCCTTAACGAATCCGTATTTTTTCCGTTTGAGATTTGTACCATAGCAGCTGAGCGGTGCAGGTGGGGCACAGCCGCGACTGTCAGCACTAGGCGACACACAGTAAAACATTCCCCCTCTCACATCCTCTAGCCTCGCACTGGCTTTGCCGCCTACCCCTCTGAGACTGAACACAGGATAGAGTGCAGATGCGCAGTGACTAGTTTTCGTTCAAAGCACTGGGCGAATTCATTCCGTTGTTCGGAAAGGGAGGTCACCACCTGCTTTCGGCCAGTCAGCAGCAACACACTACGATGACAGAATAGAGGCGCATATCCTTGGTGTCTTTCTTCAAATGATTTTAAAGAAATCATTTGGTAATAAAATTTCAGTTCTGCACTATTCTAACAATCTGCATGGTGTCTGTTTGTTCTAAGTCGTGCCTCCCTACCACTTTCGCACAACGACGCTCTGAGCGTGATTTTTAGGGAATTGACTAGTTTGAACCTGGGACCTGCTGCTGGTAAGGAGACGCCAGACCAGACCACACGTGACATGTGGAGTTCAGAAGAGTTCAGTGAGACTAGCGATGATATAATCAAATACTTAATAATTTCAGCGTCAGCTCCACTGCACTCCCTGTAAAAGAATCTTAATACTAACTAAATTTAGTGGAAGGGGTTCAAGGCTTTCCTATTTGTAGTTAGCTGGTAAAATAACGTCGAAAAACTAGTTAAGTTTACCATTGGGATTTTCATTCTACTCACAAAACATTGTTTAAAAATAGCACTATTGATAAAAGGAAATATTTTAATACGGGATGATAAAAACCAACTCCGTTCAACAAAAATGTGAACGAATATTCCCTGAATGGGTTTCCAAGTTCTATAATGGATCTGAGGATGACCTATGCCATATCACAACTATAATCTAGGTTTAAATTAAGTTTCATAAAAGAGAAAACTATCAAAAATGGTCTACAGTGACCCTCAATTATCTTTAATTACTTATTTAACTTGTCGTAAATTACAGTGGCTGATGTGGCTTCTCAATAAT
This sequence comes from Schistocerca piceifrons, assembly GCF_021461385.2. Taxonomy (NCBI): domain Eukaryota; kingdom Metazoa; phylum Arthropoda; class Insecta; order Orthoptera; family Acrididae; genus Schistocerca; species Schistocerca piceifrons. The sequence goes on from NC_060138.1 coordinate 739,959,220, forward strand.
TATGTAACAGAAAAATCATCGCGTTTCAGATTTTAACTTCAATTAGCAAATGTGAATACCATGAGCTTTAATTGACGATCGACACTAGTATTACGCAAAAAGGGGATGTAACAGATGAGACTTCTGCAGTTCTGAGTGAAGCCTTATGCGCTCTTATGCGGGCGGCATCACGTGCGTTCATTACCTTGTCGGTGTTTAGGCAGCGTCAGGGGGCGGCGGGCAGCGCAGCTCCACACACCTCGCCGTCTCGGAAGCAACTCTTTCTAACTTCTCCTTACTACAATTTACCGAAGTTGGTTTAAGAAAAGGTATCTGGCTGTGTTTTTAACTGACCAATCAGGGTCTCAATGTTAACCTTAAGCTCCGCCTACAAAAATTCTGTCTATCCAATGAGAAACGTTATACTTTTCGTGGTGGGGCAATGTTTTTAATGTTTGCTACGTAACAGAGACGCGAAAAAGTCTCACGCTAAAAATTGCAGCTGCTGTGGGCCTTTTAGTGTTATCATAAGATCTATACTGTTCTTCTGGAGGGCTCTATCTTTTAAGATGGACTAGGGGGTGGTCTTGGGAGTCGCTGGTAACGTAGGTGCCGGTCCCTTATCGTAGGGCCTTCTAGCTTAACACGGTTCTGCTCTCGGCTTCTGTTCTCGTTTCTCCCCTCGGAACGGCGTCTGTTTCACTGTGGGAAGGTATGACATGCATTTAGGCGTTCTTGTGTTAGTCTGTGGTATTCCATTTGCTCACTCGTTGATCGTATTACTTTGGTTAATTTAATGTCAAGATTTATTCGGAGCCGGATTTGCTATCATGTCAGGGTTTTCATGGAAGGTGTTGGATTTGCCTGACACCTTACACTATTATAGTTTTATATGTCACCTCATGACGGCGTCCCCGTCATGTCGTTAATGGTTACAGTTATTGTGATACTTACACTGAAGTAAGACACTACTCGAAGTTCGAAAAAGTTTGGAACGAAAAATAGGAGTCGCTATGATTTTGCGTCTGGTGCATATTACGTAATAGGTTGCTGCGTATGAAATTTAGCTACCGTAATGAATTTTTCTTCAGACTTGGGTGGAGGTCTTGAGAAAATTTGTCTGATGTAGCACATTCATTTGCGACCATGCCAGCCAGCGACAAAGCCATAATGAAATATCCACAACATTCATCGTACTTCATAAATAGTTTGAGATATCGAAATGAGATTTTGGCAAATGATAGCACACAAACAGGAGAGTATTTTTCCTTACAGTTATTATGCGAAACTGCACTATCTACTGCGTCATTTCACTAACTACAGACTTTTTAGATGAAAAAATGTAATTTTTAAAGGCCATCAGTAGCTCGCGAAAGGAGAAATCCTACGGGTTTTGGAACAACATAAGTGAAGACATTACATGTCTATTTTTGTACCGAGGGCGTGCTTTTTCATAATCTATTGACCTTACTTTTACTCAGTTCCTCAATAAAATTAATGATTCTCTGGCAATTGCGTCTGCGCAACTTGTTAGTGAGGTGACATTGTGTAAACTCTGCTGTGTTTTGGCAAAAGAAGCAAATTTTAACGTGGCTGCAAGAGAAATGTATGTTTTATTCAAAATTCGCCACTGATGACGTTTCTCTGCAAGTTACAAATGGCTAACAAATCAGGTGAAAACAAATCGCTGTTTTTGTTGCATTTTCAGCGGAATTCCTTTTAGATGCTAACCAAAGCAGTGGTGATAGTATATCTTTTTGAATGGGCATGCAGGTGCCCCACTTAATTTTTACAAAAGATGTGAGTGTAGGCTTCTCTTCTGTCCAGAATATCACTTCCCCTCCAGTGATTGGCATTTCTCCTACATCGCCCGCCCACAACCTCCACCACCACCACCACTCTCTCCACGCATGCCCTGCCAACTACGCACCTACCGGCCATGTTGTTCTGCATCGGCTGTTTTGCTTACCTCACCTCCGAATCCAGAAACGTCAGTTTAGCCTTTGTTAGTATTTTTGTTTGTTACTGAGCAAGGAAAACTACACTGATAAGAAGCTCCTAACACTGACGTTTTTGGATTTAGCCGTTGGCTGCTAGACGCATAATTATTATCATAAACTTCGGATGAGAGCCACGGACCGCACAATTTAGTGCTCTGCATCCGACGTTTACGCTCGCTCGAATGTAGTTTTGCGTAAGTCCGGCAGAAGTCGATAAAGGTGCTTTGGACTGGTGGAGCAGCTGTACTCGACTTTCTTGAAGCTCGCTCGAGCGTCTCACGCTGTCTACCACAGCAATCCGAACGCCCTCAGTCGCCTGCTCCAGGATCACGGCACGTGAAATTAAGATGAAGGATAGTGCGGAAGGGGAACTTGATTAGAAAGAATATATCCTGAGTGCGAAAGACGATCGTGGTAACCTTGTCAGCGAGAGATTTTCATTAGTGACTGATAAGGATGTCCGCTACATGTGCTTTCTCCTCACGGATCCGCCATCACACATTTGAAGCATATGTCTGACACGACGAAGTATAAGTTTTGAAGCATTTCCAGTTCCATTGTAAGCTACGGTAATTAAAAAGGTGCGTAGAAATGTGTGTAAGGGACTTTCGAGGGAAAAGGAAGGAAGATTATGTTTCCGTCCTGTCGACATCGGTGCCAATAGAGACGGAGCATAAGCTCAGATTGTGTCAAGGATGGGGAAGGAAATCGGCCGAGCCTTTTCAGAGCAACCATTCCAGCATTTTCCTGGAGCAATTTAGGGAAATCAAGGAAATACGGATGGCCGAATGCAGCCTTGAACGTTCGTCCTCCCGAATGCGAGTGCGATGTGTTAACCAGTGCGCTGCCTCGCCCAGTAAAGAGGTCTTCGTCCATGTACATTAATGCAGGATTTCGCGCTTTATGTGTGGAGCTTGTAAACGTCGGTACAGAATTCTTACATGTAGGCGTCTCCAGCATTTTCCTCATCTTACGACAGTATCAGGAAACAGTGAAAGATAAGCCAATGAAATATTTAATAGTATCATGCCAAGCATTATACAGGCCATTGGCGTGAATACATAAGGATGTACAGCGGATATGTGACCTATAAATATAGAAAAATGTGTAACATATCTATTACTGTGTATTTTGTTTATCAAGATTGGTTACTGCAAAATATGATATTGGTGACAACTATCTTTTCTAAGAAGAAAGAAAAAAAATGGGGAATTTATTGAGAACTACATTGAGGAAACATTATTTAAAATATTAGGAGTAACTCTCCAGCATTTTAATACGATTTCATCTGTCATTGGCCGATACTGTGTTATATGGAATGCACTGTACCCATTTAACATTATACATACATTACAGCCGGCCGGTGTGACCGAGCGGTTCTAGGCGCTTCAGTCTGGAACCGCACGACCGCTACGGTCGCAGGCTCGACTCCTGACTCAGGCATGGATGTGTGTGATGTCCTTAGGTTAGTTAGGTTTAAGTAGTTCTAGGGGACTGACGACCTCAGATGTTAAGTCCCATAGTGCTCAGAGCCATTTGAACCGTACATTACACATGTTTTGAACATAGTTATGAACCACGTTTCCGATGACGCTGATAAATGAAGTTACTGTGGTTTATTCCACGACTTGTGCGTTAAAGAGACAGTCCCTTTCATAAAAAAAACTTCGATACAGACAAGCATGAAACAAGGAACGGAGAGTAGGCGAAACTTTGTTTAGAATACTACAGTCTTTAGTTAGGCAGTAAGATAAAATCATGGAAATGCTTCTGGGGGGAGAGGGGCGGAGGCGTCTCTGACAAACTTACTGATTACGACAACAATACTGCAAAAGAACTCGTGGCATTTGTAGGGCCATCCAGAGATATAGGAGGAATGCTGGAAGGCGAGAAGTATCCAGAAGTTAAGTTTTTTTTTTTTAAACTCTTTGTGTCATTTTGTTTTGTTATGGGTGCACAAACTGAAAAGACCCGAAGAGGAACGTTTAGTTTACTGTGTACTGAGTTTTCTTGTGTCCAGCAAATGATGTTGTTCAAATGTGTGTGAAATCTTATGGGACTTAACTGCTAAGGTCATCCGTCCCTACGCTTACACGCAACTTAACCTAAATGATCCTAAGGACAAACACACATACCCTTGCCCGAGAGAGGACTCGAATCTCCGCCGGGACCAGCCGCACAGTCCATGACTGCAGCGCCCCAGACCGCTGTGCTAATCCCGCGCGGCCCAGCAAATGAAAACTGCACTTATTGCAAAACGCCAGTTTCAGTGTCACCAGTATTTTGGCAGTACAGTACTGTCTATAAACTGTAGATACTACGAAGTCTGAAAGAGTGCTGTCTCCGTGTCATAGAGGAGAACTTAGAAATTTGGACGTTGCACAAAATATTGACATTTCTCTGGTCGCTCTTCTGATTACTGAGAATTCTGTGTGTGACAGAGTGGGGACGTTAAAATTTAATTTTAATAATAATTATTATTTAACACAGTTAGCCAGGTATGTAAAGAAACATCAGTTCCTGCGAAGCTAGAACAGATCGTAACGTGCGGTAATATCTTACTGTGTTTTTGCAATGGCTGTAAATATTTATTCGGGGCTGCTGAGCGAATGTCCGCCGTGTTTAGCAACCAAAATAGTCTCTGTTTCCGGAGTGACTAGACCGTGACCCATACAGTGCTCAATCTGTCGATTACGTTGGCTGTTATTTAACCGGAATGGACAGTGGCGAAGACGATTATCGGCATGAGAGATGACAGAGTAACCGTAGTCTCTTTCCCATGCTATCTAATTTAGCGAGGAGAATGTTTTGTGTTCCAGCCTCAGGTGCGACAAACTACAGAAATTTCAGTGCGGCATGGAAGCTTATCTCGCCCGAATGAAGCAGACTTGATCCGAAACGACTCGATTCATCGTAATTACGGTAAGAGGGAATAATTCGGAGATAATTTTTTTCCTGTCGGATATCTAAGTTCTTAGGTGATCAAGTTGATTTGAATCAATAAAATACATGGCGTTATAATAAAAACACAAATGTGTCTTTTAATTACCATCATTAGAACAAATGGTTGTTAAAGTTCCTATCGAACTCCAAACAATCACGAAATTATCACTATTTCATAAAGCAAGATATTTTCTCTTATCCATCACAATCATATCGCGATTAGACACTACGATCCAAAAATATGCTACAGCTTAACTAAACTGATGCGAGTGTAATTCCATCAGCTGATTGGGTTGTGTCAGGAACGACACCAGCCTGCAGACACACAGAGCCGCTACCAAAACGGTCGCAGCAACAGCAGTGCAGTGACCGCTGTCCTAGGCGTCTCGTTTGACCGCAGCCTGCCTGCCGGCTTCGAGCATTCGCATTCGTGGAAGCCATGCCCCAGCGCGGTAGGCTCAAGCGAGTATGTGCGACCAAAACGCCATGTTTGCAGACGTCTAGCACTGATACTTGAATGGGGCCGCAGGCGGCCGCGGGTCGCAATTTGACAAGCGCAGCTCTAACACCTCCCCGAGTACCATGTGTGATATCCCCACAATGGATGCCATGTGCAGTTTATCCGCAACCATATTGATGAACAGACTACCGCAGTAATAATTTCCTATTAAGAGCGAACCTCCAGGCGCGTTCTTGCGAAGTTACTAAGTCAAATAGTCCTTTGCCACTCACCGCTCGGAAGTCGCTGCTTACAACGGGAGGGGAGGCCACAACATTGGGATCACGGATTTACTTCAAACTTTGTGCTCCTTTAGTAGGCCATTAAAACAACATAACTTGCAAGTTATAAGGTGCACTATTCCGAGAAAATCGCAAGAGAAGTTTTAGGCATCCTATTATGTGGCTTATGTATCTGTGCGTAGGGGCCGGACGTTAGAGGTCATGGTGGTAAATTGATTAGCGTTAGAACTTCGTAAGCCGAACGTGAGTGAAGCAACGGTTCGACTCCCGCTCATACTTAATTGTTCATCTGTTTTTTTGATCACTGGTCATATTATTCAATTTATATGACATTTGAGAGATGTTGGGGTTGTTGTGGTCTTCACTCCAAAGACTGTTTGATGCAGCTCTCCATATTACTCTATCCTGTGCAAGCCTCTACATCTCCGAGTAACTACCGCAACCTACGTCCTTCTGAATCTGCTTAGTGTATTCATCTATTGGTCTCCCTATACGATTTTTTCTCTCCACGCTTCACTAAAGTAATAAATTTGTGATCCGTTGATGCATCAGAACGTGTTCTACCAACCGATCCCTTCTTCTAGTCAAGTTGTGCCACAAATTCCTCTTCTCCCCAATTGTATTCAGTATCTTGTCATTAGTTACGGGATCTACCTATCTAATCTTCAGCAGTCTTCTACAGCACCACATTTCAAAAGCTTCTATTCTCTCCTTGCCTAAACTGTTTATCGTCCCCACATCCGTACGCAGCTACGCTCCATACTAATACTTTCAGGAAAGACTTCCTGACACTTAAATCTGTACTCGATGTTAAAAGATTTCTCTTCTTCCGGAACGCTTTCCTTGACAGTGCCAGTCTTCATTTTATATTCTCTCTACTTCGAACATCCTCAGTTATTTTGTTGCCCAAATAGCAAAACTCATCTACTACTTTATCTGTCTCATTTCCTTGTCTAATTCCCTCAGCATCGCCTGATTCAATTCGACTACTTTCCATTATCCTCGTTTTTCTGTTGTCGATGTTCATCTTACAGCATGCTTTCAATACACTGTCCAATCCATTCAACTGTTCTTCGAAGTCCTTTGCAGTCTCTGGCAGAATTACAATGTCATCGGCAAACCTCAAGTTTTCTATATCTTCTCCTTGGATTTTCATTCGTACTCGAAATTTTTCTTCAGTTTCCTTTACTGCTTCTTCAATATACAGATTGAATAACACCGGGGATAAGCTACAACCCTGTCTCACTCCCTTCTCAACCATTCCTTCCCTATCGTATCCCTCGACTCTTATAAATGCCTTCCGGTTTCTGTACAAATTATCAATAGCATTTCGTTCCCTGTAGTTTACCACTGCCACCTTCAAAATTTGAAAGAGAGTATTCCAGTCAACATTGTCAAAAGCTTTCTCTAAGTCTACAAATGCTATAAACATAGGTTTGCCTTTCCTTGACCTAGCTTCAATGTCGTAGGATCAGTATTGTCTCACGTGTTCCTACATCTCTTCGAAATTCAAACTGATCTTCCCCAAGGTTGACTTTTACCAGTTTTTCCATTCTTCTGTAAAGGTTTCGTGTTAGCATTTTGCAGCGTGACTTATTAAACTGATAGTTCGGTAATTTGCACACCTGTCAACACCTGTTTTCTTTGGTATTCGGATTATTACATTCTTCTTGAAGTCTGAAGGTATTTAGCCAGTCTCATACATCCTGCCCAACAGAAGGAAGAGTTTGATCATGTCTGGCTTTCCCAAGGCTATCAGCAGTTCTAACGGAATGTCGTCTACTCCCGGGGCCTTGTTTCTACTTAAGTCCTTCAGGGCTCTGTCAAATTTTTCACGTAGTATCATATCTCCCGTCTCATCTTCATCTACGTCCTCTTCTATTTCCATAATATGGCCCTCAAGAGCATCTCCCATGCATAGACTCTCAATACACTCCCTCCACCTTTCTGCTTTCCCTTCTTTGCTTAGGAATGGTTTATCATTTGAGCTCTTGATATTTCTAAGGTGGTTCTCTTTTCTCCAAATGTTTCTTTTAATTTTCTATAGGCGGCATATATCTTACTCTTAGAGATATATGCATTTACATCTTACATTTGTCCTCTAGCCATTCCTGCTTAGACGTTTTGCACTTCCTGCCGATCTCATTTTTGAAATGTTTGTATTCCTTTTCACCTGCTTCATTTACTGCATTTTTATATTTTATCATTTCATCAATTAAATTCGATATTTCTTATGTTACCTAAGGATTTCTACTAGCCTTCGTTTTTTACCTACATGATTCTCTGCTGCCTTCACTATTTCATCTCTCAAAGCTACCCATTCCTCTTCTAATGTATTTCTTTCCTCTTTACTTGTCAATCGTTCCCTAATGCCCCTCTGAAACTCTTTACAACCTCTGGTTCTGTCAATTTGCCCAGGTCCCATCTCCTTAAATTCCTACCTTTTTGCAGTTTCGTCAATTTTAATCTACAGTTCACAACCAATACATTGTGGTCAGAGTCCACACCTGCCCCTGGAAATGTCTTACAATTTCAAATCTGGTTCCTAAATCTCTGTCTTACCATTATGTAATCTATCTGAAACTTTCCAGTATCTCCAGGCCTCTTCCATGTATACAGCCTTCTTTCACGATTCTTGAACTAAGTGTTAGCTATGATTAAGTTATGCTCTGTGCAATGTTCTACCAGGCGGCTTGCTCTTTCATTCCTTACCCCAGTCCATATTCACCAACTACTTTTCCTTCTCTTCCTTTTCCTACTATTGAATTCCAGCCACCATGAATATTAAATTTTCGTCTCGCTTCAACATCTGAATGATTTCTTTTATCTCATCATACATTTCTTCAATTTCTTCGTCATCTGCGGAGCTAGTTGGCATATAAACTTGTACTACTGTGGTAGGCGTGGGCTTCGTGTCTATCTTGCTACAATAATGCGTTCCCTCTTGTGTTCGCAGTAGCTTACCCGTGCTACTATTTTTTTATTCATTATTAAATCCACTCCTGCATTGCCGGCCGAAGTGGCCGTGCGTTTAAAGGTGCTGCAGTCTGGAACCGCAAGGCCGCTACGGTCGCAGGTTCGAATCCTGCTTCGGGCATGGATGTTTGTGATGTCCTTAGGTTAGTTAGGTTTAACTAGTTCTAAGTTCTAGGGGACTGATGACCTCAGCAGTTGAGTCCCATAGTGCTCAGAGCCATTTTGAACCACTCCTGCATAGCCCTGTATTCACCTGATCAAAAGTCTTCTTCCTCCTGCCACCGAACTTCACTAATGCCCACCATATATAACTTCAACCTATCCATTTCCCTTTTTAAATTTTCTAACCTACCTTCCCGATTAAGGAATCTGGCATTCCACGCTCCGATTCGTAGAACGCCAGTTTTGTTTCTCTTGATAACGACGTCTTCCTGAGTAGTCCCCCCCGGAGATCCGAATGGGGGACTATTTTACCTCCGGGATATTTTACCCAAGAGGATGCCATCATCATTTAACCATACAGTAAAGCCACATGCTCACGGGAAAAATTACGGCTGAAGTTTTCCCTCGCTCTCAGCTGTTCGCAGTACCAGCGCAGCAATGCTGTTTTGGTTTGTGTTACAAGGCAGTTCAGTCAACTGCCCTTGCAACTACTGAAAAGGTTGCTGCCCCTCTTCAGGAACCAAATGTTTGTTTGGCCTGTCAACAGATACCTCTCCGGTGGTTGCACCTACGGTACGGCTACCTGTATCGCTGAGGCACGCAAGCTTCCTCTCCAACGGCAAGGTCAGTGGTTCATGGGGAGGATTTGAGAGATAATATAATCAAGAAAACCATGTGTATTTGAAATTTCGATTTATGTTTTCCATGTTTGTATGACAAATACCATTTTGTAAAGTATGATGTCGAGAGGGCATCCGATGAGTAAGTGTACATTTCGCTTGTGGTGTGGGACATCGTGACTTACTGTATGACTGATTGCGAATAATGTAATTCGCATCATTATTCATCGAGGTTTGTCTTGGACTTTCTAAGTCCGTCCTTCGTCCTTGAAAATTTAATTACAAATAGTAAATAGTGAAATAATATGAAATTTACTACAACTTCATGAAAATACACGTGGGTTTTTTCGTTGTATTATCTCGCAAATGTTATATAAATAAAATAATGTGATCAGTAATGAGAAAAATATAGATTAAAGAATAAGTGGTAGTGGGATTCAAACCGTTTCGTCGTCCACGACCCTCTTAGAACGCACATATGCTAACCGCTTCACGACAATGAACTCTGTCGACCAATAGCTTCATCAGTAACATCAGTTACATATTAGACGCGTAAAACTCCTCTTGCGATTTTCTCGGATTTGTCACCTTACTACTTGCTCATTATGTTGCTTTAATGGCCTATTAAAGGCGCACGGAGTTTGAAGTAAATCCGTGATCCCAACGTCGTGATCTCCCCCTTTTAGTTCTGCAACCTGTTCATACGAACAAATACTGGTATAGATGGATTTTAATGGAAAGTGGATAAACCACAGACGACGTACTCTGTCATCAGTCCGCAGCATTTATTTGTCACTATATACCGTTCATACGTCAGCGCAAGATTTACAGTTCTCAAAAATAATGCCCTGACATCAATTTATATCATATACAATACTTGGAGACCTGACAATAAACGTTGTTAAGTTACAGACCTAAACTCTTTGCGCAGCTCATTCTGTTATCAATCTACCGATGCAAAAGTGTGAACAGCTACTGCAGTATGGTCGCTGCGACTTCAAACATATGTCTGTACAAGATCGTGCTCGGCTGACACTCCGATAGCCACTTGTTCCTATTAGCCTGGTCATTTCGGCAGTGGCACTTTTAATTAAAAAATGTACTTTCGCTGAGATGTTCATCAATGTCTGTTGGCTGCTTCGGTTATGCCGCAAATTATCAAACATTTGGTTTGGCTCCTACAGTGTCGGCATGTCCACGCCTATAGCGCGACGTGTCGATTCCTACGTTTGTTCTCGCGCTGAATCAGATGTCTGTCGCTGCAGCTCGTCTGCGGCTACTCTGCCTGGTGACTGACCAGGCGTGATTGCGTGTAGAACAGTTCTGCTCACGTCTTTCAATTAAAAAAAAAAAAAAGCGCTGAGGGCGGCTTACTTCAATGTAAAATAAATTTAATAAACTGGCAGGGAAAGACTGTGCTGGTAACGAAGGAAACGTCATGTGATCTTTTTTTTTTCATTTTGCATGGGGTTATTTAACCGTACCTCAGCTGAGTTTTGGAAACATACACATGGATATTAGAGTGTTTATGTGACCGCAGGAAGTACTCCAAATTTCATACACATTTGTTACGATCTCGTATAAAATATGAACGGGATTAAATATTTGAGGATCTTCATGACAATAAAACGGTAGCACTTGTTGGAACAGGTACTTCAGCTTCAGAAGGTTTCATAATAAACGGTTTTGTGCGCCTCCAAGAAATTGCAGAAAAACAGCAAGTGGTTTACATCTCTCATTTCTTATGACAGTCTCAGTTAGGGCTATACTTGTCGCCTATCCGATGTTAGTGGTGAGGAGTTTAACAATGATTAGTACGCATTTGTATCGAGGTAATTATCAGTTTCCTGCTTGTTTGAAATTATCGAAACCAGGGAAAGCTTCTGCTTGCTGGTTGAATCACAGCAAAGCATTAACCTTTGTAACAGAATGAAAAGTGCCAATCCTCTGGCCATTCTTCCTTGGTCGGTTTCCATACTCATAGCTTGAAAGCGGAGGATGATACACTGACGTTCCTTACAGGGTCAGAGACACTGGTACTGGCAGTAAATTAACAAAATGAATAAACAAGTTCCTGTTTCATATGCGATTCAGCATCTGATAGAACAAGTGGCTCAGTAACAGACAGAATTTTGGTAACTAAGGGAGCAAAAAAGGGAACAGTCAGTTCCTGATACATCCATCCTTTCCACTGGTAAAACCACTGTACTGATTACCCCATTTTCAAAAGTTAGGGGTGGATGTGGTTGTGATATTAGACAATTTAGAGACGGATTAGGGAACTGGAATGAGGAACAACTATTGAGTGTAGCCAAGCTAAACTAATAGGAGACGCTAGGACGTATGTTATGTACCACGAAAAGTTGAGGGACGAACAGTTATTTAATGACTTACGGGAATGATTAATGGAGAGATCGCAGAGAAAAATTCTCTCTGAATACAACAGTGAGTAACTTAAGGATTTCTTTCAAAAGCACAGAAACTCAGTAGAAGGTTTTGTAGACCTTATTCGCAAAATAAATGCCACTATATTTGAGCTCAAAAAGGATGATCATGCTAACAAACCCATTTCGCAGGAAGCTGAACAACCAGCACCAGACGCATGTTTACCTGAGATACCCTCAGATATGTCACGTAGAGTTCGCATGAAGTTTCTGGAGACTCTTAATGAGGCAGTAGGAAGCACGGCAGCATTAGCAGAGGTAGATGTGGTCACCACGCTATGGGAGAAGATAATGTGCAATGCAGATATTAATTCTTAATTGTAAGATCGTCACCAGTATCTGTTTCTTCAGACATTGTTAAAAATATTAGAAGCCTTGACAGACAAAATGACTATCGTAATTCTAAGGTTGAATATGTCTGCCTCCTTGAAATCCTGTGGCGGGAATCCAAGTGAAGTTGAGAGCGATGGGGTTGTAGACAGTATGACATATGGAACTTAGTGTCGATCCTGGAAGTGTGCTTGGATAGCCAAAGTGGTTAACGCAATCACTCACAGCAAGAGGGAAAGCCGGTTTCGAGCCCCTGTGCAGAACAAATTTTTATGTGTCACCAATAAGTAATACCTTCACAGTTAATATCGGAAAGAATCCGCAGTTGCAAATAATATGAATACGAAGTGTAACTATAGAAAGCGGCAATGTTGGAGGTGCAAGTCTTTAAGGCACTCTGAGTGAAATTGTAATAGTACGAACTCACAGAAAGAGGGAAGATCGTCTCAGGTTGGGCCGCATCCACCTCCGTTAAATGGAGAAGAGAGTGTTGTGTCCACTGTATAGCGCTCCCAGTAACAGTTAACAAAGGTCACGTATGTGCTCGAATCAGTTTTCTGACCAGTTACATGAAAGGTAAGTGTAAATTCTTATCACATACAGGATCTCAGTTATCTATAATAACTAAGAGCGGCATAGGTGAGGTCATGCAGAGTCACTTGGTTCAACAGTGATAAGTTTCTGAGTAGGTGGAAGTAACTTCTGGGTTAATGCGGAAGTCCTACCTATAATTGGCAGTGGCTATGAAATCCTTCTTGGGTTAGATCTCTTAGTTGTGTATCACATCAGGGTTGACTTGGAATGGCGCATGGTGGAACTAGATGAAGCAATGTTTCATCGTGGCTCTACAGCCAGAAAACCATTACTGTTGTAAGGAGCACCCAAGTCGTTGGACGGGCCACCAAAACGGCGTGCAAGGCCTCTTAAAGTCAATAGGAGCTGCCCTGCTGGTGAATTCTGTGTATATTGTAGAACATTTATCTGGAAATCAAGAACTGAAAGTGGAATTTTCTTTCACGGTGTAGTTTACTCAAGATATGGGAAATTGAAGGAAATAAAATAGTGCCTGTCAGTATTTACAACTTTAGAATGGAAGAAACACCGTGGTAGCTAACTTAGAAATAATAGGTGATGACAAATTGGACAGGAATTTTACATCATACTATTCAACACCTGGAAGTCTGTCAGTTTGTTTACACTAAGAGAGAAAGTAGCACATCTAGAGGGACAAGACAAGTGGAACATGGAGAAACTGTTAGATTAATTTATGTGCTTATTTGATCCTCCTGAATCGTTGCATACCACACCACTAACCCAGCATTATATTTCCACTGTAAATGAAGATCTTGCCTATAAGAAACCATACAGAGCCCAGCAACAACTACAGCCTGTCATGGACGAATTTGTAAGTCACCGACTTCAAGATGGAACTATAGAATCACATAATAGCCCCTGGTCAGCACACATTGTCATCATTACAAAAAAATCTCCAGATAACAGCAAAGCATATAGGTTCTGTTGCAACTTCTGCTATTTAAAGCACGTCAAATATAACAGAAACCATAGATAATCTGTGTAAGTGTCGTTATTTTGCAATTATGGACCATTAAAATGGGTACCATCAGTCAGAGGTAAAGCATCAAGATAACCCAAAAACAGCATTCTCAGTGCCCTCTGGGGAAAGCGAGTGTTAGATAGTGTATTGTGAGCATTAAAACGGAAGCAAGGCATGGTCTATTTTGATGATATAATTGTGTTCTCCAAAGATATCCAGGAACACATAGCGCGTTTACGCCACGTATTTGACATCTGCATGCACTAATGGGTTGGGGGACAGGATACTGTGAGAACAGTTTGACAGAACACTGAAAACACCTAAGTGGAATCAGGGCACCTGGAGTAGTGACATTCCTTTAGAACTACTGGTATCCTTGAGACAGCCAGCCATGACAAAATTATCCATCTGCTACGCAAGATGTATGAGATAGGCGAAATATCTTTAGACCTGACGAAGAATTTAATAATTCTAATTCCAAACAAAGCAGGTGCTGACAAGTGTGAATCTCACCGAACTGTCAATTTAATAAGTCATGGTTACAAAATAATGACTCGAATTACTTATAGATAAAAAAAGGAAAAATTGGTAGGAGCTGACCTCGGGGAAGATCAGTTTGATTTCCAGAGAAATATAGGAACACACTAGGCAATTTGACAGAAATGACTTCTGTCATAAGATAGGTAAAAGAAAGTCAAACTTATTTTAACAGCATTTATAGAATTAGAGAAAGCTTTTGACAGTAATTACTGGAATAAACTCTTTGAAATTCTGAAGGTAACAGCATAAAATATGGGGATTGAAAGGCTATTTATTTATTTAACACGATCTGATAAAGATCATCAGACCCACTCTTACATCAGACCAGGGTTTCACAGGTACAGTATCATTTTTACATCATAGATACCTAAGAAATAACAGTTATCATACGACAAACAGTACTAAAATGATTTAAGTTCCTACAGAGACAATGTGAGTAATTAATACAGATTGTGAACTGATACAGTCAATACTGACAGTACTTCTACTACTACTACTGCTGCTGCTGCTGCTGCTGTGACTAACAATGATACTACTACTACTACTACTAATAATAATAATAATAATGAAAGAAGATTGTATAGGGGCGACGAGTGCCTACAGGAACAATTGCAGTCATTATTATTGCTCCAGTAGATATGTCATTAACTAACTTCTGAAGCTGGAGGTATTATTCAGTTCTCTAATATAGTGTGCGAGGTTAATCCAGAATCAGTTTCCTGCTACTGAGAAGGACTTCGAGAAAGTGGATGAATGATGGAGTGGTACAGAAAGGGTTGGATGTTTCTACTATGTTGTTGAGACAAGGGCAGTAAGGTCAAGTGGAGATCTGAGGCACAGTGTACATTGAAAAGACAGTATGAATGATGGTGAAATATGATCACAGATGTAACGAACACAGGTGTTTGTAATCAGTTCCAGATGCCATGAACTTTCCTGAGAAAGACCTTGCAGGATAATGTCATGGTAATTAATCTTTGGAAGTATAAGTGTTTGTACAAGGTTTTTTTTCAGTTCAATAGCAAAGAGGTTTTTATATTTTTTTAGGACATGGAGAGATGCTGATACCTTCTTGCACATTGCAGTTATGTGCTCAGTCCAGTCTGGTTTTCGTCTGTTATTACTGCTTTATTACTGCTAGACTCTTTGTTGAGGTAGAGAACTTAAAATTTGTTCCATTTAGGATTGAAGATGGTAGGGATTTCCGACATTTCGGGCTAATGAGCCTCTAATGACCACTTGGGTTTTGGGTAGGTTACGTTTTAACCCTATATTCTGTGCCAATGTAGATAGTGCACGGAGGTCGGTAGTGAGATTCTCGATAGCTGTCTTCAGATTTCTTGGTTTTTCACTTATATACAAACAGAGGTTATCAGCGGAGATGTGGTATTTGCAGTAGGACAAAACTGATGACACAGCGTTGACATACAATGAAAACAGTATAGGACCTAATACCGAACCCTGAGGGATGACTTATAATACCTGCTTCCATTGTGAATTTATGGTGCTGGACATGACACATTGCTGGCGAGGCGTCAGCTAGTGAGAGAGACCATTGTCACTGCACATGGCGAGCAATTTAGGCTGCTAAGTTTGGCAAGTAATATGTCGAAACCGACATTGTCAAAGGCTTTGCTGAAGTCTAAGACGCACGTGTCAAGCTTCAGATCACCTGTTACCTTTATTAAGGCAGACGTTGGGCTGCGATGTTTACTGAAACCAGATGGGTCTAGCGGGCTGTTGTAGTTGGGTAGTTTGTTAGTTGGTTGTGAACTATACATTGTAAGAAGTGTAACAGAGTCAAACATCGGCAATACGAAACATCGGTAAAAGAAATGTAGGGTGCAGCCGTATACTGCGCAAACACTGCGTAAAGACTATTTATAAACCGACAAAGAAGCTCGAAGACTGTCTCAGATCGGAAAAGGAGAAAAGGTACCCACTTGCTACCCAGGAAACATACCGCATGCCATTCACATGCGAAAAAGTTTGTGTTAGAATGACTGGACGATTAATGAGTTCCAGGATGACAGAAAATAAGCGGCATTGCAGGCCGGGGCAGGTGGAGAAATCGACCGTGGCAGAGCACACGCCGTAGAAAAGAGCTTTCACAAACGCTTGTTCAGAGAATCTATAGAAATACACAAACATGAGAATAGCTTCAACAAGAAAGAAGAAAGCCTCTAGACGAACGGATCCTGGTTTCCCCTACTGAAGGGAACGACCGTTGCAGGCAGGAAGAAGAGAACCATACCGGAAATGACCACAGAAAAGCCCTTGGACATTGGTGAGCCAGGTAAAGATAAATCACGGCGCGGGCTCCTCTCCAGTCTACCACCAGCAATGGAAAGTGAAGTTTTGACAATGCCAGCCACTCGTGCTGGCGCAACGTCAGAAAAATCATCAAACAAACGTCGATCGAAGAACCCGAGACAGAAGCCAACAGGCAGTTCATCAACAAGTGGCCACGAAAGCCTTAACAATTTTATATAGTGTAAGATCTGGGACAGTGCACGAAGAATGAAAATAGATTGGTAATCAAAGGGTGTTGTGGCGATGTCAATTTTAGGTAGTGGATCAACTAGTCCCTGTCAAGGAAAATATTTATGGTTAAGGACTGCTTGAAGATATCAGTTATAGTGGACGATAATGAGTCAATAATAAGCTTCAGTTTTTGGAGTGTGATGCAGTGGTCTCCAGTGCACACTGATGCGATACACATGATGGATTTTTCGATGGTACTGCAAGTAACATGCTTTAGACAGAATTTTTCGTGGCTACAATCGTTTACCCCGCCAGACGTAATCAACGAGTCTCTGATTCGTCAGCTGTTCATTTATGGCTGTCGATAATGTGAAGTGCCGGTTCAGTTCTTTAGCCTAGACTGTGGGGTCAGCTGAAGCTTTTACAACGCCTGTACCAAAACCACACAGGCTTTTCTGTGGGACAGCTGGTCTATTTCTGTTGTTGATTACTAGTAGTAGTAGTAGTAGTAGCTTTATTTATCCGTGGATCTCTTTTTACAAGGATCTAGGACATGTCAAAGTATTTACAAATTTAGATCAATTTAAAATAAGCTAATTCGTACACACATATATTTACAGACTTCTTGTTAGAGACAATCATTAGATTTACTCCTGGTATACAAGACTCTTTTTACAAATAACTTATTAAATAATGTAATGCCACATTGTTCACTCATATCTATCAGTAACTGCACACTCTACACACACATTGTTTCATAACACTTCTCTCACTACACACACACACACACACACACTGGTGATCTATGGGCCCTTTTCTGTACCGCAACTTCCCATTTGCTATCCTGAAAAACTGAGTCAGCATCCCTCCGTAATGAGGGATATGCTGAGATCAGAAAGAGGAAGAAGTGTTAGTATTGTGCCACAAATAGCTTGGGGGTAAGTATTTCTAGAAAGGAAAAAAAGAAGGAAAAAACATAAAGTGAAGGTGTTATGTGGAATGTTGGATATTTTGTAATCATTATTATTATTATTTATTTGTATAACATTTTTTATCAAACCCCTACTCTGTTTTAGCTAAGTAATCCTTCAATGTATAAAATGTATTGAATAACAGATACTTTTTAGCTGCCTTTTTAAATAGGTGTATTTTTTGCAGTTTCTTTAATCTCTTTTGGTAATTTAATGTACAGTTTTATTCCTTGGTAGAAAATGCTGGTTTGAGTTTTATGTTTATTTTTTTCTTGGTAAATGTAAGTTGAGTCTATCACTTGTTGCATGGTCATGGACAAAGCTCTTTGTACAGTAATTACCAACGTTATTTTTAATGTCTACAACTGACTGGTAATTGTATTCACATGGAGCAGTTAAAATCCCCAGTGTTCTGAACAGATCTTTACAATGAGCTCGACTAGTATTTTTGGTTATTATTCTTATGGCTCTTTTCTGGAGTTTGAAAATTGTGTTTATATTTTGTGCATTTGCTCCACAAAAAAGAATGCCATAGCTAAGAATTGAGTGTACATATGAACAATATGTAACTAAAAGACACTGCATGTTACACACTGATGGTAGGGTTCTATGGGCATAACATGCTGATGACATTCTGTTTGCAAGTACCTTTGTGTGTTCACACCACTTCAACTGAGAATCAATATTCATTCCTAGAAATTTTGCATTTGTTATACAGTCAACAGAGGTGCCATCTACATTTAATTTAGCATTGTCATTTTTCCTCTTCAAACTGAAATTCATGCCATTAGTTTATGTTCAAAGTCACTAGACCTTCAGAGGTGATGGTCCAGATTGCCGTACACACAGGTGCCTCTAAAATCCACTAACACGACCTCTTGCATTTATGCATACCTGTATTTGCCGGGGCATACTATCCACAAGTTCATCAAGGCACTGTTGGTCCAGATTGTCCCACTCCTCAACTGCGATTCAGCGTAGATCCCTCAGAGTGGTTGGTGGGTCACCTCATCCATAAACATCCCTTTTCAATCTATCCCAGGCATGTTCTATAGGGTTCATGTCTGGAGAAGATGCTGGCCACTCTACTCGAGCGATGTCGATGTCCTGAAGGATGTCATTCACAAGATGTGCACGATGGGGGAGCGAATTGTCGTCCATGCAGACGAATGCCTCGCCAATATGCTGCCGATATGGTCGGAGGACGGCATTCACGTATCGTACAGCCGTTACGGCGCCTTTCATGACCACCAGCGGCGTACGTCGGCCCCACGTAATGCCACCTCAAAACAGCAGGGAACCTCCACTTTGCTGCACTTAGACAGTGTGTCTAAGGTGTTCAGCCTGACCGGGTTGCCTCCAAATATGTCTCCGACGATTGTCTGATTGAAGGCATATGCGATACTCATCGGTGAAGAGAATGTGATGCCAATCCTGAGCGGGCCATTCGCCATGTTGTTGGGCCCATCTGTACCGCGCTGCATGGTGTCGTGGTTGCAAAGATGGACCTCGCCATGGACGTCGAGAGTGAAGTTGCGCATCAGGCAGCCTATTGCGCACGGTTTGAGTCGTAACACGACGTCCTGTGGCTGCACGAAAAACATTATTCAACATGGTGGCGTTGCTGTCAGCGTTCCTCCGAGCCTTAATCCTTAGGTAGCGGTCATCCACTGCAGTAGTAGCCCTTGGGCGGCCTGAGCGAGGCTTGTCATCGACAGTTCCTGTCTCTATCTCCTCCATGTTCGAACAACATCGCTTTGGTTCACTTCGAGACGCCTGGACACTTCCGTTGTTGAGAACCCTTCCTGGCACAAAGTAACAATGTGGACCCGATCGAACCGCGGTATTGACCGTCCAGGCATTTTGGAACCACAGACAATACGAACCGTGTATCTCCTTCCTGGTGGAATGACTGGGACTGATCGGCTGTCGGACCCCCTACGTCCAATAGGCGCTGCTCATGCATGATTGTATACATCTTTGGGCGGGTTTAGTGACATTTCTGAACAGTCAAAGGGACTGTGTCTGTGATACAATATCCACAGTCAACGTCTATCTTCAGGAGTTCTGGGAACTTTTTTTGAAGTGTGTAGTTGAGTAAGTTACAGCTTGTACTGAAACAAGATGCCAGTTATAAGAGTTGAAGGGCATGAGAGGGAAGCAATGGTTGAGAAGAGAGTGAGACTGGGTTGTAATCTATCCCAGGGTTATTCAGTGTGTACATTGAGCGGGCTGTGAAGGAAGCCAAGGAGAAATTTGGAGAAGAAATTAAAGTTTAGGGAGAGGGAAATTTTTTTTATGTTTGACGACATTGTAATTCTGACGGAGATGGCAAAGGACATGGAAGAGCAGCTGAGTGGAATGGACATTGTGTTAAAAGGAGGATATAATATGGATATTAACAATAGCAAAACAAGGATAATGGAATGTAGTCAAATTAAATCGGGGGAATATCAGGGAAAAAGAGTGAGAAGAAAAAGATTAGGCAAGAACAGGAAGACAGTCCTGCTGAGCCGGCCGCTGTGGTCGAGTGGTTTTAGGCGCTTCAGTCCGGAACTTCGTGGCTGCTACGGTCCCAGGTTCGAATCCTGCCTTGGGCATGGATGTGTGTGATGTCCTTACGTTACTTAGGTTTAAGTAGTTCTAAGTCTAGGGGACTGATGACTTCAGATGTTAAGTCCCGTAGTGCTTAGAGCCATTTGAACCATTTGAGTCCTGCTGATATCCCGACACATTGCTATTCATTTTGGCAAACTAGCAACAATAATAAACTGACAGCAGAATTTCCTCTTCCTTTAGCGTGGGCTCTACCCCAGGATGAGAAGAAGCAGTTCCAGAGTCGGGCATCGTGCTCTAGACGAAAAGGAAAAGGAACACGGGAGGCTTCATCATAATAAGTCTAATATCCTGTTGAAGGGTGACAAAAGGCCTCAAGGTACACTCTCTAACAAGTGGTGTCTAGTTTACACGGCAATCAGGTAGACTATTAGCGGACCCCAAGGTTAGATTGCAATATTTGGGCTCTGGAGAACGCAATACAGCGGTTAGAAGAACATATGACAAATTACATTGCATGACAAATAATCAGAGAAGTTTCAGTGATATACAGGGAGATGCCAGTTTCTGCAATCAGCTTTTGTATGTCGTCAGAAACAGCTGCATCAGACTATGGAGTTAGTCCTGCAAGTGCGACAAAAAAGAAGTTGGTTAGATGCAGGCGGTCGAACCTTGTAAAAAATTTTCTGAACAATGGGAGGATCTAGGCTTTACAACAGGTGCAGGTGGATTTAGATGGTGACCAGGAAACGGTGGACTAACACTCTACTCAGCTCTCTCTGGAAAAAGACGTAGTAAACTATACCAGACAGCTGCGCGCTTTGCCCACAAACCAGATTCAGGAGCAACAGATACAGAGAATCACGACTTGGGCACCCTGTGCAACCGTCTGGATGACGTAGGCACGCAGCTAATGGCAAAAATTACGAGGGTGTGCTGAAAAGTAGTGCCTCCGAATTTTTTATGTGAGAACTCTTAATGCTTTTTAAATAAAACAGACATTATTAACATTCTACATTTTTATTCTTCGTATCTACATATATTCTTCATATCTACGAATATCTGCCTTCTAGAGGGCTCCGAATTGCAGCGTATGACATTGCGGTTGTTTGTAACGTTACTATGTCGATGCGTGAGAAACAGCATGCTGTAATGGGGTTTCGAATCCGAAGAGTTCGTCCACACATGGGGCACATTCTTCTTCAGCATGACAATCGCAGACTACACACAAGAGCTGCAACATCCGCAGCATCCCGACGTTTTGGATGCACTGTCATTGAGTGTCCTCCATACAGCCCCCATCAGATTTTCATCTGTTTTCAGAATTTTAAGAACATCTTCGAGGACGTCAGTTTTATTGTGATGAAGCGGTGCAACCAGAGATGAGGTCGAGGCTCAGTCAACAAACATTTTAAAGCGACGGTATCAATAAACTGCTGTCTCGTTGCTAGAAATATGTTCGTTACCAGGATGACTTTGTTGAGGAATCAATATATAGACACGAAGAATAGAAATGTAGAATGTTAATAACGTTTGTTTTATTTAATAAGATTTAAGAGTTTTCACATAAAAAATTCGGAGGCATTACCTTTCAGCACGCTCTCATACTTCGCAACTTTCCTAACAGTATTGTAGACGAGCTCATTAAAACCACGGAACTGCAGAAAATTCTGTTACAAGCTGATCGCGGACGTTTGACACCTTTGCTGCTACAACCGGATCAATTCCTAGAAAGAGTACGAAAAATCCAAACTGATGCACGTGTTACGTTTTCCATGCGCACCCTGTAGCGTGGAAAGACCAACAAAAGTTCGCATAGTTGAAACAACACGAAATACTACTGGCGACCCCGAACAGGCAATCGCATGCCCTTCTCTCCACGCAGGAACTACGATACTGCTGGGCCGGTCTGGGCCAGTACGATCAGCCTTGCAAAAAAGGTACATACCGTTCTCAAGTGATGTGAGCGTACCTTATCTTATTCGCGGAAATCTGGGATAGAATGCCCGAAAAATTAATTACAGGCAAAACAAAATGTTTCCAAAAAGTAGGTTTATAATGGTTATACTCTGTAGCAAACCGAGCAGGCAACATTTGCACCTATTACGAGCAAGGTCGATAAAATAGCACAGAACGAAGAGATTTATAACGTCAGGGGTTGATCAGTGGTATCCAATGTGATATATCAGAACTTAACTTCCCACCACCCGTCACCATAACAGGAACTGTTACCCTGAATTTTACCCACATATCGATTTATGTACCCGACCTACCCCTTAACTTATCTAAATCAAACATTAGCACAGACTCTTCTTGCCTCGATAGGCCAAATGTTAGCTCTGGAGACCGGTTGCATACCGATGGAGCACCTTCTAGGCCACGTACAAAAGTACCGTATTAATCATCATCAATAACTAGTAACTACAGGAGACTCAGCCTCGGCCGCGTGCATGATTTTAGCTGTAATATGAATTATATATTACCACTTCAAGCGAAAAGTAGCCCAAATCCCATCCCTACCAACGGCCAGTCTGCAGTTTCAAACCAGTCAGAACGACACCACCAAAAAGCAGTTTGATGAAGGACAAAGTGAAGCAAGATCAAAGATATCTGTGTATAAATAAGTGCTGGTGAAGTTGGACAGAAAGCCCGTCAGCAATCGAACAGCTGGCAGTTATGTGACGTTCAATCTGTGCTGCTCAGTACCGTACCGAAGACGCAGACGCATTTACCGCCACCGGGACACGAACCCCGTCCTGCTGCCTAAGCATCTGGACGCCAAGACAGCCTCCCATTTCGCCGCCGTCCCAGGTGTACGACCGAGGCATTCGCCAAATCCAAACCGTTCCATCAGATTGCCACAGAGTACAGCGTGAAAAAAATGGTTCAAATGGCTCTGAGCACTATCGGACTTAACATCGGAGGTCATCAGTCCCCTAGAACTTAGAACTACTTAAACCTAACTAATCTAGGGACATCACACACATCCATGCCCGAGGCAGGGTTCGAACCTGCGATCGTAGCGGTCGCGCAGTTCCAGACTGAAGCGACTAGAACCGCTCGGCTACAACGGCCGGCGGTATAGCGTGATTTATAATTCCAAATCACCTGTTTTCACTCATCTACTACCCAGCGAAGTCGCTCTTTGCACCAGTCAAATACCGTTCATCATTGACCTAGACAAAATTTCGAGTTGGTGTGATGAATGGCAGCTAGCTCTAAATGTGGAAAAATTGTAAATTAATGCCGATACGAAGAACAAACCTGTAATATTCGGATCCAGTGTTACTAGCGTTCTACTTGGCACTGTCAGATCGTCAAGTATCTGGGCGTAGCGTTGCAAAGCGATATGAAATGGAACGAGCATGTGAGAACTGTATTATTCCTTAAGGTGAATGGTCAACTCTGGTATATTGGGAGAATTTTAAGGAAGAGTGGCTCATCTGTAAAGGGGACCGTATATCGGACGCTGGTGCGACTTATTCTTGTGTACTGCTGGAGTGTTTGGGATCCGTATCCGTAGAAGGTCAGACTGCAGGAAGACATCGAAGCAATTCCGAGGTGGGCAGCTAGATTTGTTACCGGTAAGTTCGAACAACATGTTAGTGTTACGGAGATGTTATGGGAAGTTTCTCGACCATTGCTCCCCATTCTCTAACTGTCTAGGCAGTCATTGTGCTGGCTGTACTGCTGGTAACACTTTGTAAAATGGTTCAAATGGCTCTGAGCACTATGGGACTTAACATCTGTGGTCATCAGTCCCCTAGACTTAGAACTACTTAAACCTAACTAACCTAAGGACATCACACACATCCATTCCCGAGGCAGGATTCGAACCTGCGATCGTAGCGGTCCCGCAGTTCCAGACTGAAGCGCCTAGGACCGCACGGCCACACCGGCCGGCAAACTCTTTGTAACTCGCGCGCGATGTTTTTCTGCTGATTTAACGCAGTTATTTTGTAACCACTCTCTGTAATGTTCGACGGTCCCTGTCCGTCAGTACCTTTAAGCCGTCTGCACACGGACCGTGCTGTCGAACGTTAACGTTGAGCGTGCCAAGTTCAACGTGCTGCTGAACGCTCAGGAACTATGCGACTTGTGCATAGGGTACGTGGGCCCAAAGGTGGTATACGCGATCGCAACGCACTCCAGCGGCAGTTCTGGGATTTTTCTAGTTTGTAAATCACACTGTTTACTCAACGGGCTGCGTAAAATTCCCACGTTAGCTCTATTAAATCGCATATTTCCTCCATTTTTCATATCGTAGTCAGGTTGTTCTATATGTAATATACACAAATAAAAACTTCGATGTCGATGTACATGTTTTAAGACAAAAAGGAAAGTACCATGTCCAATCAATAAGGACAGAGGCTTGGCTCAAATAGTTCAAATGGCTCTGAGCACTATGGGACTTAGACAGAGGCTTATGAAAGTTCCATTACAAACAGTGCGACCTAATTATCCAATAGTTCTCCACATAAGATAAACACTATATTATCTTCCCCACACTTTAGTAAAACCTTAAAGTCGTTCTTACTTGATCACTGTTCCTACCCAGCACCAGAACCTTTACAACATGTAAATCACGAAACTCAAAAGAAAAAGGAACGAAATATCTTTATGCAAGTAGCGCAAGCTGTCCTGTAGATTAAGCCAATTGAATAAACTCACTCCCTAAAAAAAAAAAAAAAAAAGTGAACTTTTACTTGCATAACATCAAATATTGTAGTAATACTTACATTAAACTAATAATGAAGCATCAGAACTTATTGTATACGCGAATATTATGAAACATTTAGACTTAGCGAGATGCGAACCATCATCAGATTACGTATCCGGTCTTGAATCATCAATGCTACTGACTACGCTAAAGTGACAAGAGTTCATTTATGGTCCTCTTATAAGATCATGCCACTTGCTAAAAGCTTTAATCGTAGAAATTACAATAATTCTTTTGTCACGAATATGTCTCTCGTTATTTTATTGCAACGAATCAAGCAGTTAACAACAGGTTTTCGAATGAGTCTCAGTTTGCTGGTGCTCAGAAACGACATTTATACGTGTAGACTTGAACTGAATGCCATTATGGCGCCTCACAGCTCAGTGCTGAAGAGAGATGGCTTGCATGTGACGTAGGTGGCGTTGTGCCATCTGATTGGTCAACGCTCAGACGCACACTCAGGATATGTGACAAGCTAGATACTGCTCTGCACGTTCGGAAAGACTCCCGAACGTGCTATTCCACGCTATGACGTCAGAAACTCGGCACGCTCAACGCTCAACGTTCGGATGCACGGTCCCTGCCTGTCAGTACCTTAGCTCTGCCTGGTGTTGGTCTGGCTGTGGTTGTTCCTTTGCGTTTCCAATTCTCAGTCATGTCTCCTACAGTCGATCTGGGCAGCTTTAAAAGGGTTGAAATGTTACACACGTGACGTCCAATGACTAGACCACATTCGAACTCACCGAACTCTCCTGGTCGACCCAAACGCTGTTGGTGCTTCTCTGCTGACAGCAGAGTACTCCCTGCCTCCTTTTATTCTGGAGGGTCCGTCTCTCCTGGCATCTACCGCCCAATTTCGCATTTCATAGGGGTGCCCGGATACGTTTGATCATATAGTATATACGATCATAAGACGTGTTGGTACTTCTACAGCAGACTAACGTTAGTAATAGAGGACTGTGGTCATGCGCACGCCTCCCGACTCTCCGTTAAAACTCATAGAACGATGTATTGCAACTGCAAGACTGTGGCGTCTCATTCGAGAGAACGACGGCTCATAAGCCCATCCGGCAATCCAGTTTTACGGGATGGATCCACTGAAAAGTCATAGCCAGTTTTGTTTCCCACTTTTTCGCAGTCTACGCTTGTGCTTCGTCTTTCATGTGAATCAAGAACTGGTAGGTCTCGGCAGTTACCTGTGACAGTGCCGAGTGCAGTGCTTCGCGCCATAGACGTCTGCAGAGTGGGGCCAAGTGGGGCTGCTCGCCCCCTCCTGGGATCTGGGCTGCAGACTACTTGTTCATTACAGAATTCTCCAGAATCTCTCGATTAGACTAAATCGCAGATTTAGCACCGCAAAGCACGACCGGAAATACCGTGGCTTTAAGTTGCATTTACTTGTCTGTCGTTTTATTCGCGAGAAGTTGTGCCGTATTCTTGATGCGGACAAAGTTTTGGCGCTGTATTGCGCTTGAGGTATGTCTGAGCATTAAAAAAGTGTGTGAGTTGACAGAGACCGTCTCGGATCTGCCCTAGTTTAAACAGAAAGTGGTTTTATGACTTTCTGACGTTTCCCACATTCATCTAATTGAATACTTGCGCTGGAATTCACTTTACGAAAGCACCCAAAAAGTAGCATTCTTAAGACGTTTTGTTCAACTTTAAATATGCCAATCAGTATAAAAGGCGAAAGGCATAAAAATAATCCAATACAGCGAACACGTGTGTTCACGCATATGTTCACTTGGGTCAAGATATGCAAAATTTAGACTCCAGAGAGGTGCCTTTATGTCTGTATCGTACTTTTCCAGTCATATGTAGACATTCTAGTTGTTTGGTGACGTATGCTGTCTGGTTCAATGAGGGTGACTCTGATAAAGGCTGTCTGCAACAGCAACCGAAACGTCAATAGTTTTATCACACATAACGAGGTCCCACATCCACAAGAGTTTTAGTGAAGAGGACGCTGGCAGCAATCTCGTAGACCACGCTCTTGTACTTCTCTGTGGAAAACGCTTACTTATCAGAAAGCGAACTTCCGTCTTAATGATATTCGACAAGACAATGGATTATTGATTATCATCGTATCGGATACAGCTAACTACGGTGAGTAGATTCTGTCTCCAACGTCGTATCAGTCTCTGACTACGCCATTTGTTTTCTTATTTTTGTGACAAGTTATTTATGTGAAGCTCCTCGTTCCAGTAGCTACCCGATGTCGCAGTCACTCAAACTTCGCGTGACTCGGCAACGTTAAGTATTGCACATTTCGTAGCCCAGCGGAACTGACTGTTTATCTTTTCTTAACGTTGATAGTAATACAAAACAAGAGCGATACAGAAACAGTTACAACACATATACACCAACGAGCGCTTTAACCACAGCTGATGGTTGAGAATAAAACGATTTGTCACTTAGATGGAGCTCATTACTTTGCTTCAGCAAAATTACATACAAGATTCTAAAACGACGTAGCACCAGAAGACTTGTGCTAGCATCAAGTTTTCCAAATAGGCGACAACACACCAGTGGAGATGTCCAGTTTAAAGCCAGCATAATTATCTTCCGCAATTCTTACAAAATCCGCCGTAAGGAAACTGTTCAGGTAGGAATGCCTCAAATTATTGGAGGAAAGCAGCGAATTTCTGCGACAGCATTGGTAGTACCATATCGACAACGATGAATGCGCGTAAGGCCGACGAGAAGCTGGTTTAGGTGCAAATCGAGAGAGAGTGAAACGAGGCCACAAATCATTTGGGATATTCATCCTTATTCGTATGACTGAACGATCATCTACGCCTATTTTCGTTAGCATACTTAAAACCGTTACTAGCTTCAGTAACTTGTTCTTTCCTGTACAGCCATCTACTTTCATCGGGATTTCCATGGAATTGCAAAGAATGCAGTGCCGTCAGTTAAGAAAATTTCTGATAGCTATTATTTCCTGAGGTGTAGCGAACAACTTCGTGGACAGAAGGAGGGAAAAATGTAAGGGTGGAGCATGGAGCATCTCGCTAACTCCTGGGCCACAGAAGACGGTGCACTGCCAGCGTTCGACAGGGCCGGAGTAGAGGAAGGGCCGTAGGCTTCCGAAGAAACTGTTTCGTGATTCGCCCGAGGTGATTAGGGATATTGTGTAATACCTAACTCCGGGTATCAGGAGAGGAATCTCGACCATGATTTTCCACAGCGTGACATGAATACGGTAACTAGATTGCTAAACACCCTCCCCCCTCACCCTGTCTCCTTACTTACGCCAGAAAACAGCATCCTTAGTTCACGATGAGGAATTTTTGGATTTCTGACAGTTTTAGTCGTCATTGACAGTTTTGCAGTAAACTGAGGAAGTTGTTTTTCTTCTCCAAAAGTAGCGACTTTCCCATATGTTGAGTTCAGCCTGTGTGGCCAAAAATTTAAAGTAAAACTAGAGTTTGTTGTTGATACAGTGTACGTAATCGTTTTTTCCTAGCAGTCGCTTCTCGTTGTTAATTTGCATCTTGACTCGTTACATATCCCTGACGATTCTTCTTTATAGTGTGAACTACGGCACAAAGTGAATGAATAAATGAATGGGAATGTGTGAAACTGAGTTTTGCACACAACCTAGTCTGGTTTCAGTAATGTTTCGTGAATCATTTCCATATATTGGAAGTGTATTTCCGAGGAAATACATAGAAGTATTTTCGCTTGACTAAGCAATTTACGTTTATATCCTTTCGGTCGTAGGAAGAAATTTCAGCTAAAAGAACAATGAAAAGGAACACTGATTCGTTTTGTCCCCTTTGCAACCAAAGGCATCAACTCCTCTGATGGGTATATTTAAGTTCTTTTAACAGATTTGCTGTGAAAGTATTTAGTATGTTATTTATTTTTGGGCGATTTAAAATTGCACCACATTCGCACAAAGAAGATGGCACCTACACCCATTTAGCTCACCGCGAAATAAGTCTAACTGTAACGCTGAACAAATAAAGGCCGTCGGCGTGTTATGTCAAATGAGAACTGCACGGTCGAAATGGCACAGTTGTCTGATAACATGTCGGGAACTGCTTCGCTCTCCAAAATGAATGTAATTCTTATATTTCGTATTCATTTGTATGAATAATGTTTTCACTTGTAGGGATAACTTTTATTTACGGTATAAAACTTCTGCTCGGTCTATATCATGATGAAAAGTGTATCGAAATGTAATGTAATGAGACAAAAATACAAGCAATGTAAAACTAATTCAGCGCTTTGCTGCCATGAATATCTGTAAAATACTAAGCTGAATTGAACAACAAAATCTCCATGTGAATTTAGAAACTTTGTGTACAACCGACAATATTTCCACTGACAGTTTTGTTGAAGTTGTTGTTGTGGTCTTCAGTGCGAAGACTGGTTTGATGCAACTCTCCACGCAAGCCTCTTCATCTCTGCATTTATTACTAAAATCTATATCAATTCGAATCTGCTTACTGTATTCGCCTCTTGGTTCAAAATGGCTCTGAGCACTATGGGACTTAAAATCTGAGGTATCAATCCCCTAGAACTTAGAACTACTTAAACATAACTACCCTAAGGACATCACACACATCCATGCCCGAGGCAGGATTCGAACCTGCAACCATAACGGTTGTGCGGTTCCAGACAGAAGCACCTAGAACCGCTCACTCACACCGGCCGGCCAGCCTCTTGGTCTCCTTCTACGACTTTACCCCGTCCGCGACTCCTCCCTACAATACTAAATTAATGATTTCTTGATGACTCAGTGTCTCAGAACGTAATGAACAGTTTCCTTCTTTTAGTCAAGCTGCGACAGAAATTTCCTTCTCTCCAGCTCTATTCAGTTCTTTATTAGTTACATGATTTAAGCATCCGATCTTCAGCATTCTTCTGTAACATCACATATCAAAGGCTTCTTTTCTCTTCTTGTCTGAACTGCTTACCGTCCACATTCACTTCCGTACAAAGCTACTCTCCAAACGAATATCATCATAAAAAACTTTCTAACACTTAAATTTATATTTGATGTTAACAAAGTTCTCTTCTTCAGAAACGCCTCTTTTGCAGTTGCAAGACAACATTTTACGTCCTCTGTACTTCGGCCGTCATCCGTTATCTTGCTGCCAAAATATAAAACCCACCTACTACTTTAAGTGTCTTGCTTCCTAATCTGATTCCCTTAGTATCGCCTGGTTCAATTCGACTGCTTTCAGTTAGCATCAGTTCGTTTTTGTTGATGTTCGTCTTATATGCTCCTTTCAAGACAATGTCCATTCCGTTCAACTGCCCTTCCAAGTCTTTTGCTGTTTCTGACAGAATTGCAATGTACTCGGCAAACTTCTAAGTTTTTAATTCTTCTGCATGGCCTTTTAGTCCTTATTCAATTTTTTTGTTTCCTTTACCGCTTGCTCTATGTACAGATTGAATAAAATCGCAGATAGGCTACAATCCAGTCTCATTTCCTTCATCCCTTTTATGTCCTTCGACTCTTACAGCTACCGTCTGGTATCTGTACAAGTTTAATGTAATCTTTCGCTCTCTGTATTATACCTCCGTTACCATCAGAATGTCAAACAATGTATTTCAGTCGATACTGTCAAAAGTTTTGTGTAAGTCTACGAATGTTATGGACGTAGGTTTGGCTTTCTTTAACTTATCTTTTGAGTTAAGTCGTAGTGTCAGTGTTGCCTCGTGTGTTTCTACATTTCTTTAGAACATAAACTCATCTCTCCGAGGTCGGCCTCTAACAGTTTTTCCATTCACCTGTAAATAATTCATGTCAGTATTTTACAACTATGACTTTTTAAACTGAAAGTTCGATAAGATTCACACCAACCATCATTTACTTTCTTTGGAACTGGAGTTATTATATTCTTCTTGTAAGAATCTTAAGACAAGTGAATTAAAAATGACTAATATCAAAGACAGTTGAAATATGAAATGCGAATAATCAGTGAAACACGACGCGCTAAAAGTATAATTTCTACGTAACGTAAAATTGTACAGTGATTCTGTATTACATTGTATCTAAATGGTCGAATGAGATTGAAACACGAGTGTTAATAACGCTCATAGTGAAATGTGGTTGATCATGGTAATAAAGTAGATAGGAAACTCCTGTACAATTATGAAAAGAACTGTATTTACTTAATTTACGAACGTGGACAGAAAAAAATTAAAAGAACAGACCTTTAAAAATAAGATGCAAACAGATAACTATTTGTCGCTTTAGATTTCTATGGAAGAAAGAATAAATGACTTTCATAAACATGCAACTACAAGAGATCGTGCAATATTTTTTTTCTTGTTCTTAGCGCTGTGATGCCTTAAGCGTAATATACTGTTCTTTGAGATAATAAAGCTGTCTGCATTCGTCAAGAAAGTCATATGGGCGAGGACACCCTGCAACCACTTCTTGCTGGTGGTAGCTGTAACCAGTGTCAAGTTGTGTCGCTTCAAGCTACTGCCGGCCGTGCGGACATCTGATGCTCCACGTGCCTCTGCAGTTGCGCCCGTAACTGCTAGATGGCAGGAGAGGCATTGATTCGGCTCCGTACATGACGCATCGAATGACAAGCAGTCTGCCGAATGTAATGCAAGAAACGCTTGAGAGCTACTACGCTGTGTCCAGCAATTGATACAGGTTTTCAAATATCTGAAGCAACTATTTCATCACGTCTACGAGCTTTCACAGATTTATACCGACCGTATTACTATGGCGAGTGAAGTCGCACTAGTGCGCCTTGCTATTCGTCCACCTTAAAATGTGCGGTTGTTGCGATAGTAGCGAGTTGAGGCGAAAATAGTTGATTAATTGCTGTAGACTGGACTAACAGGAGAAAAATCCACTACTATCGTTATCTGAGTGATCTTCCCTGTGTATTTGCAAAGAAGAGAATGAGGTGCCAAATAATGAAAAAAAAAACTAAAGGAAAACAACATACAAAGGTATGCTAAATTCATTTGTAGCCACTAGACACTCAAAAATGTCACGTCGGCAATGAGAATGATAAGGCGGTTTCTTGCTGACAAATATAGAACTTCATAGAACAACAAAATAAATCGTTTATATTTAACAAGATGATCTCCATGTCAATGAAAATATTATCAGTTGTGAGGTTCCGCGAGTATAGCTTACAATTTCGGCTGAATTCTGAACAAAAGCAACGAAAATGATTTTCACGCACGAACTGAAAAGCCCTGAAAGAAGAACGTGCTATTAAAGATAAATCATTTGTGAGTCAAGATCATTTATATTTAATTGAGTGTGGGTAATGGGAAGATACATTGTATAAAATGG
Source organism: Schistocerca piceifrons (assembly GCF_021461385.2). Classification (NCBI taxonomy): domain Eukaryota; kingdom Metazoa; phylum Arthropoda; class Insecta; order Orthoptera; family Acrididae; genus Schistocerca; species Schistocerca piceifrons. The sequence continues at coordinate 739,991,526 of NC_060138.1, forward strand.
CCAGGCACACAGCTGCTAGGATTGAAATTAAACACTGGTGAATGAATTTTGAAAACACAGTCTGCCAAAACGTTTTTTATTATTATTCAATCGCTAACATTCCGTTAGCTCTGTTACTGGAATTTAAAGCAGAATTTTTTTTACAAAATCTATTGTTCCATTTTTTGCGGGCCATCCAATTCTTCACTATGAAAAATAATCACAGGTCGTATTAGCGACTACGCCTTAAGAAATTCTTAAAAGCCTTTCGCCTCATGATAATATTTTCCTCATATAAAATGGCACTTGATTCCAAAATTTAAGATTACAAAATTTAACATTCTAGACTAAAAACTGTATCTCATATTTGTTCACATTAATTAAAATTATTTGCCAGTCAACAGATCGAGTCATTATCAGATGCCCTCCAGTAAGCCGGCCGGGATGGCCGAGCGGTTCTAGGCACTACAGTTTGGAACCAAGCGACCGCTCCGGCCGCAGGTTCGAATCCTGCCTCGGCATGGATGTGTGTGATGTCCTTAGGTTAGTTAGGTTTAGTTAGTTCTAAGTTCTAAGGGACTGATGACCTCAGAAGTTAAGTCCCATAGAGCTCAGAGCCATTTTTTCCCCTCCAGTAACAAAATTTTTCTCCTCTATAGCAGACAGCAGGGAGGATTTTTACAGCTTGAAAGCTATTTGTGGACATCATGCTATGCTTCTAGTAGCGATGAGCTTCTTTCTCAAAGGTTGTGGTCAGAGATAACCGATCAGTTTTCTTCTGTTTATACTCCAGTCGTCTATTACTTTTAAGTTAATGAAAATTTCTTTCAACAGATGACAAAATTAACTGAAATTCAAAATACTCAAAGTGTTTACGCATTACAAAAATTAAGGGTGCGACTATTTCTTAGCGTGGTCATGAAACGTACCAATAATAAATGTCTTTTGGTCATTAACTACTGAATTTTTGGTGCTTGTCAAGAATTATTCCTCGCTTGATCTTCATGTTCGTACGATTTATTCAGCTATGGTTCCAACGGTTCTAAATCGAAACAAGATCTCCGATTTAATACGTCTCTACTATGCGGAAAAACATCTCTGTCTGAAAGAGACATAACTTGCTTCTCCTCAGTTTTCGACACTGTTGTTTCTAGTACTATTTTGACTCAGACAAAACTTAAAAGTGTATGTCTATGATATAATTCTATTGAAGCCGTCACTCTTTTTCATAAATCTAAGATCAATCGTGACCATTCGATCTATTCATAATAATTACGAATGCAAACACACACGATACTTATAATACCGCAGAGTGTTAAACAGTGTCGTGTCCATTTTCATTCATAACGTATAAAATACTCTACCAAGAACGGACGGAATAGTCAATCAAAACTGTTCTTAATCGATTGTTTCAGATGAAAACGTTTTTCTAAAGTATAACATGATGTTTTACGTAATAGAAGTTGCTTCAGATGTAACATAACAGCCGCTGTTGGCTGTTGGGTTAACATTAGCTGTCTTTTTCCTTATCAGCCTTTCCAGCTGTACTTCCTTTATCAACTTTATTTGTGTGTTTCAGGCTTCCGTACTTAATTTATCTTACAGACATTATTCCGAGATTTACTGACATGTACTAGAATTGAGAACCACCTCTTATTCGCAGCGCCATAGTGGATTTTAAACGGTGGCTTCCACGGACTGATCCTGCCGAGTTAGAAACGAGAACACTCCTCACATTAACTTCGACTTTTTTTTAGAAAAGACTTTTGAAGCAAATGAGGTATTTGATCGAAGCATAAAGCCATAAAACTTTGATTCTGACAATTAGTTTTACTTAAAAGAGGATGCTGTAATTACTATGGATTAATTAAAATATCGGTAAGGATACAAAAATAGCTCTGGTAATTCTTTGCTTAGACAAACATCCAGTTCCAGTTCTGTTGTCCTTGAGCGTTTGATACATATCACAGTAACATTGTTTGACATCTATGTTGGAATTTTTCTAGTGATTTTTGTTTTTGTATGTCTTCAGCTATTCCAATTCTCTTTCAGCCCAATTCAGTCAATATTTTATAACGCGATTTGTGTGCAAACATAACCAGCTATTTTCAAGGGATTTCCATTGTAATTTAGATGCACTGAATTATCCACGTCATTGATCGTCAGAATAGCTTAAAACATGTGAAACTTATACTTGTACCGTAATTGTGGCGTAGGGCCTGTTTGACGCTATGCGAATGTCGTCACATGTCGTCAGAATAAAAAATTTGGAAATTTGTGGTAAGGTTTTATGGGACCAAATTGCTGAAGTCATCGGTCCCTAAGCTTACGCACTACTTAATCTATCTTAAAGTAACTTACGCTAAGGACAACACGCACACATGCCCGAGGGAGGACTCGAACCTCCGACGGCGGAAGCCGCGCGTATCTTGTACTGAGCGCTAACAAACAAACATTACTCAAAGTTTTTTTCTTATTTATAACGTTAAGATAGCGTCAAACATAAAATGATTCTTTGGACGTGGACAACCAACGATTGCAAGATAAGTATTTCGACAGGGTTTGTGGGTTTGGGGTTCTACGTATATTGATAGTGAGATCTCGTATTAATGCCATTTAAAATAAATATCCGTAAATCTCAGTAGTATCATACAGCTGGTGCCTTATGAGGATTGCAAAGTAACGATGGTCATTGAGTAGAAGGAAGAAAGAAGTTGAGAGTTTAACGTTAAGACGATCGCCTGGTCATTAAAGAGACAACACATGCTCTGGTAGGTGAAGACATTCGCGCGAGTCAATTTGACCAGACATCTAGATATCTTGTCGTAGATCGCAATGCGAGTTGAACACAGGACAGACAAAGATACCTATCGCAGTAGCCACAGGGCAGATTCTTAATCTGCAGGAGAAGGTTGGGTAAAGTGGAAACAGAGCGAAAAGCGGCCGTTGTATACTTGTTGCGCTGTACAGTGCTGTTGCCTGCCAAAAAGTGGTCAAAGTGATTTTAATATACACCATCATTGTTCTCAGTGAGTTGGACAGAGTAAGCTAGTTCCATTATTTCTTAGGAAAATTTTTCCTGTTTTGATGTAACGTATGCCATTTTCATTATTCTTCTTAACAAAGTTATACATAGAGCAATACGTTTTTACAATACTAATGTTTAAACAACAATTGTTGGCTTATGTATGCAGTTTCTTTTTGTTTCTTTCGGTTTGATAGATGTCTCTGTGAATCACAAATGCCGGTAACTTTCCTTTTTAATCCGTTTGCCCAAATGACAGTTACTTAGTTCCATATATCACGCATAATGCTACACATTGATTTCTGTATACCGTCATTTTACCCTTTTGCGACGATTTTGAATTAATTAATTAATTTTGAAACTATCTCTGCTTTATTTGGCATAATACAAAAAGGCTTTCGAAAAAGGTCTGCTACAGTCGCTTGGTATTGTCTTAGGTGCTAGGGGATCAAGATGTCCAGAAAGCAGAGCAACGAACATGGGACCCTTTTGGAACGGAATATGCGAGTGAGGTGGTGAATAATGATAAGTTCCTTTTTCTTGCAGCAGCAAAGCAATGTGATGTTTCACGTAACACGCTGAGCAGAAGAGTTCTCAGAAAAAAAAGATGCAGTAGGTGATATAGAAAGGTGTTCAATGAAGAACAAAATATCCTTTAATCATTTTTTGAAATGTAAATGTGATTTAATGAATTTACAGTGAATGATTTAAGAAGATTATTGTTTCAGTTGGCGGAGCGGAACAAAATACACCATTTTTACAGTAATAACCTTGTACGGAAAAGCGGCCAGGGTCTATAGCCCATGACTCCAGAACGTAGGGAACAGTAGACTCTACGTAAGCTTTCAGAAGAATGGATATAATTCCTATATAATGTTTTGTGCGATACATTATTACACAGATTCAAAATCTGTAAGCGAGAAGCTTCTGTCAATAACCATAGCTGGGTGAAAATTCAATTTACCTTAGAGTGGCCACTTAACCGCACATTCCCCTACATGCTTTCCTCTTGACAGTGCCCACTTGTATTCTGTTGGTGATGGCTATGTGCATTAATGTATCTTTTACCATAGAGAACCAAACTCGACAGAGGCTGACCTAGAAAGGCACTGATTACATGTAGGCAAGATATCGTTGTTGTTTCTGCGTCTTTGAATGTGAAGGTGCATGTATGTTTTTATTACAGCTCTATTTACACGTTGCTAAAATAATGCAGTAATAGTCGAAGAAAGCTGAATGTCTAGGAATCGTCACCCTGCGATCATACCTCCCTTCCTGGATCTTACAATTGTGGTCGACCTTTGCTCTCATCTCTCGCATGTTAAGTAACTCAGCTTGTCAGACGACGCGTCAATATGATCGCAGGCAGCTGGAGGCAGTGTTGCCACAACAAACACTCCGTGTAGCGACGGCGTTAACGTTATCCCGCCGGCATCGGCGAACAACATTAACATATTGATTGGTTGGCAGCTCAGGCCGAGAACCGCGCTCCCTAGGCGCCATTTTCTCGCACGCGTTTGCTGCCTGCGATAAATATTCCATTTCCCCGCCTCCTGTGTTCCTGTTATTCTTTGCGGCGAGCAGATTGCGGAATGTAGCGTGTCGTACAGAGCGTTTTATTGGAGCGTACCATGTTTCAACACTGGCTGATTATCATACGAGTACACACCTTGTTATCCAACTTTCGACTGGTGACTGATTGATACGCTTGCGAAAGCGTTTTAGTTCTACTCAACCAAAATTCATCGATAAGTCTAATTTCAAGCCGTCCTTTGTGCTTTGTGTCGAGGATGAAACTATTTCATCTTAAAATCGATCTTTCAAGCATTTTCATGTTCTAGTATATGACGGCTGGTCCTGACAAAGATCTGACTGAGAAACTGGAGAAGCCGCTTCAATCTGGGAAAGAGACTGAGTGACAGTTTCTCTTAGGTGTGATGATGCCAGTGAGAGCTTTGTCCTCTTTGGCCACATTATAGAGCCTCAGACAATGATCTCGCTGAACACCTTAAATTTTACTTGAATGTCTCAAATGTGGTTCGCTTACTGAATAAATGTTAATTCTGGTTTGGATAATATGTCGTTTCTAATGTCTGCGTCTACACTAACTGATCAAAAGTATCCTGACACTGATTAGTGGATAGTAATATGGGGCGTGTCCACCCTTCGACTGTATTAGGGCTTGAACTCTCTTGGGGATACTTTCAGTGAGGTATCTGAATGTCTTTGGAGGGAAGGTAACCCATTCTTCGTCAATGTCTGAGCCAGAGAAGTTAGTGATGTCGTACGCTGGGGCCTAGAGCGATATAGACTTTCTAACTCATCCCAAAGGTGTTCTATTGGGTTCAGGTCGGCTCTGTGAACAGGTCACTCCGTTTCAGGAATGTTACTCTCCAAGCACTGTTGCCTCAAAAGTGCTGCTTTATGACAGCGTGCGTTGTAATGCTGATACGAACAGTCATCGACTGCGAACTGTTTCTGTCGCCGTGGCTGCAATGCTTCAGAGACAATACAGCGAGCTACAAGCGACAGGGTGAGGGTGAAAAACAAGACGCGGATACAAATATTCGGAGCCTGGAAAACAACCTTTTCTCTTATGATACACGTCTACAATGTTAGAAAACGGGCAGTCGTACTGCCTCGGCGACTCAAACCATCATAAAGCGAAGGCATAAACAGAAGAAAAGAGCATGTAGTACTGAATCGCATTTCTGCACAATTTGTGCTTAAAACAAAAGGGAGAAAATAAATAATAACAATAATGTTAGGAGAAGGACACATTGCTATTCACTGTAACGACACCCCGTTGAGTTCCAGGCACAAAGGGAGCACTGTCACACATCACAGTTTTCGGTCAAAGTCCTCTTCAGCAAAACACACACACACATATTCACACAAGCAAGAACACCTAGTGCACACAATGACTGCTACCACCGGCAGCTTCTACTGGCTTGATTGTGTGAATGTGTCTGTGTTTTCCTTGCTCAAGAAGGCTGCTGGCAACTCAACAGGTCGTCTTTACGGTGAGTAGCAATCTATCCTTTTCCTAATACTGTTGATATCCCACCCTAAAATTCCCGTTGTTTGACACTCCGTCTTCAGGCCACGAGTGGCCTACCGGTACCATCCGACCGCCGTGTCATCTTCAGTGGAGGATGTTGATAGGAGGGGCGTGGTGTCAGCACACCGCTCTCTCAGTCGTTATGATGGATTCTTGACCAAAGCCCCTACTATTCGGTCGAGTAGCTCCTCAATTGGCATCACGAGGCTGAGTGCACCCCGAAAAATGGCAGTAGCGCATGGCGGCCAGGATGGTCACCCATCCAAGTGCCGGCCACGCCCGACAGCGCTTAACCTTCGGTGATCTCACGGGAACCGGTGTATCCACTGCGGCAAGGCCGTTGCTCTCCATTGTTTGGAGGAAATAAATATATTGAGGTGACAAGATCTACCTATAAATAGTGCCATGCGGAAGTAGTAGTACATGGACAACAGTCGTAACACACATGCCGCAAGAGGGGTTGGTAGAGCTATATAGGATGATGTAAAATTCGAAGGCGGTGGCGTTATGGTGCGGTCGTGTTTTTCATGGAGGGGGCTTGCACCCTTGTTGTTTTGCGTGGTGCTATCACAGTACAGGCCAACATTGGTGTTCTAAGCACGTACTTGTTCCCACTGTTGAAGAGCAATTCGGGGATGGTGATTGCATCTTTCAACACGATCGAGCATCCGTTCATAATGCACGGCCTGTGGGAGAGTGGTTACACGACAATAACATCCCTGTAATTGACTGACCTCCACAGAGTCCTGACCTGAATCCTATAGAACACCTTTGTGTGTTTTGGAACGTCGACTTCGTGCCAGGCCTCATTGACCGACATCGACACCTCTCCTCAGTGCAGCACTCCGTGAAGAATGGGCTGCCATTTCCCAAGCAACCTTCCAGCACCTGATTAAACGTGTATCTGTGAAAGTGGATGCTGTCATCAACTCTAAGGGTGGGCCAACACCATACTGAATTCCAACATTACCGATGGAGGGCGCCACGAACTTGTAAGTCATTTACAGCCAGGTTTCCGGATACTTTTGATCATATGGTCTAGCTAGTTGTTCTTACATTAGTAATAGCCAAGAGGAAATGTGTAAGAAGCAGTGTGCTGGGGAAAAGATTGTAATGCTGTAACTAACTTTCAATAACTTAGTCACTATGTTATACCTCCAAATTTGCAGCCTACCTTTAGAAAATTGACAGGAAAGGATTGTCGGCGGAATAATGACTCGATTCAGATTTTTGCTTACATTATTGAGGGAGATCACTGCAATCGCTGATACAGGTGCAAATACCAGTACAACTTTCTAAAAATGTTCCATATTGGGATCTGAACGCTCACTCTTTCGGCTTTAAATACGAGCGACTTCCAGGAAGTAATGCCACACTTTTTTTGTGAAAACAGGTTGGTTTTATCAGGATTTCAATAAACCATATTATTCCCCACTCTTTTGGCTACAAAACCCTATTTTTCAACATTGTCTCCATTCAATAAGACGGCCTGACTTCACCTTTTGGAAGGGCCTGTGTAACCACGTGGTACCTTTCTATTGGTCGACGTCGGAGCCAACGTCTTGTTGCCTCAATAACCTCCCCATCCATCATCCACGTATTGCTTCCTGAGGAGTTCCTCATTTATTGGGACAAACAGGGGGAAGTCCGAAGGCGCGAGATACGGGCTGTGCGGTGGATGAGGAAGAACAGTCCAATGAAGTTTTGTGAGATACTCTCGGGTGCACAGACTTGTGCGAGGCCTTGCGTTGCCAAAAGGAGAAGTCTGTTTGTAGTTTTGAGGCGACTAACAAACTGACTAACTCTACGACTTATATTAGAAGAAATATTAAGGAAAAGCAAACCTACATTTCTAGCATTTGTAGACTTAGAGAAAGCTTTTGACAGTGTTGATTGGAATACTCTCTTTCAAATTCTCAATGTGGCAGGGGTAAAATACCGGGAGCGAAAGGCTATTTACAATTTGTACAGAAACTAGATGGCAGTTATAAGAGTCGAGGGTCATGAAAAGGAAGCAGTGGTTGGGAAGGGAGTGAGATAGGGTTGTAGCCTATCCCCGATGTTATTCAATCAGTATACTGAGGAAGCAGTAAAGGAAACAAAAGAAAAATTCGGAGTAGGAATTAAAATCCATGGAGAAGAAATAAAAACTTTGAGGTTCGCCGATGACATTGTAATTCTGTCAGAGACAGCAAAGGACCTGGAAGAGCAGCTGAACGGAATGGACAGTGTCTTGAAAGGAGGATATAAGATGAACATCTACAAAAGCAAAACGAGGATAATGGAATGTAGTCCAATTAAATCGGTTAGATTACGAAATGAGATACTTAAAGTAGTATATGAGTTTTGCTATTTGGGGAGCAAATTAACTTATGATGGTCGAAGTAGAGAGGATATAAAATGTAGACTGGCAATGGCAAGGAAAGCGTTTCTGAAGAAGAGAGATTTGTTAACATCGAGTATCGATTTAAGTGGCAGGAAGTCGTTTCTGAAAGTATTTGTATGGAGTGTAGCGATGTACGGAAGTGAAACGTGGACGATAAAGAGTTTAGACAAGAAGAGAATAGAAGCTTTCGAAATGTGGTGCTCCAGAAGAATGCTGAAGATTAGATGGGTAGATCACATAACTAATGAGGAGGTAGTGAATAGAATTGGGGAGAAGAGGAGTTTGTGGCACAACTTGACAAGAAGAAGGGACCGGTTGGTAGGACATGTTCTGAGGCATCAAGGGATCACTAATTTAGTATTGGAGGGCAGCGTGGATGGTAAAAATCATAGAGGGAGACCACGAGATGAATACACCAAGCAGATTCAGAAGGATGTAGGTTGCAGTAGGTACTGGGAAATGAAGAAGCTTGCACAGGATAGAGCAGCATGGAGAGTTGCATCAAACCAGTCTCTGGACTGAAGACTAAAACAACAACAACAACAAACTGAAGTCGTTTCTTCAGTTTCCTAAGGGTAGAACAGTACAGTTCAGAGTTGATAGTTGCACCACGAGCAATGACAACAAACAGAATAGCCCTTCAGAGTCTCAGAAGACCGTCGCCGTGACGTTACTGGCTGAGTGTGCGGGTTTTCTTCGGAAGAGAAGTGGTGTGGTGCCATTCCAGGGATTGCAGCTTTGTCTCCGGTTAGAAGTGATGAACCCATGTTTCATTGCCTGTTATGATGTTCGACAAAAATTTGACACGATAAGTCCTGTAATACGCAAGCAATTCCGCTTAGATGGTCGATCCTTCGTTCCTCTTTATGGCCTTCTATTAAGCGGCGAGGAATCCAGCGGGCACACACTTCTGAGTACCCCAATTGGTGGACGAGTGTGTCAGTACTACAAACCAACAGAGTCGTCCAGTTGTGCAGCGAGGTGTGTGATTGTGATCTGTTGATCACCTCGAATGAGAGTGTCCGCACGTTCCAACACTGCAGGAGGCACAGCTGAGTGCGACCGGCCGGCACGCGGGAGATCGGACAGGTCGTGCGACCTTATTGAGATGACGACAGGCACGCGCCCAGCGACTCACCGTGTCTTTGTTCACTCCCGGGTCTGCATAGACATTCTGCAAGCATCTACGAATACCTGCGATGCTCTGGTTTTCCTCCAAGAGAAACTCAATAACAGCTATCTGCTTCGAGCGCACCTCCGCTGCAGACATCATTTTGAAGGCTACGATAGCACCACCACCTGCTGCAACTTCATGAAACTGTAGGGACTGAAGCAACAATATTACACTACGTCCCACAAAACATTCCTAATTTTTTTAACCGAAGATGGCCGAGAAAAAAAAGTGTTTCTTTAATTACTGAATGCAATTTAGTTGCGCAGAAGGAATGATGTATTATGTGAATACAAGCAAAGATATGAAATGTATTGGTTCTATACTTTAATTGAAATTAGAGTTTTTTTGCGGTATATTTTGTGACTTGTGCGTAGATGCAAGTTATTTCTTGTTGTTTGTTCTTGGTGTTAATTATAGGTGACTGTTGCAGTGTGTGGCGTGATTATGATGAGTCACTTCTGCAGTTGTTGTATGCTTATACCTTTAGTCAATAGCATGAATTTGTTATTAGTTGATTCAAAATGTGCGCTACAGGCATCAGAGCGTCTCTTAATTCACATAATTAAATCACTGGAGAAGAGCACAATGGGTGCTTTGGAATACTGTAGAGTGGTGTCGAACTGTTACGAGTGGTCACCTTTAAACCTCCCCTTAGAAAAATTATTGAATTACTGTGCTGATAAACCTCTTACGTTATTTGATTTTCAAACAGCTGAGCAAAACTGAACGTACTCAGACATTTCTCTCTTTAGTTATTCTGATCATCACTAAACTGACACACAATATTTTTTTAGCGCAACGCAATCTGACTTTCAGTAATCCCTACAAAAGAATGGCCGTGACTAACAATAACCTATACCTTTCATGAATCACTTACCTCACAAAAATCTTCGTTACTCGGACTACTGCAATACAGCGAGCGCCACTACTGCCAGTTAAATAAAAGATTCAAACTACTGAAGGCACTAACTACTGATAGGCATAGTTAGCAAATGAAAGATTTTGATAGAGAACAAACAATGTATTTACCTTAATAATGTTCAAAAGCCATCACAAATGAATCAGTTCATGATATCCAATATTACAAATTTACTCTTTCTGATGGACACACGTCCAGATCGTCCGCTCTCAAAATTCTGCCATCTGTCTCCCCACATCCACCACTGCTGGCGGTTCACCTCCAACTGCGCAACGCTATTCGCTGTTCACATCCAACTACCCAACACTACAATAGCAAATATTCCAACTCTGCAAACCAGCCACGCTACGTGGCGTTACCAACATAAAAACCTAAACAGCCTACTTACAACGTGGCCCACCAGCGCTGATGAAAGTCGTGGCAGTGAAGTGGTGTGTATACCCCAATCGGTGGCACGGGGTTAGCGCAGTAAGGAAGGTCGACGGGGAGACTTTCCAAATGGCAGAAAGAAGATAATTGTGGTCGGACGTGCCTATGTCTACGCCGTTGCCCGATTTGCTGGTGAATGTACGTTGACTGTCCAACGTATCCACAAGCATTCGTAGCCATGTGACATGACTTAAAAAGAGTAGCAGGAAAAAAAAGGATTCGGAGATGCATGCCACGTCTTTTCAGTGACAATCGGTTTCAAACCCGACAGGAACTACTGCTGTCAGTGAATGTAGGTCCACCATTGCGAAACGAACTGCATATAATGGACGTCTGGAGTCGGATACATCACAAAAGGCCATTGCTCACAGAGGCGCATAAAGCTGCATACCGACAATTGATCAAACAATAAAGAAACTCGACAGTGCCAGACTGGAGGCACGTGCTTGTATTCTGGCCCGAGTCGTGATTTTGCCTCTTTTCAACCGATGCAAGAGAAGGAATGGTTTACCACTCGCCGCCATATAACATGATCTAATAACAGCGCAGTTTATGGATTTAAATTAGCTCAGAGTTGTTTCTATGTTTTTGGAGTTGTTATTGTACTCTGAATTAGACGCTCTGACTCAGCTTACCATGGACGTGAACCAGGAAGTTGATTCAGCATTCCCGGTCACCAAGTGTTGCCCTTTATTGTGCTTCTTCATGACAGGCATGCTGTGGACACTCCCGCCTACCACGCTGACTACAACTATTCACAGAACACCATGAACACGTTCCTGGTTTGACGAACACTCAGTCAACACATCGCAACTCGACCAGTCTGCTAAATCACCCGATCTTAACCGTATGTAAAATGCCTACGACGTTTGGAACAGCGGTTCGAACGTAGCAGTCAGCACCCTTGAAATTTGGTAGACGTGCAGGATCTAATCATCAATGAATAACTTCAGCTGGACATGGTGTTAAGATACTACTTCAGTGCGAACACCTTGACTGAACGCTGCCAAACTGATTCACCAGTATTTTCATGCTTGGGGGATATGTTGATTAAAATTTCACTCTTCATCGATTTTTTTTTCAGTACAGAAGTAGCCATGCAATCGTATGGCCAGTAGTGTGAGTACATGGTGGCTATTTGACGTGTCTAACGGCCCTGAACTCTTCAGGTGGAGAAAGAGTACGTGCACATACAGCTTTCTACTACCCATCAAACTTTGAAAAAGGTCAGTTCATTGGCGTGAGGGACGTGGGAGCATCATGTTGACTGTAATTTAGCTGACCGACTCTGGCGAATAGACGGATGAAAAAATCTAAATTTGGGTACAGATTACAGGCAGAGTACCACCACGCACAATTGAGAACAGATTAGTGGAAGATGGGTTGAAATCTCGAGTTGCTATGGGTCGTTTGCCGCTGGCACCGCACTATAGACAACAGAGACTTCCATGGAGTGCAACCAGAATCAGCTGGGACTTCGTGCCATTCTGTGGCTTTTAGCGATGAGTGTTCGGTTTGTGGCTATCAGATCGATGACAACGTGCCCGTTGATGACCTTGTCTAAGGGCACAGGTTCAAATGGCTCTGAGCACTATGGGACGTAACATCTGTGGTCATCAGTCCCCTAGAACTTAGAACTACTTAAACCTAACTAACCTAAGGACATCACACACATCCATGCCCGAGGCAGGATTCGAACCTGCGACCGTAGCAGTCGCGCGGTTCCGGACTGCAGCGCATAGAACCGCTAGACCACCACGGCCGGCAAGGGCACAGGATACAGCGGTTATCGAGGCCCATACCTTTCCAACCCCTGGAGTCATTGTGTGGTGGGCTACTGGATATGATAACAGGGCTGACTTGGGAATTGTTAAAAGAAGGCTGAATGCACGTCAGTGTGTAACATGAATGGATATCCCTATTGTCATATCTTTAAGGACTGATGCACAAAATGGCGTATTCCTGCAGGATAACGCAAGACCCATCATTAGCTTGTCCTGTTTACTGCTTTATTACCCATAGGGCACGTATGGGAAGCGATGGAAAGCTGTATACTTTCGTACCAGACCCTAATCTGCATGAACTGATTCAGCATATGTTTCATGCATTGCAAGAAATTGCTCAGTGTAATATTCACAGATTGTTTGCGTCCATGTCACAATGACCACAACTGTGTATTCCTGCCCTCGTGGAGCACTCCTCATATTGATTTTGACGGGCGGGAGTTCCAAACATCTTCACAAAGTATGATAAATATAGGACTGGTGCCTCTATTTCTATTTCTGTCATTCACTTGGTACATGTGGTGCTCCTTATCATATGATGATAATAGCTTGCCCTATCAGCTAGTATGATGACTTACGTTAACCAGATGATGATACTAGTCTTTGAATAAATTTTGTAATTTTTGGGTGGTCATGTCCTCCTTTGTCAAATACTGAACAGAAAATACTTATCTGTTCTGGGTAAAGACGGTTGCTCATGTTTTTGCATACCGAAATAGATTTGGTACAAATATAGGTTTCATGACCGTGGTGGTGTATTCCATCTGCGCAACTAATTGAAGGCAGTTTGTTTACTGCCATACACGTTTCGCTTCTTTTGTTTGTGAAGCATTTTCAGTGGCGATTTCCAACGCTGTTAGTCCATCTGTGTGGTCCGGGAGATATGTTCATTAGTCTCCATGCTCCAGTTGGCCGATTTCTGGCGGTCTTTCAACCACATCTGATTAAACACATCGTGTACATCGCTTGCCCTTTATGTTTTGTTTAATCAGATGTGGTTGAAAGGCCGCCAGAAATCGGCCAACTGGAGCATGGAGACTAATGAACAAATCTCCAAGACCACACACATGAGCTAACAGCGCTGGAAATCGCCACTGGAGATGATAAACCAATAAAAGAAGAGAAACGCGTGTGGCAGTAAACAAACCACTTTCAGTTAGTCACATAGACGGAATATACCTCCACGACTTTTGAAGCAAGGCGGAAAACCGAAAAAAATGACAAAAATTTCATATTTGTGATGATAACCACTCTATTTGTCAACAGTGCCTGGAATAATCTGAAGCCATAAAAAATAGTCGTAAATGTCATTTTTACGTTAGGTCTCAGATTTACCTTCGATTACATACGCAGAAGGCTTCTAAGTGAAAACATTCTCTTTCTAAGGATTTATCGTTAACACAATACTTTTTCCTAGGTCTCATGATCCTATTCGGGTTAGCAACGCTAGAGAAAATCATTCTGTTCACACAGAGATGACGAATTTACCCAAAGAATATTCGTCGTTTGTTCCTAACAAGATTTATTGCAGGCATTTCGTTGTTGCTCCTAATTCGTTGGGTTTGCTTAAAGTTATTTGTCTTCATCCCTACACCTAGAACATGGCGCATTCGACTCGCATTCTGAAAAATGCTATTCATATCCCTGCTCAGTTTTCCAGATTTGGGCTTCTTAAGTCTCTGAAGGTTAAAGCCGCCATGGTTCCTTTGGAAAGGTTACGGGTGACTTCTTTCGTCATCCTTGTCCTTTTCAAGCTGGTGTTCCGTCTCTAATGACTTCATCGTCGACAGAAGGTTAAACGCAAACCATCCTTCTTCCTTTACACAGAAATTCATGTCTAAAGTCTATCTTTTTCATCTACACCCATAGAGGAGAAATATCTATGGAGTGAATATATAGATCCGTAAAGAACACTTTTTGCAGCTAACATACTTATATTGCCTACGAAGTCAGATGACTACGGCACGGTGTAAGTTCTGCTCGCCAGCGCTCTGCGGATTTTTAATGCCGTTACATCGTTGGTACAGGCAGATTCCGCTCTAAAATACAGTGGATTTTGTACACGCGTTTCATATGTCTGTTAATAATTTATTTTTGATATCTGGAATGATATTGACTTACATTTTTCAACAGACAGATATGTCATAGCCCAGATGTCGTAAACTGTAGGAAAAGAAGGGATAGCTTGAGTCTCCGTTTAAATAAATTGGACTGCGGGACACAGCGAAGTGGCTACGGTGAAGTGGTAGTGTACCGAAGCATATCAAATTTAGGGCTATAACATACAAGAAATTAGTTATTTACCATACACTGAAATAATTTTAGAAAGAAAATTTTTCTGGTTTTACTTTCTGATTCTATATGCTTAATCTTCGTTAAACCTCAGGGAAGCTAAAATATTCTTTGTGTCAAACATATTAATACTACAGTTTTCTTATGGAGACTATTTTAAAATAAGAATAATGGTTTAGAAATCGAATAATCCAGAAGTATTGACAGTCGTATATAAATCTTATCATCCCGGAATTTGTAGTCATTCAGCGGATTGACTGGCAGCACTCTCCGACACTACTGATTATATCTGGCTTCTGTCTCATAAATCTAAGGTCCCACAGTCACATTCGTTAGTTCTACAACATTAACTCTGTTACTCTTTGTCTCTGTATTTTTTAGCACATAAAGCGCCCCTTAGTAGTATAATAACTGTAATTAGACCTTTGAATTTCTTAGCTACGAAAAAGACTTTTTCTCCTTTAACGTATTTCGATTTGAATTTTCAGTAACAGTTGTTCACCGTTGACGTTGGTAGTAAATAAATGTGTAAAAACCTGCCTCGCAGCATTAGTGTTATGGGCGTAGCACAAAATGTAATTAAACAGCGTAAACTGAACTGGCGTAACAGTTCCGGTTTGTAGTTGGCGACTTGCGCAATTATTACGGTATGCGCACTCCATAGATATTCCAACAACGTGTAATATTGGTATAAGTAGTTATCGCTGAAATAAGGAATCTCTGCAAGTTAATAGTAATACTGTGTTGTTTGTTTCTCGTGGTTGGTAATGATTCCTTGACTAAGTCGATAGAATACCTTTTATATATCTATTTTCTGTGTAGCTTCTATTTTTCCTCCCCGCTTGAATCCATAGTTATAATCGAAATTCAGTTACGCTTTCCTGTACCCGCAAACGAATGGACATTCCGTTCCAAAGCTTCAACGAGAGACTTTTAGTCCGTTGTCCTCGTTTTGTCTTTTCCTCTTTCATCAGCTGGTAAGTAGTCGTTCCCCTTGCGTCTAATACTTTTCTTATTTACGTTACCTTCATGAAAAGATCTAGCTCTTATTGAACCGTTTGGTTCTGTTTAGTAGTAGGCCTCTTTTACATTTTGCTGCTGTGGTACTTTGTCTTCAACAACGTAAACCCTAGTGTTTGGTGTACCAGTAACATTGTAGTAAAAGAGTATTTTTATTTCGGAAGGTGTAACAAACTTAGGAATTTTTGGGAAACATACGTTGTATTTTACTGCATTGATTGCTTATCTCCGAAACAAGAGTTCTTTGTCCGTTGCCCAGTTAATGCATCTTCAAAGAAAGGCTAAGATTTCAGGGTTGTAGAGGGTTGTTTATGGAATGTGGAATAAATTACTTCACGTGTGCTTTCTTACGTTTACATACATAAATATTACCGACGTTTGATGTAGTGAAATGTTCTTAATGTGTTGTGAAATATTTTTTAGTGCTTGAACTTCGGGACGCAACAAGTATGCGTATAATCAGCTTCAAAACATTGATTGAAATTTAAATACGAGACTACTAAAAGTCGTTAACTTTCTCCCAAGAAAAGGATGTCTTACGAATTTTTGCAGGCAAATTGTTTCAGAGTTACGTGAAAAGTTCTAAATTACTACATCAGAAATCTCAGACAACTCCATATTTGAACCATCTCGAAGTTTACCCTTTGATTTGTTTGGTTCAAGCAAACAGCCTACCTGCCTATTTCCACGGAATTGTTGCAAATACATCTCGACACTGAATGTGGGATGTATTTTGAAATGTATTGTGTACCGATGAATAATTCACCACTGTTATAACTTTTACCATGAAAATATTGCAATGAATGACTGTAAGAGCTTAAAAATGTTCAAGAGTTTCATGTGATAATGATTTGTTGACAGCAATAGTCTATTGAAACGAAGTATAAGGCGCAGCTGACAGTAATTAATGCTGCTGTCATAGGATAAGTGGTGTTGTTGTTGTTGTGGTCTTCAGACCTGAGACTGGTTTGAAGCAGCTCTCCATGCTACTCTATCCTGTGCAAGCAGCTTCATCTCCCAGTACGTACTGCATCCTACATCCTTCTGAATCTGTTTAGTGTAATCATCTCTTGGTCTCCCTCTACGATTTTTACCCTCCACGCTGCCTTCCAATGCTGAATTGGTGATTCCTTGATGCCACAGAACATGTCCTACCAACCGATCCCTTCTTCCAGTCAAGTTGTGCCACAAACTCCTCTTCTCCCCAATCCTATTCAGTACCTCCTCATTAGTTATGTGATCTACCCATCTAATCTTCAGCATTCTTCTGGAGCACCACATTTCGAAAGCTTCTATTCTCTTCTTGTCCAAACTATTTATCGTCCATGTTTCACTTCCATACATGGCTACACTCCATACAAATACTTTCAGAAACGACTTCCTGACATTTAAATCTATACTCGATGTTAACAAATGTCTCTTCTTCAGAAACGCTTTCCTTGCCATATCCAGCCTACATTTTATATTCTCTCTAGTTCGACCATCATCAGTTATTTTACTCCCCAAATAGCAAAACTCCTTTACTACTTTAAGTGTCTCATTTCCTAATCTAATTCCCTCAGCATCACCCAAATTAATTCGACTACATTCCATTATCCTCATTTTGCTTTTGTAGATGTTCATCTTATATTCTCCTTTCAAGACACTATCCATTCCGTTCAACTGCTCTTCCAAGTCCTTTGCTGTCTCTGACAGAATTACAGTGTCATCGGCGAACCTCAAAGTTTTTATTTCTTCTCCATGGATTTTAATACCTACTCCGAACTTTTCTTTTGTTTCCTTTATTGCTTGTTTAATATACAGATTGAATAACATCTGGGATAGGCTACAACCCTGTCTTACTCCCTTCCCAACCAGTGCTTCCCTATCATACCCCCCGACTCTTATAACTGCCATCTGCTTTCTGTAAAAATTGTAAATAGCCTTTCGCTCCCTGTATTTTACGCCTGCCACCTTCAGAATTTGAAAGAGAGTATTCCAGTCAACATTGTCAAAACCTTTCTCTAAGTCTACAAATGCTAAAAAAGTAGGTTTGCCTTTCGTTAATCTTTCTTCTAAGATAAGTCGGAGGGTCAGTAGTGCCTCACGTGTTCCAACATTTCTACGGAATCCAAACTGATCTTCCCCGAGGTCGGCTTCTACTATTTTTTCCATTCGTCAGTAAAGAATTCGTGTTAGTATTTTGCAGCCGTGACTTATTAAGTTGATAGTTTGGTAATTTTCACATCTGTCAACACCTGCTTTCTTTGGGATTGGAATTATTACATTCTTCTTGAAGTCTGAGGGCATTTCGCCTGTCTCATACATTTTGCTCACCAGATGGTAGAGTTTTTTTAGGACTGGCTCTCCCGAGGCTGTCAGTAGTTCTGATGGAATGTTGTCTACTCCCGCGGCCTTGTTTTGACTTAGGTCTTTCAGTGCTCTATCAAACTCTTCACGCAGTATCATATCTCCCATTTCATCTGGTGTGTATAGTAGCAGAAAAAAACTCAAACGACTCGCATTTGATATGTACAGCCATGCGTGTTTGTGTTATAAAGGAAAAAGCAACAGAATGCAGGGGTGCAAATATTACAGCATGATAAAAATCCAGATCGACCCGATAATTACATTAAGTAAAGGGCACTACGGAAAATATAAAGCTGGATGGTAGGGCACGTGTCTCAATCATACTTCTCCCGTCAAATAATAAGCAATCGAAGTTCTTCTTCAGACATCAATTACTGGTCCAGAAGGGTATCTTGCTACACATCTTTCTTCTTACATATATAAGGGGTAGACAAATGAAAGCGATGAAAGCGAGACAGATGAAAAAAAGTAAATAACCTGTTTATTATTTAAAAAAGTAATCACCATAACTAATAATACAATTACCCCACTCTGAGAAGACGGTCAATGCCTTCATGGAAAAATATTTGGTGTTGCCTACGGAACCACTATTGCACCCCAAACGGGCACCTCTTCGTCCGAAGCCAATCGACTGCCACGAATGTCATTCTCCTGGGCTCCAGAAATATGGAAATCACATGGGGAGAAATCGAGACTGTTTGGAGGATGCATAAGCTCTTCCTAGCTAAAATTCTGCAGCCTCGTCGAAAAAATCTTGGCCTCATGTGGACGGGTATTACCTTGCAACAGAATAATTCTGTCGGTCAATATTCCTGGGCGTTTGGACTTGATAGCGCGTTTCAATTTTTGCAGAGCATCCAAGCACCGCTGTGCATCAACTGTAGCACCTTGTTCCAAAAAAGTCAGTGAGCAGGGGGTTGAAGGTCGGCGCCATTGTGTTACAGGATAATGTCCGCCCACATGTGCCCGCATGTTGCCAAGGTTGTTTCGAATACACTCCAGACATTTCTCTGGGAAGCACTTACACATCTTCCATACAGTCTCGATTTCTTCCCATGGGATTTCCCATATTTTTTGGAGCCCTGAAAAAAGAAATTCGTAGTCGTCCATTTGCTTCTGACGAAGATGTGCGCGCTTGGGTACAATCATGGTTCCGTAGGCGAAAGAAAGCATTTTTCCATGAAGGCATTGGACGTTTTGTCTCACATGTGTTAAATGTATTAACAGTTATGGTGACTACTTTCGAAACGATAGTGAATTTACTTACTTTTTCATCTGTCTCGTTTCCATTTGATTGCCCCTTATACTTAAACCGTATCTCTGGACCGAGCTTGTTACTCTTTTGGATCTGCAGAATCATTTTTGTGTTTGGAATGTTGAGTTAGTCCACGTGCACCAGCAAACCCTTTCAGATTCTTTATTAGTGTGAAGTATCATGTATTTTACTATCTTTAATCTGTGTAAAGGCCGACGAACTGATTTCTTAGGATGTTCCTGTCCTTTGAAGTCTTCGGATTACGGGGAAATTAATACAAAATAATGTTTTGCTGTTGCCATTTCAGAGAACATTCTCCGTTTTATTTACATAGCGACGGCTATAGGGCAGCAATGTTAGTGAGACCTGCAACAAAAAAAAACTTGCTTAGTTTTCTGGCAGTATAGAACAAAACAACATTGTTTTATCTTACTATAAAAGCTATGAATTGGGTTTATATTGCATGAGTTTTAAATAACTGAAAAGCTACTCGGATATTCTGTATATTTCTTTCTTTGCTTAAGATTACAAATCATTATTGGTCTTGACACTAATCTAAGGTTTTTTTGTTTACTGTTACAAATTGTAACAGCCATAAATTACATGTAATAAATTTCGTTCTTGTGTGTATTTTAATTTTACCATATGGACTGTTCACAGTTCTGTAGCAGATATATACATTTATTTTTGGTAACGTAGGTTTTCCTGAGAACATAAACATATGTTCTGTATAGACAGACAGTTTCGTTGATCCTGATTTCATTCCCCAATATGTTATTTGTACGCGTGCCATTAGATACTGAATATCTCAGTTTCTGTGTATAATTTTTCTTCAGTTGCTTTATACTTAGTTTCTTCTCGGAACACTACATGAGATTAATGATAAAAATCGAGTAATAATGAGTCGTTAGCTTCTAATACTTCTTCAATTCAGCGATTTGTTGTTCTTAAACTGTGTAAAAATTTTCCTGCTGGCCACCTATTTTTAGTGTAAAATATTCTGAGAAGCCTTTACATCTAAATCGGCACATTTCGTAAACGATAAGAATGCTGTATTACACCCTTCTGTTGTCGATACATGTCATTCGTTAAGCATTTAATTTCGTTTATTTGTTTACTTGCTTACTTAGCGTGGGTTGGATTAGGACCTCAGAAACTACTTCCAAAAATGTTTAGTCACCATTAAATAGCTTATATTGCTCTATCATATTTTAATCAACTAAACAAATAATGTTTTGATCTGTATTTGTTGTAATCGTTTCGATAATTTATATGAATATATTATAATATATTATTATATATAAATTATTATATATTATTAATAAGTGGAGTTCTATGTGATATAACACACCACAAAAATGAGCCTCGTACAATACATAATCCACTTGATGATGGAGGTTTCGTTGAAACCCGTGGTCGAAGTAAATAAATTGTGAATGGTGACAGCTATCTTCTTGTTTAGTTTGATAACAACTCAGGTTAACAAATTCTTTAATTATTTCAAAATGAAATGAAGAAGAATGAATTTATTCAGCTATAGTTAATTTAAATTGTAGAATAAACAATTTGCTAAGGGCTGATGTAAGATTTAGTATTGGAACGTAATTCAAATTTGTTGCTCTCCTTTCCTTCTCGCATCATCCAGTGGGGAGTCAACGTTGTAGGGTCACAATTCTGCATGTACCCGTTTATGGTCGCGTGCGTCACAGTATTCGTGTCGTTTCGTGCTGCTTGCACGTTTGCACTCTCTTGTTTCTCGTGTCTCGTACGACGCCATTTTCACCTTGCGTGGAGATAAACTGATAAAACATGTATGCGCGAAACTGCTTCACGTATGTTTCTGGCTTTTGAACACTTGTAAGTTTCTAGCATTGTCGTGTGTATTCCTTCAGTTGGCTGTTACGGCGTCTTTTGGCGTCTTCTTCAGAGCCTTAAATGAAACTGATTTTGCACAAAATTTCCAAACAGGATCTGTCGCAGGTGCTAGACATTTGTCACATCATTTACGGGCGATCTATTTGCTTTTACGTGTATTTAAATCAGTATGTCTGTGTATGCGATGGTGAGACAGTATACAATGCTACTACAAGACAGGTTGGTTACATTTAAGGAAACGATACACCTCACTAAATCTTTAAAAATTTTAACAGCCTTTGTTGTCAGAAAACTATTTAAGTCGTAATGTCATTGCAAATGGATTCAGAGCGCTACATCCACTACTCAGAGGTATTTTACTCCCACGTTCAGCAGAAAATAACTCCGGAGACGACATGCCATGGATAATAACTAGCGAGTTAGGAAGAAGGAAATTCGTTTTACAACTCGTTTTGGCTTATTCCGTTGTATTTATCATCATATTTGCCGATGTTTCATGGAACAGGATGTACAGAAAGCTGTATTAAGCTCAAAAGAAGAAAAAAATTCGGAGAGGGAGATCAATTTGTGGGTTTAAATGATCTTCTTTTCAGTGAGAAAGCTCAATATTAAACACTGCACGTTAGTACTCCATTAGCTTGTAATACTAATTTTGTAGTAGACATGCATAATATATTCGCAAAAAGGAAGTGGGCAAATCATAATGCATAGATTTTTTATAACTATTTTTTTCCCACCTTAGAATAACTCTACGATTTAATCAGTTCTTAATGCCCTTTCATTGTATACCACCACGCTACAACGAGTTCTAATTTTTGTCCACCTCACTCTTACTGTGGAAGGGCTACTATTCAAAGAATGGGTGTAAAGAGCTAATTAACCATACAGTTAATGTAAATCGGAAAAGTAGGGACTTTTTTAACCGCGCTACATTAGTATCTCTCAGATTTCCACGAAGAGTGGACATACTGAATCTTTATGAATTTTAATTAAAGTTTTCAATCCTTTAATTTCTCATTTTAGTCAAAGCAAACAGCAAACAGCCTCGAGAAACAATATTAAATAAAACAAAAACGTGAAATATATAGCGCTTATGCATAAGTAAATATATAGAAAATAGGAAGCGTCTTCCCTAAAACAGTCACCATAGCTTTTTGTACAAAAGCTTCCATCAGAATGAAACTACCACATAAAATCTACGATGTTCAAGTAAATTCATTAGATCTGGAGGTATACAGCAAAATTTGCAGTATGCTCCTAGTAGGACAGACTAGGCTCAACGTCCGACACACTTTGAGGACCACGTAGGCACCAATAATAAAGTTGGATTGAGTGTACACCAAATTCGTGCGAAGCACAAGAAAAGAAACACAGAACATAGAAGTGATCCATATAGCCCCAAAGAGACGTTTCCTGGACGTATTGAAGGGGCCTGAAATATTCGCCCACCACTTACAAGAACCAGACAATTGCATAACGCCGATCCGATTATGCCGGGACCATACCCAGCAGTAGGGGTTAAGCTGTGACCTTTACACGAACCTGAGCCTCTGCCTCCCTCTTTCTCTCTCTCTCTCTCTCTCTCTCTCTCTCTCTCTCTCTCTCTCTCTCAGCGAAAACCGATATGAACAGGCACATCCAAGACGCAGGACTGAAATGTGATTTGTAAGATTCTCCGTTATTTAATTTTGTATACCATTCATAATTTAATCTTAGTACCTGTTGAGTCTTAGACAGAGCGACTGTAATCTTGACGTAGGCCTACAAAATGCAGGTGCTGACACCACGAAAATCATCGTATTGTGTATGTCTCCATCCTCTGTAAATTCAACAGGAATAAAGCATCACCCGGGGCATTAGTAAATTCACCAGCAACAGCAACTCTGGAACAAAACAGAACATCACAATCAGCAGATCATAGAATCAAAGACTATGATATAAACTTAATATCAATTCGCATATCAAAACCAGCGAACGAATATCTTCTATTACTTCCTTAATCTTGTAATGTCATCGCAATAAATTGTATAGCAATGGCTGAAGAGCAGAAATAACTGCTGCCACCCCGCCCCAAAAGACGAATGAAATACCAATACTGGACACTCCACTCAGCACTAGTTACTCCGCAACTACCATGGTGTTGGGTACATTGTTGCACTTAATCAGGTGTGTGTATTACTTTAGTTAAGATGACACTCAGCATGCCTTTTATCTATTTTCAACAGATCCGAAGATGTTCAGTAGCTGAATGAAAGCGGTAATCAGTGTAAGAAAAGTGTGGCGTCAGACTGTGGTAAAAGACATTTCAGCTCTCATACCTGTTATGCGTCTCTAATACAGGGCGTCGATTTCATGGTCTAAGGTAATCTTCTATATTATTTGACCTCTGCTTAAAGATAGCCGAAACGTTTTCGGACTAATGGTTGCGTAGTTCTTAAAGATCTTTCTGTTAGCAGCTTCAAAATTTTATTTCACGTTACATTCCCTTGTGTGGGATCAACAACTTCCTTGTGCATGGCTACACAGCCATAGTAAGTGTTCTGAATACACGCGAGCCCATTGTGAGGGAACTTTAATAGTGGCAACTATTTATTTACAGCTCGTACAAAGTAGATACGTGTTCAAAGTTTTAGTGATCTTCAAAGTAGTCACCAGCATTGTGTATAATCCGTTGCCAGCGATGTGGAAGTCGTAGGATACTCCCAGCAGTGCCAGTTGTGTTTACAATTCGTGCTGCGCGGTCTATTGCCCTACGAATTTGTAGCAGTTCTGAAGTGAATGCTGTAAAGTGTTTCCTTCAGTTTAGAAATCGAGTTGAACTTACGAGGGCTTAAGTCAGGGGAGTGCAGTTTGTGGTATAGCTCTTAGCAGCCTTAGCAGTCAAACAAATCAGTAACAGCTTACACTGTACTTGCTTGAGCATTGTCCAGCAAAATGATGTTCAGATCCTGCAGAAGTGTCATCACTTCTATCTCTATGCTGTTCATTTTTGGAACACAACCTACGACCAGCTTAGAGACAGACGTGATGGCGTTTTCTGCAGGACCTGACCATCATTTTGCAGAACAATGGTTCAAATGGCTCTGAGTACTGTGGGACTTAACTTCTGAGGTCATCAGTCCCCTAGAACTTAGAAATACTTAAACCTAACTAATCTAAGGACATCACACACATCCATGGCCGAGGCAGGATTCGAACCTACGACTGAAGCACCTAGAACCGATCGGTCACACCGGCCGGGGCAGGACAATGTTCAAGCACGTACAGTGATTTGACTGATGGGGCTGCTAAGTGCTATACCACCTACTGCACTCCCCTGACTTAAGTCCTCGTGAGTTCAACTCGATTTCTAAACTGAAGGAAGCACTTCACGGCATTCGATTCAGAACTACTACAAATTCTTTGGGCAATAGACCGCGCCGCTCGAACTGTCAACACAACTGGCACTGCTAAGAGCATCCTACGACTTCCACATCGCTGGCAACGGGTTATACACAATGCTGGTGACTATTTTGAATGTCAGTAAGACTTTAAAACACGCATCTGTTTATTACGAACTGTGTGTAAATAGTTGCCACTATTAAAGTTCCTACCCTCGTATTTATCGGTGTCTTCCACAATAACTCGTACTCGAACCCACATTGCATCAACCTATGTAACTAGTGATGAGCGGTTGTTCTCTACTGTTGTTTGCACTGGCATGCTATTGCCGTAGTCGTGAAACGAAGATGGATTTTTGATTTTTGAAGCACTGCTTAATTGTCGAAATCTGATAACAGACTGCAAGTGAAATAAAAATTAATTTAGATATCTTAAAGAGCCGAAGGTGGCAAAATCTTTTAAACCTTCAAAAACCCTTCTGTGAAGATTAATTTACGCAGTAACAGCAGTTAAGTGTTAAGAAAGGGATGTGATCGAACGCGTTTGTGTATCTTTAGCGCGAGGGGATGGTCAGAGCTATTGTGCCACCAGCTTCAGTATCAAATACCGCCAGAAGAAAACTAATTTAAGATTGACGACAGTTGGAAGTCTTACTGGTTGAGATTAGCTACGTACGTTTGTCGTTCACGAAACGGTAGTTTTATCTCATAGCGAACAGGTCTGTTCCGTTAACGCCGTATTAAATAGGAAGTTCGGAAAGGCACGTGGTTTGATCTTGGAGAATCTGGCAGGAAGGAAAGAACGGATGGGAGGGTTGAACTGGAGGGAGGAAGAAGCCCCGTAACGACGATCCACATAAATCCGCGGCCAAATTGTGGGGTACGGCCGCCGCGTGGCAATAACTCAGGGCCGGCTGATGGCTAAATTGAATGAAGGGCGTTAGCGGCGGGGGGTACGGCACCTGTGCTTCCACAGGCTGTCTCTACTCCTGCCAGCGCTGCACCGTTGCTCCACTGTGCAGCTCACTTCACTCCTACTGTGGACAAATTTGTTTGTTTGTTTGCTGCGTGAAGTTCATGTGTTGTCGTCTACATGCTATGACGGACCTACATTAATGATATACTAACAATAATAGTTACACTAATAAAATCACGTACAATTATGGTATTCAGTCACAATTCGTGTTTACATTATTGTTTTAAAGTAAACTCACTGGACGAAACATTAGTGACAGTACAGATACGCTCTACCGAAAATGCGGTTCGGTAGTTCTGGTACAGTACATAAATGATGTAGTAAATGGTAGGATTACCAGTAGCACTGGTATGGAGAGAAACATAAATGAATGTGAGAGAGATTAACTGGAAGCCAACGACTTCTCTTTGTTTTGTTTGTTTTTTGTTTGGTTAGCACATAATTTTAACCGCACATTGTTCACTTTACTCCATTTTGTATTTTACATCCTTAAGAGCTATATACTGCATTTTATAAGAAAAAATAGCTGCTCACATAACTTCTGTGCTTTTATGTAACCAAAACAATTACTCTTGATGCAAGTACTGTTTACATGCACAAACGCCAAAAATCTATATTATTTTTTGTTGTTGTTTTGTACTCAATAGGAAGTTCTTCATCATCATCAAAGGCAAGAGTTTCCTGTTATAACTGCGAAAGTTTTTTAGCAATAACAGAAACATATAAGCTCAATGAAGTATTGAACTGATATTTGGTATGTTTCTATTTTGCATTTTTTAAAATTTTATCATTTTTTAAAAATTTAGTTTTCCAGCACTATATCATAAATCAGTGTTTCTTTATTAAGATCTTAACTGACCAACACTACTAGGGAAACTACCGTAGTCTACACTTACTTACGATGGTCTACAGTAGGCTGCGGAAGCTTTACGATTCTAGGCACCCACTGCGCACAGATGAATCATTAAGTCTTTACAGATGGCGCAGCGATCGAGTCACGTGTTCAACCGCACTTGCGCTGCCTCTGCGTGAGCATAAGCCAGAAATGATCTGTGGGACATTTATGATTCAAGCCGCATTGTGCCTAAACATGTGTCAATTAAGGTCATGACAGTATAGCGCAAAGGGGCAATCTTGTTTGGCCGTGTTCATGGCCATACGGCGTGTGAAATAGCTGCATTCGTTGTTTCTCTACGGACTTTCCAACGCATGTACTAGCAGTGGTGCAATACACGTCGCCCCGAAACCCTACGTCAGAATTATTGTCGAAATAGATCCTGACTGAGATGGACGGGAAACGCGTTTCACAGCTTGTGAGTCAAAATGGCTTCCATGGAAGAGGTCATTGCTCACACAGGGACATAAAGACGAGACGACAACAGCAAAGTTCTTCGCTCTGAAAGTGACTGGTTTTCTGAACACTTCCCCATCCTTTTACATCTCGAGTGGTTTGCAGAATCACCTGACGTGAATCTA
This sequence comes from Schistocerca piceifrons, assembly GCF_021461385.2. NCBI lineage: Eukaryota > Metazoa > Arthropoda > Insecta > Orthoptera > Acrididae > Schistocerca > Schistocerca piceifrons. The sequence continues at coordinate 740,018,906 of NC_060138.1, forward strand.
ATGGAAAGCCTGTGTGACACTTGGTAAAATGCTGTTATCAGCATTCCCGCAGTTTGGTGCCTTGCGCGAATGCTCAGCGAGTGACTTAAATTGAATGCTACGTTCCTCTATAACCTTACGGACGCACTTCCTAACCGAAGCCACTCGGTTATCCAGTCCAGAGGCGGAACTACAGAGTATTAAATAATGCCAGTAATGATTTTTCAAGGGGTGACTAATTTTTTGTCCGGTGATCTTACAATAATGACATGAGTGATTACAATTCTGCTTGTGGGTTGTGAAGCCTATAACTGCTTATAATCGAAGAACCGATGTCTGAGGGAACAGTGAAACCTGCAGTTATAATGAAGAAAGACACTGTCTGAGTCACCTGGCATGTTGTATTAGGAAAAACGGATTAAATCTGTGATACACGGCATCTTCTGATCGATACCTCTAATAATTACGCAGCGCAGTTTATAATCAAGGAGAGGATTTTTAATCTGAATCCTAGCCCTGCTGATACACTCCGCTTCGCAGTAACGTGGTGTACGGGTCTGAGGATGATATGTATCACACGTGGAAACAGGTTATCCTAGTAAAGCATACTAAGTGGCCCGGCCTATTTCTCATTATTATTACTTCTTAATCTAAAAGATATAAACTATACCGAAAAATGAAGAAATGTAACTAAAAGATGATAACAGAAGAGACAGAATACAAAATAGAAGAGATATAGCTTAAGTCTGATGGAAGCTACCTGGGTTTGTCCCCTTAGGATACTCATCGTACCTTCACTCACAGTTAGTTTCCAACATTCCATTACTATTCCTCTTCTATGAAGGTATGGCTAAGTCTCATCTTACTGTTGTTTTAGTACTTATAAGGAGACACACGAAGTGCAGCTGTCTTCTTCCTAGATAAATTGACAGCATTAATAACAACCACCGTCTGAAGACGAAACAGGGTACCACGCTGACGACACGCGTACAGGTAAAAAGAGTTCAGAGCACGCTGGCCGGCTTACCATTCCCATTACGATCACTGTATCTTATAAAACATTTATTATGGATTTCGAGTTTGCTGATCCAATTCTAATTAACTTATTTTCAGAGCAGTAGCGAACTTCGTCTTACGTAAAGTGATGTAACCATCTGCATCTCGCCTGTTGTGCCGGATGAGATGGCCAAGACGTTAAGACGCAACACTGCATTCGGAAATAGCGGGATTCGAAAATCCGTACGTTTTTCTTGATTTAAGTTTGTTCCTCAATGACTAACACCAGGAGCGTTTCTTTAACACGGCACAGGTCTATCACTCACCCCATCTTTTACAGACGAGCTAGAGCTAATTCTGTCACGACGACATCTCATACTCTCATTTTTCTAAATCCCTCCGTCAGTGGTCGTGCTTTTCGTTGGCACAGAATTGCATTTGAATTATAGTGGAACACAGACTTTCGGATTATTCAGTCAGACAAAATGCTGTCATTTGGCCTTCTTGAATTCGAAATACTCTTATCTGATATCCATACTAACGTGTCAGAGATTCGAAAAACGCGCAGTTAGAAATGTAACGAGCAAAAAACTTCCTTGCTACGACTTCCGAAAGCAGCCAATATCTGCATCGTGTCCACTGCAACACGAATTTAACTTTAACTTAGTTACAAGGCATTAAACTGCATTTCATTTTTTTAGATTCTTAAAGGTTCAGATCATCGCCTTGCAAATGTTGCGTTTTTTTCCTGCAAAATCTGCAGGTTGCCTCCCAAACAAACGCCTTAAAATCCTTTCTTCAGACCAATTGCGATTTTTGACCGACTTATTTCTGATGAAGCATTAGAGAATATGACAAGTAATAATTCGTGAGTAATGCCCTTATAGGGCCAGGGTCAGCACTCGATTTTAATGTGTCAGGCAATTACACAACAGTACACACTCCCCTCTAAGGTGAAACACTGAATTTGTGACGTTAATAAGGTATCTGAATTATTGGACTCCTTCAATTATTCGCAGAATTCTTTACTAGTGTTACTGTTTCAGGTAATGAGTAATGAGCAGCTGAGAAAACGAAATAACTTCATACTGATAAATTCTAGGTAGGCTAATCTCTCTCGGGCTCCGTTTTAACTGTAATTTCTTCTGCAAGATGCGTCACTCCTCACATGCTATTGACTACAACACAAATTCTGTTTAGGCGAAAATGAGGACTCAGTCTCAACGACAGCACTCACTCTGTGAAGCATACAACAGACAGGGCAGCAAGCAATGGCCTTCTGTGTAGTCCCCGTGGTTACAGTTAGGCTGCTCTCAGACATAACCAGCTCAACGTCTTGATAACGCAAGAAAAAGCACTCTCTAAAGATAGCGAACAATGTCGTCACCAGCAAAATTGTAACTCATAACTTCTTTTGACGTTGCAGTTTGCGTTATCTACATTTACAACGATATGCAGCGGATTATGTCTAGTAAAATTTACAAATCTAGTAAAATTTACAAATCAGCTTAAACCATACACAGGCCTGGAGTTACCTTCTCACATGTGAGTCGTACCGCGTTTCATTCCACCGGGAAATATTGCTAAGCGCAGGTTGCGGCGTTACATTTGTACTAACATCGCTTTACCGATACATCGGTGAAGAAGGTGTAGATACTTCGAAGTTTTCCCCATACGGCCAAAGCACCTCCACCATCGACGAATAACATTTACGCTATGAAATTGCTTTTTGACATGCTGCGGTAAATGGAAGATGGCCTGCAATAGGATCAAAGGAATTCATAAGAATTTCTGCGTGAAGTAGATTGAATTTTGTTAGTCTGATATATCGCTGCAATAGACTTTTAACAGTTAAAAAACGACCTGAAATTTGAACTGAGTGTTTTTAGACACCTCTTGACAGAAAATGACGTGTTCATGTCACCAGTCCGCTCGATTTCTGTTCATCCGGAAGAGCAAATGCAAGTAAAGCAAAGTTTCAACAGTTTTGGCTAGCACTTTGGATTCCTCTGATGAAATCAATTGGCCCTCAAATCATTAAAATCATTAGGGTTCTATGTTAGGCGATTAAAAATTATCTGATGTATGATCGACTGAAGTGATGGAATACAACACATGAACCTCGAAATACGACTTTTGCGTGTCAAAGACACCTTCAAACATCCCCTTCGAAAAATTAAGAATGACTGTGCTGGTAAACCTCTTACGTTATTTGATTTTCAAACAGCTGAGCAAAACTGAACGAACTTAGATATTTTTCTCTTTACTTATTGTGATCATCACTAAACTGACACGCAATATTTCTTTAGCGCTACACAAGCTGACTTTCAATAATCCGTACAAAAGAATGGCCCTCACTAACAATAAACTATACCTTTCATGAATCACTTACCTCACAAAAATCTTCATTACTAGAACTACTGCAATACAGCGAGCGCCAGTACTGCCAGCTAAATAAAAGATTCTGACTACTGAAGGCACTAGCTACTGATAGGCATAGTTAGCAAATGAAAGATTTTGGTAGAGAACAAACAATGGATTTACCTTAATAATGTGCAAAAATTATTATATATATATATATATATATATATATATATATATATATATATATATCAGTTCATGATATCCAGTATTACAAATTTACTCTTTCTCATTGACATACGTCCAGATCGTCCGCTCTCAAAATTCTGCTCACCTCCAACTGCGCAATGCTACGCGCTGTTCACATCCAACTGCCCAACTCTACAATAGCAAATATTTCAACAATGCAAATCAGCCACAGACTGCACACAGCACCGTCAGTGATTTTCATACAGAGCGCTACGTGGCGTTACCAACATAAAAACCTAAACAGCCTACTTACAACCTGGATTTAACTCTTAATTTTTGTACGTCGCGAAGAAGGACAACATACATAACCAAACAAGGATTAGCACGAATCGAAACTAGCACGTTGGTCAAGCCAAATGTGATTTACACAAGGGTTTCGGACTTGTCGAAGTTAGCTGTAATTTTTTATGTTCCTTAGTCTGTCTTATAATTTATCGAGAACTTTATGGCATGATCTCGGGAAAATAAACCTTCTGTCCTTTCATTACTTTTCTCCTTCTTCCTCTTACCTTGCAATTTTGGTCTCAATCACAGTCCTTCATACCCTTTACCTATTGTTTTCTTACCCTAATCGGTTATGTTCTTATATCTCTCAATTTAATCGGTTTCCTCTGCCTTCTTCGTGCTCACCGATGCCACAGCTCGTAGTCCATATTTGCCCTTCTTAAACCTTGTACAATTGATAATACCAATAAACGTTATTATTTCATCTTACTCGCACAGTGCCAAATTTCTGTATGCTGCCTTGTTAGATATGAGATAGGACTTGTTACACTATGTCAGGTAAAACACAAGAATGTGTGAATAATAATAATAATAAATTCATTTTATGTGTCAGGCTTTTTACTTTTGCGTCCACTACTACCTTTAATTTGTGGTCCGTATTCCAGTTTTGTATTTTCATGTAACATTTTCTCTTTAGCGATGCAGGTCTCGCCATAATCCACGCAGCTAATTTCGGATGGCCTAGCAAATTCTTTAACATATTCTCTCTTTACTGGTCTGAGTTCCTTCGGAGACTTCTCTAACTCTCTCTTCCCACCACCTCTCATTATTGTATTTAATATTTTTTCATCTCTTTCACAGAATAATTTCCTCGTTCCTTAAACAACCCGCATTTTAATAAATCCGTACTGCCTTTATTTCACATAGTCTTGTTATCTCAGATCTCCAGCAAACAGACTGCCTCTTTTGGTCTCGTAGAATCTTTTTTTTATTCAGCCCTTGATAACTCCTCAGTAGAAATCCAACTGATGAATAATTTTACTTCGGAATTTCTTTAGATCTGAAGAGAGAAGAGACTATTACGATGCTCAATGAATTATTAATGTACTAAATGCCTTTGTTGCAAAATATTTTGTTATCTTCTGTATCCCTTTGCTTTTCAGTTTATGATCACTGTTAACTCCTCCACGTTTTCAGCATTTTGCCAACCTAACGACAAATAATGCTGTTAATCTCTGTCTGCTTCTGCGGTAACTAATTTGTCTCCTGACTTCAAATACAGAGCATCTGCTGGCTGAGGGACATGATCTTTCACGGGGCTTAATTCCAGAGCATATTTTTTCTTTCATAATGGAATACTTCAATTTACGGTCACACATAAAACACCCTCAGACACTTCATCATTATCTGTGTGATGATGTGTGGCTCTTTTATATGTATGTAGGGACCTCTGTCTGTCAAGCTGTCAAATCCTAAACAAGAACTAGGCAACATTACATGATACTCACACAGTAGCAACAGCTAGTATGTATATAATGCCGTGTACTTAACGGCCAAATATTCACTGAGATCACGAAGAGTAATGTTAACACTTGTTTTCAGGGACATAAAAGAAACAGTCACTGCAGATAAACTACTAAATCGGGCGCAGAAGAATATACCTTTTAAAACACAGACTATGAAAGTGAATTTAGTGAAATTTGTGTTTTAACTAAGACAACGCATTATCGTGCTCACTTGCATACGAAGGCAACACATGAAGTAACTAAAGAAATGAAATAGTCGTAATGCAATGGATGAAAGAAACTGACTTACATGACTATGTAGCATGAGTGAAACTGGACTGAGACAGACTGATAAAGACACACATAAGTTCTCTACAATAAAACTGTGTTTAAATTAAATGACTACTCTTTTATAAGAACAAACTCATGGTTTTCCCTTTTCACCTACGAGCCACAGATGGTTGTGTGTGGTCATTGTACACAGCGAAAACACCATCTGAGTGCAACAAATTAGGTATAGAACAGGTCATATTTTTTATTTGTGGGTAACTAAATCAGAGAAAAGTTGTAGGACAGTTAAGCGATCTTAAAATCTAAGTCAAGTCTAATTACAAAAGAGTTTTATTTGTGCCCTGTTCTACTCGTTGTTATATTAGAGCCGCAGTCATAGCTGGGTGACAGATCGAATCGAACGCTTTTGCAAAATCTGTAAAGGCAATGAAATAGGTAGATGGTACTTACTTGCTCTATTAAATGTTTCATGGAGAGTGAAGATATGATCGATTGTACTAAATTCTGTGCAGAACCCAGCTTGCTCAATTGGTTGTATAAGGTCAAGTGTATTGCTCGGTCTAGTAATCAAAATTACAATGAAAATTTTGTACAGTATGGACACAAAGCTGATAGGCTCATAGTTCTTTATATATTTAGTACTGAATTTCTTGTGTATTAGGATTATTTTGGCTTTACTCCAATCTCTTAATAATATTCCACTGTAAAAGCTAAATGCTTTACAGAACCCTCATCAATCAGTTTTAAAATATCGACTGACAGATCATGACTTCCTGGAGCAGTTCCTTTTTTCGTCTTTTCTGTAGTACGTTTGACTTCTAAGGGGATAATTTCTAAGATTTCGTAGACAGGAGCATCCAGTTCGTCTAGGGTTAAGGTATCCTCATTGATTTTATTACACAAGTTACCATAAAAAATAGTCAATACAGTCAAATGTTTATATCTTATTCGTAATTCGGCTTTTACCTGTGTTTAACGCTATTAACTAATTATTTCCAATCATAAGCTTCCGCTTGGCCCTTTTTAAACGAGATTTATTTTAAAGACTGGCTTTCAGCAATTTTCTTCATATTTCTTGGCATCCTCTTTCACTCACTTTCTCAGAGCCTTGCACATTCTATAAATTGTATCTAATCTTTGTTTGTTTCTACTTTTATTTTTCTTCTGTTGTCCATCAGACTCGTCAGCTCCTGTTGTTAGTTTTGAGATTTACACAAGCCACCCGCTTCCCCTGCTGTTGTGATTAGTACCTTCGACATATCTTCTGCATTACATTCTTTTAACTTTCTCTTAATTATTTCTTTATTTCTTGAAATTATTCTTTCCTCTTTCCGTTCTTCGAGATTTAAAATATTTTCTTTAATTAGTTTCAATCTTTCATCTTTTGTATTCAGTTAAAATCTTGTTCTTATTATCGATGGTCACTCTTTCTATCGAACATTTCGAGGACTGTTGGTACGAATGAATTCTATCTCATTTTTGATTCATACTTAGGAGCCTTCCAAGTCCATTTGGGACTAGCAATCTGCAAACTGAACAAATCTCTCAGCTGTGTCATTTCTTCAACTCATTCCATTTTTATCAGTAACTGAATCACCTTCCATATGTGTTCCAACTTTGGCATTAAAGAAACCAATTATGAATCGCTCTTTGTGGAAAGTTTCTTTTAGACCATCAGAAGGATTATATCTCTTCACCGGAGAGTGACTAGAAGTAGGTACATGTGGTGGAACTTTATGAACTCTACAGCTGGCTGATATTTTTAGGACCTTTCGTCCCTTTCTGCTTGAAGTTCTTTCTAACACTTCTGTCTTGTCTACAATGGTTTCGTTTATAAAAAAAATCCTATTCAGTTTAGATTTCCAGTTGCTTCACCAAGGTAACAGAAAAGATCCGAATGCGAGGCCAATTTAACTGCGGAACATTTTATATTACTCTCTCAAAGGTGAGAAGCATAATCGCCACGGTCGCTTCAGAGCTGACTGGCGATCTAATTTTCTAGACCAGCCTAACATGGGGTACAGACGCTGCCCATGCTGCTAGTTTTGGTCTGCTCAGGGTATTTCATTTCCCCGGTGGCACCGATGTCTGACCAGGTTTTTCACGATCCATCACTTGGGGAGGCACACGGTGGAGGGCTAGCAACCTCACACGGGACGTTGTATTCAATAAATAAAATCTTAATTCTGTTACATTCTTCCTAGTATTTTTTGACTGAAGACGCACGTTGTACATACGGTTTCATAAACCTTTCGCCTTCTAGCTACCCTGTAACTTGCGTCTTTTATGAGACTTTCTCTGTTACATCATTTCCAGAGAAGTCTTTTAATTCCCAATCTACGATGGAGACCTTCCCTCCGCGGTGGCTTCGGAGCTTCCGAGAGCGAGGTCGTGTATCGGCGCAAGAAGGAACAAATCAAAACGCCGTAAGCTTCTCTTTCTAAGTTACGACCATCGGCATGGCCCCCCGCCCACGAAACACGGAAAGACATAAAACATCCATAAGAAGCGTACACGGTCCGGGGCTTGTTCGTAAGCCGCGGCCGGCTGTTACCGGCGAGGGGAACAATAAAACGTGGCCGCACAGGTGCCGGGAGAGGGGGACAAGGGGGGGGGGGGGGGCAGCGGGGAGTGGACGCTGCGCTGACGCTGATCCGTCTGTGCGGCCCGTGGACCGTCCCAATGGCTTACGTGCGCCTGACGTCTAGGCTCAGTGGGTTGCTACTGTTAAACTCGCAGCACACTGAACATTACCAGGTGACATTCATCGCTACAGGAGAACAACAATCTTTTCAGTTTGTCGTTCTTATTTAATGCCTATTTGTGGAATAATTTATACTGCTACAGTAAGTTTTTTACTATCATTTAATCAGCACGACGCGTTTCGGCAGCATGCTGCTATCGTCCGGTACATTCCAATTAAATTTACGTTGTATTAATCTGAAGTTCATTTGGTGTGTGTGCCAGTGATGCTATGTATTGACATCCAATCCTGTACAGAAAGATAAATTTATTTTTAGTGCGTATATTAAATGATCTTCATGTACAGAAAAATTCTTTAATGAAATTACATTTTTGTTGGAAATTTAGTTGTCTGGCACACACAGAATTGTGACAGACACATGACAGCCTAACATTTTCCCATACAGATGTTCACATAATTTCAAAGAGTCTTAACTGATAAGAGAAACTAGTTTGAATCGCTAAGATAGTAATATACAGTGTGAAGATGAAACCTCTTCTATCTAGTTTTATTTATGTCATGGCATATATTAGACAATATGATTAATTGGCAAAGACGCGTTTTTATAATTAAAGACAATATGTTCAATAAAATAAGCCATCAACATTGGAGAAGTTTTTGGAGAAATTAATATTTTTGCTTTCTGACTTATAATTTAGTAACACGCTGCAATGTACTATGCCACGAATGAAAATCTTTAATTCTTCATATAACTCCATTTGGTGTTTCGCGTCCATTTTATGTAATATATACACACACACACACACACACACACACACACACACACATATATATATATATATATATATATATATATATATATATATATATATATATATCATTCACGATGCCATGAAGTGGGTGGCCAGTGTCCTTAAGGTTGGTGGCTGCTGCTAATTTATTGTAATGGTTTGTGTGGTGTACAATCATATGTTCGTTGTGTTGTAACTTATGTGAAGAATTAGAAATTTTCATTCATGAAACAGGGCATGGTACCAAGTTATTAAATGATAAGCTAGAAAGCAACAATATTAATTTTTCAAATACTTCTGCAATGTCGAATGTTTATATTATTGAAAATATTGTCTTTAAAAAATAAAAATTGTCTTTACCACTGAATCATATTATCTAACATGTGCCATGACATAAATACTTCTAGGTGGAAAAGGTTTCACCTTCACTGTGTATTACTATTGCCTTTACCAAGTAATCATGCCGTCTAATATGTCCCATAACAGTAATGCATCTAGGTAGAAAGGTTTCATCTTCACTGTATATTTCTGTCTCAGAAATTCAAAGTAGTTTACCTTTGCAGTTGAGAATGTTTGGAACGAAAAAAACATCTGTATGTAAAACTGTTAAGCTGTGATGTGTTTGTCACTGTGCTCTGTGCGCCAGACAACTACAGTCAACGGCGAATACGATTTTCTTTAAGAAAAACTAAATTTGCAACCTAAATTTACGTAAATGCGCTAAAGAAATGATCTAAACACGTGAATCACTCAATATACACAGTAAAAATATATTTATCTTTCTGTACAGAACTGTATGTGGATACATAACCTTACTGACGCACACACGAGATGAAGATAATCACTTCAGATTAATACAGTATAATATAAATGTAACTGGAATGCATCTGATGATGGTTGCATGCTGCCGAAATGCGTCACGCTAATTAATATTAGTAAACAAGTGGCTGAAGCAGCACAAATTATTTCATAACTTTACAATACAATCGCAGTCATCAAAACATACCATGTAACATAGATAAACTGATGTTTAAGGTACCCTTTTGGTATCATCAAATTATAACAGAGTCCTCTACAGCACAAATACGTCGCGGGATGAGGATAATCGGTCATAAATTTTCAGTTATTTCCTATCACTGACGAGTGTTCGGTGTACCACTTGTCCCAGAGAGAAGGTATAAAGCAGCAGTGGAAATGTAGATTTACCACTAACGAGAAAGGCCAGGACTAATCCCAATCGAGCAAGGTATGATGGCAGTAGATTATACTTATAATAAGAGGCAAACCGTAACAGGAACATACTACCGAAATCTGCAGAAGAGGTTACTGGTGGCCGTCCAGATGAAGGGGCACGGGAAGCTGTCAAGGGGAATCTGCTTTCGTTCCACGACAACTCCACAACAATTACACATGCTATAATTTTACCTCTGTGCCATGTCACACAACAGAGAGCACACAACACTCGCGTACAGCACGAGCAACATCATTAGCAAGAATTTAAAAAAGAATCCATGGTCAACACCGTGTTCCAGCCTGGAATAAACCAAGTCAAGATAAGGCTGGATTTCATTACGATGATCACGCCCCATTTACATAACAGTACCGACATGCTTTTAGGAAGCTCAAGTTAAATCCTGGGCTAATTATTTATACGAAAATGGCTATGACACAAACTGATCCTGAAGAAGGAAATCCAACGCCAGTCGAGCAAGATAATTGATATACAATGTCTCACTAGTGTTGCGCATTATTACTCAAAGCTACCGATGACGAAGTATGACGCCTCCACCACTCGCGATGGCCCAAAACATACATATTTCGTTTTTTAAGTGGTGTCATCTCCAGACGAGTGTCTGTCAGCCAATCAGGAACTGATACCTTCCTCCACGTTACTTTATCTTTACCTATTATAAATTTGTAGGAACTGTGGCTTTGAAAAGTACCTGATTTACCCAGATAAAGTCAGAGAATACCTTCTTGGACTATATGTCTTGAGTATTTTATTTATTATTTATAGCAAACACAACATACACAACTCAGATACAGGGCTGAGACTCGATGATTTCGTTTCCCGGCTTTTTAGGCAGCAAGGTGGCATGGATCGTTGCAGTTGTCACGGCTGGCACCATGGGAGCCATAAACTTCACGACGCTACACAGGCGGTGCAGTTTCGCAGAGTCGCCTTCTGTCCACTTTTTTAGAAAAGACTGCTGTACATCCTCACCTCTGCGAAGTCTGGGGGATTGCCTTCTGGCGGCCTCTATCCCCACAAGGGTTTCAATGTTTTCACAGTACTGGACATTTAACTGGCTTTCTTCTTATATACTTGCTCCATTACAAGCGCAACTGACAGCCTGTGTGGAAATAACGCCATCTACTTTCTATATAGAAGGAAAAATTACGCAGAAGGTTTCTTATTCAGCAGTAGTTTGAATGTTATTTGGCACAACTTAATATAGGAAGGGCTTGAGCACACAATTATTTATTAAGCTTTACGAGTTTCAAAATTTCATCTTCAGCCTGAAGCAGCGGAACAAAGTGTACAAGGAAATTACAGATAGCATATATGTACATAATGACATAAGTAAGCGTCTTAGTAATCCGTATACAGAATTCTCAGTTAATGTCGTACTTGCAGTTTAAACAAACCTCAGTAAAAAGATCACGAAAGTCAGCTCATACAATGAATATAGTACAGATCTCATCTCATACAGACATATTTGACAGTGCTATTGTCTATTCGAAGAGAAACACTGCCAAACTGACAGTGGCGAATAAGCTATCTAAAAGCAAACGAGCAATGGAGCTATCTAAGAAGTAAACGACGGCCGGTAGGTGGCGATAGCACTGACAGTGGAAATGAAGGCATAGAGCAACTTTACAAATATCTAGAGATTACAATGAACTACATGTCACAACATCGTGAACTACCTGACAAAGATATATTTATGCTAATTTTGTGGCTCATATATTGACAGCAGGTAAAATTTATATAGCATGAAATGTGCTTCGTTGTGTATCATCGTGAACAACGTAAAAGAGATAGTCATTAGTCAATAATCGAAACGGAAGACATGTTTGCAACCATTAACTGGTGCAGTAAAATGTAAACATTAAACCGATATAAATCATAAATGGAAGCGGAAATGGAGTTTGGCGTCATTGGCCGGGAGACCCCTTACGGGGTAGGTCCGGCCGCCTTCGTGTAGGTCTTACTACATTCGACGCCACATTGGGCGACCTGCGCGCCGGATGGGGATGAAATGATGATGAAGGCAACACAACACCCAGTCCCTGAGTGGAGAAAATCCCCGACCCAGCCGGGAATCGAACCTGGGCCCGTGGGACGGCAATCCGTCACGCTGACCACTCAGCTACCTGGGCGGACATAGATCATAAATGAAATATAATTTGTGAAAGACTAAGTTTACAGCTATCACAAAACAAAAAAAGTTACGCGAGTGTCAACAAATATAGTAATATTACAACAGTCGAACATATAATAAATGACATAGAATAGAATCATTTAGGCGAGCATAAATGTAAGTACGACAACTGAAAATTCCGTATATGGATTACTAAGTGCATACTTATGTTGTTACGTTCTTCTTGCTATTGTTAATTTCCTTGTACACTTTATTCCACAGCTTCAGCCCGATGATGAAATTTTGACAGCCTTAATACTTAATAAAGAACTGTGCGATCAAGACCTTTCTATGTTTTGGAGTTGCGCCAAATCTGATTGGTCGCCTAACTCATCATGGATGTTTTTCTCGGTTGGTTGATTTGGAGGGGAAGGATCGAACAGCGAGATCATATGCCCCATTGGATTACGGAAGGAAGTCGGCTGTGCCATTTTAAAGGAACCATGCGGGCATTTGCCTGGATCGATTTAAGGAAATCACGGGAAACCTAAATCAGGAGGGCCGGACGCGGTTTTGAACCGTCGTCCTCTGGAATCGAGTCCGTATGCTATACTGCGCCACTTTATCCGCTGCTAACAGTGGAAACAGGAGTGGCAGCACAATATCGTGGTTCTGTGCACAGTATCACGAGGTACATATCCCTGTGTGGAGGGTCTCGGCAGAATCAACTTGCCAGACTGGATTTGCCTTCGTAATTCCGGCCCAGCACCTGACATGATGGTAGTGCCATTGTGTATAGAAGTCGATCACTCTGGTTCACAAACCCGGTAACTGGGACAGCAGCTGTTTCATTCCAAAAGTCTGAAAACTGATGGTTGTGCCCTGTATCAGTGGTCTCCGTGACGTTATTTTTCAACAAATTAACGCAAGTCGCAATTGTCCCTTCTGTCCTGACCATTCTCGACTGTTGATCTGGCGAGCACATTCTCCACATCAGCCACCCATTAAAAACATCTAGTTGTGGGTTGTCTACTGATCAGTACATCACTCTCCAGCCATTATGAATAATGATCCGGTCTAAGGCGCTGCAGTCATGGAGTATGCGGCTGGTCCCGACGGAGGTTCGAGTCCTCCCTCGGGCATGGGTGTGTGTGTGTTTGTCCTTAGGATAATTTAGGTTAAGCAGTGTGTAAGCTTAGGGACTGATAACTTTAGCAGTTAAGTCCCGTAAGATTTCACACACATTTGAACATTTTTGAATAATGATCGCTGGCATAAGGTAGAAGGAAATGACTTACGCGTATGTGGCATCTAAACTCATTTTGTCTCGATGCATAGCAGGGCTAGTGACGTCGTCGCTATCAAAGTTGACAGCTCTGTGTACTAAATTTTCCTAGCTGTTCGCACTGGAATCATCTACAAATTCTATCTTGTACGCTCCCTGCTATATATTCTGCAATAAGCAAGATTTCATTATTTGCTCCTTGTACTGGTGATGAAACAAATTTGTTATTTACTCATCCGAAGCTAGAAAACAGTCACAAGGATGTATACTATATCCATCAACGTTGAGAAATGAAATCTAATCAAATTTTAAATTCTGTCATATTTCTTTTCTATCAAAACATCCATTTACTGATCTGATGTAAAAGTAACATAAGAAATCCCGTAACTGCAGAAGCATTGTGTATGTGTGTGTGTGTGTGTGTGTGTGTGTGTGTGTGTGTGTGTGCGTGTGTGTGTGTGTGGATTTGTTAAGCGTTAACAATAGTTCTTTCACATGACACGCGGAAATTGATTTATTTTTCTTCGTTTAGAGCCCGCATCTCGTGGTCGTGCGGTAGCGTTCTCGCTTCCCACGCCCGGGTTCCCGGGTTCGATTCCCGGCGGGGTCAGGGATTTTCTCTGCCTCGTGCTGGCTGGGTGTTGTGTGCTGTCCTTAGGTTAGTTAGGTTTAAGTAGTTCTAAGTTCTAGGGGACTGATGACCATAGATGTTCAGTCCCATAGTGCTCAGAGCCATTTGAACCATTTTTTTCTTCGTTTAGAGTTTACCAGTCTTCATTCGTTTCCAGTCTGCCCCCATTATTAATACTTTTAAATTCGTACTTAGCTTTTCCTTTTGTGTAAATAGTAGTGGGATCATAGTTATGATTCTTCCTAACAATCGTACAGTCGAGATGTTAGCGTTTGCATGTTTTTCCTATGTCGCAATCCACGTCGTTCCGGAAATTTTATTCAGACTATCTCAAAATCTGTTTGACGGTAACGTATCTCCGAGATTCTCTCCACTTTTACGTAGACTAGCTATTTCTTGATCCGACATTTCAGGCCCTCTTCAATTCGGTTTCTACTCTGTATATTCTCTAGAATTCTCCTTTCTGTGTCGTCTATCTTCTCTGGCTAGCAGTTGATGAGAAGGCAATCATTAACTTACCTCAGTACTGTTTTGATATCCGCATTTCAGGTCGTGCGTTCGTCAACTTTAAATTGTTTGGGCAATCCGTTAGCTTGTATTCTTGTTGAAATCAGTCTTCACCAAGTTTATTTCTGCTCTGTGGTTTCATTAAGACTCTTGAATTTTTCCAGTATTTGGAGTCTTATTATCCCCTTCCCTAAAAATATTGCTATGTATATGTTGTTCATCATGACTTTGATGTTTCATGTTGAGGTCATACAGGGCTTGGACAAAATATGGGAACGCCGAGAGAAGTGCACGCTTGAACATAAATGCAGCTGCTAGCCAAGCCTGCAGGTTGAAGTTGTATTTGACAACAACGTCCTCAATTCATTGCAAGTGTGATCCGTAGTCAGAACAGCGTTCTGTGTGGCTGTGAGTGCACTATGTTGGGGCTAGGTGAAGTCGCACGTGCCCATATTATTGGTGCTGGTATGCTAGGTACTTCTATATCTAAGGTAGCCCACGAGTTTTATGTTTCAAGAGAGGCCATATCGAAGATTTATACTGCATACAGGGAAAGCAAGAAAACATTATCCGCTAAGTCACAACGCGTACGACATACGATTGTTGAGTTTCGTGATGAAAAATAAGAGGACAACAGCTGCAAAAGTCACTACAAAATTGAATGTCGCACTCGCGAACGCTGCCAGCATCAAAACAAGACGAGGGGAGCTCCATAAGCGGGGAACTGCTGGACGAGCTGTGACTACAAATCCACTTATCAGTGATGCGAATGCTCGTAATAGGACAACTTGGTGCCGAAGCCATAGAACCTGGATTATGGAGTAATGGAAGAAAGTAATTTGGTCGAATGAGTCTTGTTTCACACTGTTTCCAGTTTCTGGCCGAGTTTCCGTCCCTAGAGTGAAGCACGGCAGGATTCGCTGATTATATGGGCAGCCATGTTGTGATGGCTAGTGGGCCCCACTGTTATTCTGCAAGGTCACCTTACTGCAAAGGATTATCAGAATTATCTGAACATTTAGTCTGATGAAGTCCATCGCCTGGTACAATTTGTTCCCCAACAGCGATGTGTTACAAGACGACATGGCCCGTCTTCACGCAGCTCGCATCGCCCAGCACTGGTTTTGTGAGCACGAGGATGAGTTGTCGCATCTCCCCGGGCAACCATATTCACAGGACCTGATATTACTGAGCCGTTGTGATCCAGTTTGAAGAAAATGTAGCAAGTTTACCTCACCCTGCAGCATCATTACCTGAACTTGCCACTATTTTGCGGAAACAATGCTATAAGATAGACTTGAAAACTGTAGAGGACCCGCATTTATCTACTTCGAGACGACTGGGAGCTCTTTTGAATGCCAGTGGGTTTCCTACTCCGTATTAAGTATGATTATGTATATGCCAATGGGTTTCCTACTTCGTATTAGGTATGATTATGTATTGTGGCACTGAAACACCTAAGTCGAATCAAGGCCGCGGGAGTAGACAACATTCCATTAGAACTACTGACAGCCTTGGGAGAGCCAGTCCTGACAAAACATTACCATCTGGTGAACAAGATGTATGAGACAGGCGAAATTCCCTCAGACTTCAAGAAGAATATAATAATTCCAATCCCAAAGAAAGCAGGTGTTGACGGATGTGAAAATTACCGAACTATCAACTTAATAAGTCACAGCTGCAAAATGCTAAAGCGAATTTGTTACAGACGAATGGAAAAACTGGTAGAAGCCGACCTGGGGGAGGATCAGTTTGGATTCCGTAGAAATATTGGAACACGTGAGGCAATACTGACCCTACGACTTATCTTAGAAGAAAGATTAAGGAAAGACAAACCTACGTTTCTAGCATTTGTAGACTTATAGAAAGCTTTTGACAGTGTTGACTGGAATACTCTCCTTCAAATTCTGAAGGTGGCAGGGGTAAAATACAGGGAGCGAAAGGCTATTTACAATTTGTACAGAAACCGGATGGCAGTTATAAGAGTCGAGGGACATGAAAGGGAAGCAGTGGTTGGGAAGGGAGTGAGACAGGGTTGTAGCCTCTCCCCTATTTAATCTGTATATTGAGCAAGCAGTAAAGCAAAAAAAAAAAAGAAAAGTTCGGAGTCGATATTAAAATACATGAAGAAGAAATAAAAACTTTGAGGTTCACCGATGACATTTTAATTCTGTCAGAGACAACAAAGGACTTGGAAGAGCAGTTGAACGGAATGGACAGTGTCTTGAAAGGAGGGTATAAGATGAACATCAACAAAAGCAAAACGAGGATAATGGAATGTAGTCGAATTAAGTCGGGTGATGCTGAGGGAATTAGATTAGGAAATGAGACACTTAAAGTAGTAAAGGAATTTTGCTATTTGGGGAGCAAAATAACTGATGATGGTCGAAGTAGAGAGGATATAAAATGTAGACTGGCAATGGCAAGGAAAACGTTTCTGAAGAAGAGAAATTTGCTAACATCGAGTATAGATTTAAGTGTCAGGAAGTCGTTTCTGAAAGTATTTGTATGGAGTGTAGCCATGTATGGAAGTGAAACATGGTCGATAAATAGTTTAGACAAGAAGAGAATAGAAGCTTTCGAAATGTGGTGCTACAAAAGAATGCTGAAGATTAGATGGGTAGATCACATAACTAATGAGGAGGTATTGAATAGAATTGGGGAGAAGAGGAGTTTGTCGCACAACTTGACTAGAAGAAGGGATCGGTTGGTAAGACATGTTCTGAGGCACCAAGGGATCACCAATTTAGTACTGGAGGGCAGCGTGGAGGGTAAAAATCGTAGAGGGAGACCAAGAGATGAATACACTAAGCAGATTCGGAAGGATGTAGGCTGCAGTAGGTATTGGGAAATGAAGAAGCTTGCACAGGATAGAGTAGCACGGAGAGCTGCATGAAACCAGTCTCAGGACTGAAGACCACAACAACAACAACGTATGTACTCTGGTTTTTGTATTTCCATATTTTTGGGCACCCCGCCAGTGTGTTCCGTTTGTATGCCGACGGTTTGTAAGAGTGTAAATAAATAGCGATTCGCTTTAGTTTGTCGATAACATATTAGAGTTGTCTGCGAAAGCAGACCAACCAGCTTTAAATAAACATTTTGGTTTTTGCTCAGGTAGATTATTGCTTTTGTTTCTTGACTCTTGCTTTTTGAATTTCAATTTCTCACTTTACTCAACTGCACTGTTGGATATGCGCTCGAAGATCTGTCAACGAGGCGCTGGAAAGGTACGCTTCTCGGAAGATATATCGTGCCCGCCAGTTGTGGACGCAGTTACAGCCCACTTAGCCCAGGTGAGAGTCGCCACCTCACAGGTGGCCGTGGCCGTGGCCGGCCGCCGCGGGCGCCGCATTATTGGGCCCTCAGTAAACGAGCTGTTCGTGTGCCACTGCATTAATGGACCACCCGCGGCTGCTGCTGATGCCCAGTGCCCACCCCTTCCCCTCTTAGACACGTCTGCTCCCGCGTTCGCCTGACAGACCGGGCCACTAACGCATGCTATCCGGTGCCAGTCGTCTCGGACCCAGGCGGTAGGAGAAACTGTCTGGCGGGAACGACGTTTCTCTTGGCCTTTTCTCTCGAGACACAAGTACTGTCTGTGGCGTTGAGCGGCAAGTAGTACTCTCGCAGGTACGCTGTGACCATCGCATGACGTTCTGGGAGGTTGCACAGACTATGTGGCAGGTGACATTTCGCTTTTAACCGAGAATAAACTAGAAGATATGAACAAAAGAGTTTTCTTGCATCAGGGAGTGGGTTATTGTATTACAACCCACTTAGAAGGTTTAGACCATCATCTTCAGGTGGAGAATTACGTAGTTATGTTCTTGGTATGCGCTCACAACACAGAAGCTTTTTACAGTAGCAGGCCAAGTGAAAAACAGGCGTGCTTGGTCTTTTGCTGCTGATGAAAAGGGTTTTCCAGAAACAGCACTGCAACGTGAACTATGCGCGAAGGGCTAAAGCAGAACCAAATAAATGCTACATTCTGCTAATCTTTGTCTGTACTCCTCACTGTTTCTTGACATTATCAAAGATAATACACGTATGAGAGATTGGGCTATATTTACATTAAATAGCAAGATAACTGGTAGGTGTAGCTGACATAGTTTTGGTGTTTAACACACTACATCTATCAACATCTACATGGATACTCTGTAAATCACATTTAAGTGCCTGGCAGAGGCTTCATCGAACCACCTTCACAATTCTCTATTACTCCAATCTCGTACAGCGCGCGGAAAGAACGAACCCCTATATCTTTCCGTACGAGCTCTGATTTCCCTTATTTTATCGTAGGGGTCGTTTCTCCCTATATAAGTCGGTGTCACCAAAAAATTTTCGCATTCGAAGGAGACAGATAGTGATTGGAATTTCGTGAGAAGATTCCGTCGCAACGAAAAACGCCTTTTTTAAAATTTTGTCCAGCCCAAATCTTGTATTATATCAGTGACACTCTATCCCATATTTCGCAATAATAAAAACTTTCTGCCCTTCTTTGAACTTTATCGATATATTCCGTCAGTCCTATCTGGTAAGGTTCCCACACCGAGTAGCACTATTCTAAAAGAGGACGAACATGCGTAGTGTAGGCAGTCTCCTTAGTAGATCTGTCACATTTTCTAAGTGTCTGCAAATAAAACGCAGTGTTTGGTTAGCCCTCCCCACAACATTTTCTATGTGTTCCTTCAAATTTACGTTGTTCGTAATTGCAATTCTTAGGTATTTAGTTGAATTTACGGCCTTTATATCACTGTGAACCGAAGTTTAACGATTCCTTTCAGCACTCATGTGGATGATCTCACACTTTTCGTTATTTGGGGTAGCCTACCAATTTTCGCACCATTCAGATATCTTTTCTAAATCGTTTTGCAATTTGTTTTGATCTTGTGATGACTTTATTAGTCGATAAACGACAGCGTCATCTGCAAATGGCCTATAACACTGCCTTGGGGAATGCCAGAAATCACTTCTGTTTTACTCGATGACTTTCCGTCAATTACTACTATCTGTGACCTCTCTGACAGGAAGTCACAAATTCAGTCACATAACTGAGACGATATTGCATAAGCACGGAATTTCACTTTAAGCGGCTTATGTAGTACAGTGCTAAAATCCCTCTGGAAATCCAAGCACTCAACACTTCATGCAAAAAAAGAGGTAGTTTTGTTTCACGAGAATGACGTTTTCTAAACCGATGTTGACTGTGTGTCAATAGACAGTTTTCTTCGAGGTAATTCATAATTTTCGAACACAATATACTGTATGTTCCAGAATCCTGCTGCATATCGACGTTAATGATATGGGCCTGAAATTAAGTGGATTACTCCTACTACCTTTCTTGAATATTGGTGTGACTTGTGCAACTTTCCAGTCTTTGGGTGCGGATCTTTTGTCGAGCGAACGGTTGTATATGGTTGTCAAGTGTGGATCTAATGCATCAGCATACTCTGAAAGGAACCTAATTGGTAAACAGTCTGGACCAGAAGACTTGCTTTTATTAAGTGATTTGAGTTGCTTCACTACTCCGAGGATATTTACTTCTACGTTACTCATGTTGGCAGCTGTTCTTGATTCGAATTCTGGAATATTTGCTTCGTCTTCTTTTGTGAAGGCATTTAGAAAGACTGCATTTAGTAACTCTGCTTTGGCAGCACTGTCTTCGATAGTATCTCCATTGCTATCGCGCAGAAAAGGCATGGATTGTTTCTTGCCGCTAACATACTGCACATACGACCAGAATCTCTTTGGATTTTCTGCCAGGTTTCGAGACAAAGTTTCGTTGTGGAAACTATTATAAACATCTCGCATTGAAGTCCGCGCTAAATTTCGAGCTTCTGTAAAAGATCGCCAATCTTGGGGATTTGGCGTCTGTTTAAATTTGGCATGTTTATTTCGTTGTTTCTGCAACAGAGTTCTGACCCGTTTTGTGTACCAAAGATGATCAGCTCCGTCGTTTGTTAATTTATTTGATATAAATTTCTCAATTACTGCCGATACTATTTCTTTGAATTCAAGCCACATCTGGTCTACACTTATACCATTAATGTGGAAGGAGTGGAGATTGTCTCTCAGGAAGGCGTCAAGTGAATTTTTATCTGCTTTTTTTAATAGGTATATTTTTCGCTTATTTTTCGAGGATTCTTGGATTACAATATTCAATCTCGCTACGACAACCCTGTGTTCATTAATACCTGTATCCGTTTTGATGCTGGCTATTAACTCAGGATTATTTGTTGCTAAGAGGTCAAGTGTGTTTTCAGAACCGTGGGCTCATGAACTATCTGCTCGAAATAATTTTCAGAGAATGCGTTTAGCACAATTTCAGATGATTTTTATGCGTACCTCCGGAATTAAATATGTATTTTCGCCAACATATCGAGGGTAAATTAAGGTCACCACCAAATATAACCGTATGAGTCGGGTAGGTGTTAGAAATCAAACTCAAGTTTTCTTTGAACCTTTCGGAAACTGTATCATCTGAATTGGGAGGTTGGTAAAAGGATCTGATTATTATTTTATTCCGGTTGCCAACAACGATTTCTGCCCATATTAACTCACAGGAACTACCTACTTCAATTTCGCGATAAGATAAACTACTTCTAACAGCAAAAAATACGCCACCGCCAACCGTGTTTAACCTATCCTTTCGGAACACCGTTAGGTTCTTCGCAAAAATTTCGGCTGAGCTTATCTCCGGCTTTAGCCAGCTTTCACTGCTTATAACGATTTGAGCATCAGTGCTTTCTATTAGCACTGTTATACCGATGGTTCCTGTATCTACATTCTTCCTATGTTCGACCTGCACCTGAGACTGAAGCCCTTTTTGTATTTCCCCGAGACTCTCTGACCTAAAGAACCGCCCAGTCCACGCGACACAGCCCCTGCTACACATGTAGCTGTTTCCTGCGATTAGCGTACTCCTGACCTATTCAACGGAACCCGAAACCCAACCACGCTATGGTGCAAGTCGAGGAATCTGTAGCCTACACGGTCGCAGAACGCCTCAGGCTTAGATCCAGGCCCTCGACTCAGCTCTGTGCCGGAGGGCCGCAATCGTTCCTCTTGACTGTGCTGCAAATGGTATGCTCTGCTTTTATCTCGCCAGCAATACTGGTGCCTTTACCAGTTCCGTTAGCTGCTTGAAAGCTGGGAGAATTTCTTCAGATCCAAACTGACACACATCATTGGTACCGACGTGAGCAACCACCTGCAGTTGGCTGCACCCTGTGCTCTTCATGGCATCCAGGAGAACCCGTTCCACATCTGGAATGACTCCACCCGGTATGCACACGGAGTGCACATTGGTTTTCTTTCTCTTCTTGGCAGCCATGTCCCATAACGCGCCTAACGTTGGAGCTCCCAACTATTGACAATCCCACCCTCTGTGATTGTCCGGGTCTTGCAGGCTGAGAGGTTTCCTCTGAAGCAGGATAGGCGACATCATCTGGCTCAGCGACAGCGTCAGCCTCAGACAACGCCTGGAACCTGTTTGCCAGACAAACTGGGGAGGCCTTACGTGCGGCCTCCTGGGAAGTCTTTCGCGCCTGCTACGCCCCGGGGCGACCTCCCACTCGACCACAGGTGAGACATCAATCTCAGTACGAGCAGTAACTGGGCTGTCCACTGGTGAGGACCGATCGGAGGACTCGGCCGTGCTAGACGTCCGTTGGATCCCCACGGCCGGCCCACAACAGTGGTGCCCATCCACTGCAGCCTCAAGCTGTGTAACCGAAGCCATCACAGCCTGAAGCTAAGAGCGAAGTGTCACCAACTCGGATTGCATCCGCACACAACAATCGCAGTCTCTGTCCATACTAAAGACCGTGGAAAACTAAACTATGCAGATAAACGTACTATCGGCACGTGTTGCGCTACTCTGCTGTAGACACTGACGAAAACGCAGGAACTGTGTCAAATAAATTGGATTCAAAAACCTAACTACCGAAGCACTCAGGTGAAACTAAATAATTCGCCCCTGATGAGGAACTTGTAATATGTCACAAAATCGATTTACTTTCCGACGCAAACGAAAACGCGAGAACTGTGGCCATTACATATTAAATAAACATGCAGAAACACAAGAAAATAAACTATTAAAGCACAGAGATGAAATTATAAAATTCGCTCCTGGTTAGGAACTCGTAAAAGTTACAAAATCGGTTACTTCCCTGTTGCTGCTTGTGTCACGGCCGGGTGCTGTTGCCTTTTTGTCTATTAAAAAAAAAAAAAAAAAAAAAAAAAACCAGAAGAGTTCGAACGACTAGGGATAGGACATTCATATTTATAATTTATAGAGCATATACATTAGTATGCTCTGCAGAACTGATTAGCATTTCAGTCACCTTGGTTCAACACGTGTCCTGTTGCCAAGTAGTCGGCCCTCATATCTTGTTCCATCTGTGATGGAATCTATGCGTATTAGGCGTGAATGGAGTCCTGTGGTGTAGCCATCCATACTGCGTTCACCTGGTTACAAAGTTTACTTCTGGTGGTTGGTAGCACTGCATCAGTCGTTTCACCATATACCACACATTTTCGATTGGCTACGAGTCCGGTGACACCAAGAAGGCACGTGTTCGTGGTCGTGCATTGTCTTTCTGAAAAATGGCGTCTGACGTGTTGTGCAGAAAGGGTACGGCGCATGCAGTCACTGAGATGCCACTCCCCATGTCTGCGGCGAACCAAAACGCGGTCATCATTTTCAAACAAATACAACCTGGATCTGTCCGAAAACACTATCTGATGTCATTCCTATTCCCAGTGACGTCGTTCTATACATCATTTCCGTCTATCTTGTTGCTGCACATTTGTCAACGTAGGCGGAGAAATGGACGACGCGCTCGTACCCCAAGCCGTAATAAACGGCAACAGACAATCACACCTAACAATGTACAATGTTTTACACCGCTTCACTGCTGCGTCAGAGCCGAGAAGGACGCAGATGTGTCCTGCAGTGCCATTAGAATGAGGTGTCGATCTTCTCGCGGGGTAGCTGACGCACCTCGTTGTGTTCTACGGCCTTCCGTGAACCATTCTGCACATACCCGTTGCACTGCCGAATCACTTTGTCCCACACGAACAGCAATTTTCTGGATGGATGCCTCACATTCTCTCGCGCCAATAATGCGCCCTTTTTCAAACTCACTGACTTGACGGTACGAAAAAAATGTGTGTGAAATCTTATGGGACTTGACTGCTAAGGTCATCAGTCCCTAAGCTTACACACTACTTAACCTAAATTATCCTAAGGACAAACACACACACACACACACACACACACACACACACACACACACACACACCCATGCCCGAGGGTGGACTCGAACCTCCGCCGGGACCAGCCGCACAGTCCATGATTACAGTGCCTTGGCGGTACTATTTGCACATACGTCTGCGAGGCATCCAGCATGTCTGATCAAGTCACACTGATCCATTACCTTCGGTTTATCCGAATCTGCGGAAAAAATTAATATTTGGATCAACATTTGTAAAACTCTAATTCCTTTCTCTCAAACCCCGGCCTATGGGGAGAGAGGGAGAGTTTTAATTTTAGCGAGTCAAAATTTATGGAGTAAATAAGAATCTTTTATTTATCCGTAACCATTTTCCACGGGAAAATGAGAACATGGACTTTCTTGAATTACAGCGCCAACTACTAAGAATCAAAACAAATGTTTAAGACAAAATGTACGTAGTTTTTTTTTATGTAGAATCTGACTCTGCAATAAAAAATGGGGGTTCCCATTTGAAATTTTAAAGTTGCCTCCCGCCCCACCACAGGGGGGCTGTAGTGGCGGGCAAATTTTAGCACCAGCAGATGTCTCCCTATAATCAACTTTGGATTCTATACACTTTTTCGTGTGAAGCTTATTTTTCGAGTTATTCTGGTTTGTCAACTTAAAATTTACACATCATATATATATATATATATAACTTGTTCCACCTGTGATCTCTGGTGGTTGGCAGCACTGCACCAGTCGTTTCACCATATACCACCCACCCACCCACACACACACACACACACACACACACACACTATATATATATATATATATATATATATATATATATATATATATATATATATATATATCGCATTGTATGCTGGCACTACGTAAGGCATATCCCAGTTATTAAGATAAGTAAAGTTTTCTTTATGGTTGACTCAATCACTTGTGAGACAATCATAACCGTTTTTAACCACAACTGACATCTTCAGATGCTACAACAGCAAAATTAAAAGCTTGCATTAATACCTTAAAACAAGTAAAAATATTTTCTCTATGTCTGCATGTGGGTTAAGTAGAGTGCTATTAAAATACGTCTGGATCATATCTATGGGCGGCATCTGGTGAACAAATGTTCATGAGCTGTGAAACTCAGCATAATACCAAAAACCAGGGAATTATGTAGAAGCAACTAAGTGTACTTTTCCTTCCCTATTAGTGTACTAGAGACGCGTATTCTCTATAAGACAGTCTTTACTTGCGAAAACCATAAAATATGACATATTTCCTGTAATATTTTAATCAGTTATTCGTAAATATAAAAACAGAATACAGGTCGTTAAAGTAGTAAAACCATGGTTGGAACAGAGTAAGGTCTTTACAATAATATCGTAATTTTGCCACATATTGTGGTTTTCATTAGAGACTATTGCTTTATAGAGAAAGCGCGGATCTAGCGCAAAGAATAGGGAAGGATAAGTACGCAAAGCTGTATCTACATAATTCCCTGATTTTTGCTATTATGTTTAGTATGACAACGAAAGAACAACATTTGTTCACTACATGCCACCCATATGATCCATGTGTATTTACAAATAGCGTTGTGCTTAACAGCTTAATGGCATCACAGAATCGAATAGCAACCGCCTCAGCAACAAGTCACACAACTTGTTCCTTACCTTCCACCTACACCAGTCAGCGTCTTTAGTTTGCACCGACGCTGGCTACACACTCTAAAGTTACCATGCACTGTAAGATATCTCCGACAGAGTGGAAAACATCCACACATATGTGCGATACAAAATGAATCTGTAGCCTACTTTAAATTTTTAACTCCCGTATTATTATTTCAAGTATTATTTAATGTACGGAAAGGAGACATCCAGAATGAGAATTTCACTCTGAAGCGGAGTGTACGCTGATATGAAGCATCCTGGCAGATTAAAACTGTGTGCCGAACAGAAACTCGAACTCGGGACCTTTGCCTTTCGCGGGCAGGTGCTCTACCATCTGAACTACCCGTCCCTAGAGCTTCAATTCTGCAAGTACCTCGTCTACTACCTTCCAAACGTCACATAAGTCACATAAGTTGTTCTGCGAACCATGCAGAACTAGCACTCCTGGAAGAAAGGTCCCGAGTTCGAGTCTCGGTCCGGCACACAGTTTTAATCTACCAGGAAGTTTCATATGAGCTCACACTCCACTGCAGAGTGAAATTCTCATTCTGGAAACATCCCCAAGGCTGTGGCTAAGCCATGTCTCCGCAATATTCTTTCTTCCAGGACTGCTAGTCCTGCTTGGTTCGCAGAAGAACTTCTGTGAAGTCTGGAAGGTAGGAGACGAGATACAGGCAGAACTGAAGTTGTGGGGCGGGTCGAGAGTCGTGCTTGGGTAACTCAGATGGTAGAGCACTTGCCGGCGAAAGGTAAAGGTCCCGAGTTCGAGTCTCGGTCCGGCACACAGTTTCATTCTGCTAGAAAGTTTAAATGGAGACATCTTTTAAAAAATTACACAAGACATTTCTGTGGTTAATTAAAATCCAGTTTTACACTTAACACCATTTAAACATGCTCATCTAGTGATTTCACTTGGGGCGTCTGCAGCAAGGGGAGCTTATCACATTTTAAGCTGAATACGTAGACTACATTTGATAAATATACTATGTGATCAAAAGTATCCGGACACCTAGCTGAAAATTACTTACAAGTTCGTGGCGCCCTCCATCGGTATTTATTTTTTATTTTTATTTATTTAAATGTCAAGTTCCGTAGGACCAAATTGAGAAGCAAATCTCCAAGGTCATGGAACGTGTCAGTACATGAACTTACAACATAAAAAGTAATAACAGATAAAAATAAATGTTCATGAACCTGAACGAAAATCAGTCCATAAGTTTAAGCAAACGCTATCAGCAATACAATGAGAATCATCTTAATTTTTCAAGGAACTCCTCGACAGAATAGAAGGAGTGACCCATGAGGAAACTCTTCAGTTTCGATTTGAAAGCGCGTGGATTACTGCTAAGAGTTTTGAATTCGAGTGGCAGCTTATTGAAAATGGATGCAGCGGTATACTGCACACCTTTTTGCACAAGAGTTAAGGAAGTCCGCTTCAAATGGAGGTTTGATTTCTGCCGAGTATTAACCGAGTGAAAGCTGCTTATTGTTGGAAATAAACTAATATTGGTAAGAAGAAACGACAATAAGGAATATACATATTGAGAGGCCAATGTCAAAATACCTAGACTCGTGAAAAGAGGTCGACAAGAGGTTCGTGAACTCACACCACTTATTGCTCGAACCGCCCGTTTCTGAGCCAAAAATATCCTTCTAGAATGGGAAGAGTTACCCCAAAACATAATACCATACGACATAAGTGAATGAAAATAAGCAAAGTAGACTAATTTACGTGTCGAAATATCACTCACTTTCGATACCGTTCGAATAGTGAAAATGGCAGTATTAAGTGTTTGAACAAGATCCTGAACGTGGGCTTTCCACGACAGCTTACTATCTATCTGAACACCTAGGAATTTGAACTGTTTAGTTTCACTAATCATATGCCCGTTCTGTGAGATTAAAACGTCAGGTTTTGTTGAATTGTGTGTTAGGAACTGTAAAAACTGAGTCTTACGTGATTTAACGTTAGTTTATTTTCTACAAGCCATGAACTGAGGTCATGTACTGCTCTACTTGAAACCGAGTCAATGTTGCACACAACATCCTTTACTACCAAGCTAGTCGCATCGGCAAACAGAAAAATTTTAGAGTTACCCATAACACTAGAGAGCATATCATTTATATAAATAAGGAACAGGGGCGGCCCCAACACTGATCCCTGGGGCAGCCCCCACTTGACAGTACCCCACTCAGATCCCACATCAAAGCCGTTATCAACATTGTGAATAATGACCTTTTGCTGTCTGTTGCTAAAGTAAGAGGTGAACCAATTGTGAGCTACTCCCCTTATTCCGTAATGGTCCAACTTCTGGAGCAATACTGTGTGATCAACACAGTCAAATGCCTTTGTTAAATCAAAAAATACGCCAAGCGTTCGAAACTTTTTGTTTAGCCCATCCAGTACCTCACAGAGAAAAGAGAATATAGCATTTTCAGTTGTCAAACGACTTCTAAAGCCGAACTGTACATTTGATAGCAAATCGTGTGATATAAAATGATCAATTAACCTTACATACACAGCCTTTTCGATAACTTTTGCAAACACTGATGGCATAGAAATAGGTCTAAAATTATCTACATTATCCCTTTCTCCCTTTTTATAAAGCGGCTTTACTACTGAGTACTTTAATCGCTCAGGAAACTGACCATTCCTAAAGGAAAAATTACAAATATGGCTAAATACAGGCTAACATGTGTAGCACAGTACTTTAATATTCTACTAGACACTCCATCATAACCATGAGAGTCCTTAGTCTTCAGTGATTTGATTATTGTCTCAGTCTCCCTCTTGTCTGTATCACAGAGGAGTATTTCAGACGTCAATCTCGGAAAGGCATTTGCTAAGAAATTTATATGATTTCCTGTAGATACTAAATTTTTATTTAATTCACCAGCAATACTCAGAAAATGGTTGTTAAATACTGTACATATATCTGATTTATCAGTAACAGAAGTATTATTACTGCAAACTGACTTTATATCGTCAACCTTGTGCTGCTGACCAGACACTTCCTTCACAACTGACCATATGGCTTTAATTTTATCCTGTGAATTAGCTATTCTATTTGCATACCACATACTTTTTGCCTTGCTAATAACATTTTTAAGCACCTTACAATACTGTTTGTAATGGGCTACTGTAGCTTGATTGTGACTACTTCTAACATTTTGATATAATTCCCGCTTTGTTCTACATGATATCCTTATCCCACTAGTCAGCCAACCGGGTTGTCCATTACTGCTAGTACCCCGTTTAGAATGTTCTAATGGAAAGCAACTCTCAAAGAGCATGAGAAATGTGTTATGGGAAGCACTGAATTTATCATCTATATTATCGGCACCATAAACATCTTGCCACTCTTGTTCCTTGACAAGTTTTGAAAAACTCTCTATTGCTGTTGGATTAACTTTCCTACGTAGTTTGTAATTAAATACGACATTGGTTAGAGTACAAAAACCTTTTAGTGTTAAAATTTGTGCATCATGGTCTGAGAGGCCATTCACCCTTTTACTAACGGAATGCCCATCTAGTAATGAAGAATGAATAAAAATATTGTCTATGACTGTGCTCTGTTCCCCTGCACCCTAGTTGGAAAAAACACAGTTTGCATCAGATCATATGAATTTAGGAGATCTGCCAACATCCTTTTTCTTGCACAATCATGTACAAAATTAATATTGAAGTCACCACATAGAACTACTTTCTGGTACTTCCTACAAAGTGAATCAAGAACCCTCTCTAGCTTAAGCAAAAATGCTCTGAAGCCGGAGTTAGGGGACCTATAAACAACAGCAATTAGAAGTTTAGTTTCACTAAATTCAACGAATGCTGCACAACTTTCAAATATCTGTTCAGTGCAGTGTCGTGATACGTCTATGGACGCAAATGAAATACTGTTTTTTACGTACAGAGCCATTCCCCCACCCCGCAAGGAACTCCTTGAGAAACAGCCAGCTAATCTGTAGCCTGGTAAAGGAAGCCTCTGAATTATCAAATTATTTAAGTGGTGCTCTGATATACCAATAATTTCAGAGTTATCATCTATTAGCAGTTCACTAACTTTATCTCTAATACCTCTTATATTTTGATGAAATATGCTAATTCCTTCTCTACTTGGAAACATTACATCCTCTGGAGGTGAGCCCTTAGTTAGAGGCACTTCCTTTAAGCAGGTATACCTATCAGCAGACTTCAGTCTAAAAAAGGTGCCGCTCTAACACCAACTACTATAGGAATTTTTCCATGAGTGATACCACTACCACCACCACCACCACCCACTACACTGTCACCTATAAGCTTAGCCAGCCTCCCCTTCCCATACCTATTGAGGTGCAGGCCATGCCTAGTGAAACCCCATCTACTGATAGAATTCAGTACGGTGTTGGCTCACCCTTAGCCTTGATGATAGCTTCCACATTTGCAGGCATACGTTCAATCAGGTGCTGGAAGGTTTCTTGGGGAATGGCAACCCATACTTCACGGAGTGCTGCACTGAGGAGAGGTATCGATGTCGGTCGATGAGGCCTGGCACGAAGTCGGAATTCCAAAACACCCCAAACGTGTTCTATAGGATTCAGGTCAGGATTCTGTGTAGGCCAGTCCATTACAGGGGTGTTATTGTCATGTAACCACTCCGCCACAGGCCGTGCCTTATGAACAGGTGCTCGATTATGTTGAAAGGTGCAGTCGCCTTCCCCGTATTGTTCTTCAACAGTGGGAAACAAGAACGTGCTTAAAACATCAATGTAGACCTGTGTTGTGATAATACCGAAGAAAACAAGGGGTGCAAGCCTCCTCCATGAAAAACACGCCCACACCATAGCGCCATCACCTCCGAATTTTACTATTGGCACTACACTCGCTGGCAGATGACGTTCACCGGACATAGCCATACTCACACCCTGCTGTCGGATCGCCACATTGTGTATCGTGATTCGTCACTCCCCACAGCGTTTTTCCACTGTTCAACCGTCCAATGTTTACACTCCTTACACAAAACGAGGCGTAGGTTGGCATTTACCGGCGGGATGTGTGGCTTATGAGCAGCCTCTCGACCATGAAATCCACGTTTTCTCAATTCCCGTCCGTCACAGTACTTGCAGTGGATCCTGATGCAGTTTAGAATTCCTGTGTGATGGTCTGGATAGATGTCTGCCTATTACACATTACGACACTCTACAACTGTCGGCGGTCTCTGCCAGTCAACAGACGAGGTCGGCCTATATGCTTTTGCGCTGTACATGTCCCATCACGTTTCCACTTCACTATCACATGGGAAACAGTGGACCTAGGGATGTTTAAGAGTGTGGAAATCTCGCGTACAGACGTATGACGCAAGTGACACCCCATCACGTGACCGCGTTCAAATGGTTCAAATGGCTCTGAGCACTATGGGACTCAACTTCTGAGGTCATTAGTCCCCTAGAACTTAGAACTAGTTAAACCTAACTAACCTAAGGACATCACAAACATCCATGCCCGAGGCAGGATTCGAACCTGCGACCGTAGCGGTCTTGCGTTTCCAGACTGCAGCGCCTTTAACCGCACGGCCACTTCAGCCGGCCGTGACCGCGTTCGAAGCCCGTGAGTTCCTCGGAGCACCCTATTCTGCTCTCTCACGATGTCGACTTCTGAGGTCACTGATATGGAGTTCCTGGCAGTAGGTGACAGCAAAATGCACCTAATACGAAAAAAATATGTTTTTGTGGGTGTCCGTATACTTTTGATCACATAGTGTATACCAAGCGAAAACGTTATTTATACGAATAGTGCTACTCAATACAATAATTGGCCGAGGGGGCGGTGTGTTGTTTGACTTTTTACTGGCGAATACATTGCGATGGACATTTGTGATATGTCAAAGTTGTGTGTTAGTGCGTCTTTCGCAGACAACGAGCTGCTAAACTGTGCTTTTCGTGCGCATCTGATGGGACTGACTCAAAGCTTTAGCTCGCCATCACCTCCCGGTTTTGCGGACACCTTGAGTTTGTTAAGAGGGAACGACAGGGTTACGGACGAAAATATTGCTCAAATTCAAGATTTTTTCTCCGTACTGGAATGTAGTAGACAAGTGGGGTTTCATGCAATGAATAAAGCATACATTGAAGTTTTTATTGGAATTATTTATTGCAAAAAATATTTTGGCTGGTTTATAGATATTTGAAAAAATGGCCATTTTTGGATCCTTCTTGTT